>NC_133165.1:75301572-75607659 GCF_040802235.1 Manis javanica
AAACCGCACTGAGATAAACCTTACATCTGTTAGAATGGCTGTCATCAAAAAGACAAGACATAGTAAGTATAGGCAAGGACGTAGAATAAAGGGAACCCTGTGTGCTGTTGCTGGCATGTAAATTTGTGTGATGGAAAACAGTATGGAGTATCCTCAGAAAATTAAAAAAATAACTGCCATATAATCCAGCAATCCCACTTCTCAGTATATATCCAAAGGAAATGAAATCACTATTTCAAGAGGATATATGCACCTCCATGTTCACTACAGCAGTATTTACAGTAGCCAAGACACAGAAACAACCTAATGTTAACTACTGACTGAACAAAGAAAGGTGGTATATATACACAGGAATTGTATTCAACCATATAAAGAAATCCTACCACTGGTGACAGCATGGATGCACCCTGAGGGTATTATACTAAGTGAAGTGAGTCTGACAGAGAAAGACAAATACTGTGTGGTCGGTCTCACTTACATGTGGCATCTGACAAAAACCTGAACTTCAGATAGAACAGTTCGATGGTTGCCAGAGTTGGGGTTTGGATGGGTGGGCTAATGGTAAGGTGATCAAAAATATAAACTTCTCATTATAAAATATATATATAAGTTCTGGGTATGCAATATATAGCATAATGATTATAGTTCATACTATATCATATACTTGAATGTTGTATATGATACAAAGAGAGTAGATCTTAAAAGTTCTAATCACAAGAAAAGAATGTGTAATTATATATATAGTGATGAGTGTTAACTTACTATGGTGATCATTTTGCAATATATACATATATATCAAAGCATTTTGTTGTACATGTAAAACTAATACAACCTTATGTCAATTATAGCTAAACAAAAAAAACTCAATGAAAAACAAATAGTCCAAGTAGAAAATGGGTCAAAGACATGAAAAAATATTTCACTGAAGAGGAAGCAAAGATGGCAAATAAGCACATGAAAATATATTTAAAATCATTAGCTACTAAGGAAATTAAAGGCACAGTGAGATGTCACTACACATATATTAATATGGCAGCAGTATTAATTGATGAATTACAGTAGCAATGAAATGAAAAATGTAGCAAGTAAAAGTGGATAGATTTCTTCAATATTAGTATTCTGGTTATAATACTGACTATAGTTTTGCAAGATGTTGTGAATGGTAACACTGGGTGAGAGATATAGGATATTACTAATTATTTCTTATAACTGCATGTGAATTTACAATTGCTTCAATAAAAATTTACATCAAACTTATTGAAAGTTTATAAATTGTTCCTCTGAGTTAGTCCCTCCAATGGTCTACCACACTAAAATAAAATAGAATAAACCCCATATTCCTTACTCTAGCTGTTCACCCTGTCTGAAAAGGTCTTCCTCCAGACTTCACTTGGTCATCTTTCTACTTGTTCTCAAATGTTTCCCAAGACACCTTTCCTAATTACCTTATCTCTAGTAGGCAACACCTTACTCTGTCCATTCACTCTGCCACTTGATTTCATTTTCCTTAAACATTTCATCAAAATATATTAGCTAGTTTAGTCACATATTGTATTTGTACTTCCCTCCCTCACTTGATTCAAATGTAAAACTCCATGAAGGTAGAAACTTGTTTATTTTCTTCTGCATTGTTTCCCCAGATCCTAAAACAGTGTCTGGCAATTCATGTTTGTTTAAATGATGAAACCGAAGGGAGGGAGTGGAGGAGAGGAGAAAAGAGGAAGGGATGAGGGGAAGGAGGAAAAGAGAGAGAGAGACGGAAAGCTAGAACAGCCACTTGCTTAAATAGTTGAGTTACAATACAGGTTTGAATGAAGACTGTGTCAATTCTGTTAATGTCAAGGCACCAAAGCCCAAACGGGACTAGCACAGAATCAGCAAAGTAAACGTATCTACTACTAAGAAGCACCGAACAACAAAAGCGTGATGGAAGGCAGTACTGTGTGCTCAATCTCGGAATGTTCTCAGTTATATCTGTGAATGAGTAAATTGCTGAGTGAGTGTGTTTGTGTAACTGGAATGTGGGAGGAATGGTAAGGACAGAGGGGGCGAGGAGTCACCTGTCACTACATACATCTCCCTCCCATCTTCTATCAAAGATATTAGGAAAAGAACTCAAACAGGGGAAAAGTAGAGATATATACTGGGAAGTGTCTTTACTGACAGAAAACCGGTCGGTTTAGCAAATCTTCACAAGTATCTGGGGGAGTATAAACCACCCAGTAACATGAGAGAGCTTCATAAATGATACAGAGCTAACTGCACCAAATTGCAAACATTCTAACAATTCCTTTGTAGAGTTCATGGAATTGAGCTGAGTTCATAGAATTGAACTAAGAGTTAGGTAAGTGAAAGAGTGTACTCAAATGCTAACAATTTTTTAATTAAAGTATCATTGATATGCAATCTTACAAAGGTCTCATATGAACAACATTATGGTTTCAACATTCACCCATATTATCAAGTCCTCACCCCCACATTGCAGTCACTGTCCATCAGCGTAGTAAGATGTTAGAGTCATTATTTGTCTTCTCCGTGCTGCACTGCCTTTTCTGTGGCCTACCTACATTGTGATTGTGAATTATAGTGCTCCTTAATCCCCTTCTCCCTCCCCAACCCCTCCCCTTTGGAAACTACTAGTCCCCCTTGGAGTCTGTGAGTCTGTTGCTATTTTGTTCCTTTGGTTTTGCTTTGTTTTTATACTCCACAAATGACTGAAATCATTTGGTTCTGCATGGATTTTTGCACTGAGCATAATACCCTCCAGCTCCACCCATCTTGTTGCAAATGGCAGGATTTGTTTTCGTTTTATGGCTGAATAATATTCCATTGTGTATATGTACCACCTCTGCTTTATCCATTCATCCACTGATGGACACTTAGGTTGTTTCTGTATCTTGGCTAATAGTGCTGTGATAAACATGGGGGTGCATATGTCTTTTTGAATCAGGAATCTTGTTTTCTTTGGGTAAATTCCTAGAAGTGGAATTACTGGCTCAAATGGTATTTCTGTTTTTAGGTTTTTGAGGAACCTCCATATTGCTTTCTACAATGGCTGCACTAATTTACATTCCCACCAACAGTGTAGGAGGGTTCCCCTTTCTCCATGTCCTCATCAGCATTTGCTGTCTCTTGTGTTTTGGATGCTGGCTATCCCAACCAGTGTGGGTGATACCTCACTGTAGTTTTATCAAATGCTGACAAATTTTGATAGTTTCCCACTATCACTGTTAGCACAAAGCCTGACAAATAGCCTGAGATTTGCAGCAGAGAACACAGTAGAACTCGCAAGCAGGGGAAAACAACGATTCTATTCTCTACCACCAGGTAATCTTGGTGCTTTGCCTAGAAATCACACCAAAGGGACTTGAAAACAATGTCTCCATATGCCACAGTTGCTGGAATTATTCCTCAGATAGATTCCCTTGATACTTTTCATATGTGGGAACTCATTAGACACCTACAGGAAGAACATATGGAGGGAAACTATGATGCCATTGGTAGAAAATGTTGCATACGTATTTATATTCTTAAAGGTCTTGCTGTTTACAGTTTACTAGAAATAGGACTGGCTGTTCCCTCCTGCAGTAGGTAGTGACATAAATCTCACTGTCAAGCACAAGCACAAATATTCTCAGCTGACATAAAATATCTACTAGCCTCCTGGCCAGAGGGGTTGTCTTCTCTCATTTTCTTTTTTAATATTGAATGTCTGTTTAATGAATGTTAGAAATCTTAATTCTTCTGTGGAAAAAAGGATGTCGCTCAATTTTCTGTAGCTCTGATCTCTTTTTCAATGGCAACATACTTACATTAAATGAGGTGGGTTAGCTTAGTGGTTCAGAGTCTGGAGTCTACAGTCAGAAAGAGGATTCCAGTTCAGGCACTACTGCTTGGCACAGTTAGTGAAGGTCTCTAAGTCCCTATCTCCTCATCTGTAGAGTAAGGTTGATAGAATCTAAGCCTCAAGTTGTACAATTTAGGGGTGTAATTAATGTCAAGCAGTTCCTCACAGGTAAGTTGCTGTCACCATCATCATCAGTATTATCAGTTTCCCAACTACTACATTTATTTAAAAATACTTTCATCCACTAGGCCAATGGGTAAAACAGAAGGACATTCAAAAAATGGAAAGTTTCTGTGCCCAGAGTAAGTGAACACATATCCAGATTCAGCTCAGTCAAACTGAAAGCTTTGAAATAGAATTTGCTGTTTTGTTGTTACTGGAGGCTGACTTTCTAATGTTTGTAAGTACACTTTGTTGCATATTGTCATCTATTTCTATAGTATGAATCATGATTCCTGTCAGTTATTCTTACAGGAGACATTTCTTTTGGGTGCCTTTCTTATTTTAATGACCAGGGTCTTGTCTTCATAGTGGGACAACTGATAAAGATGACATATTTTAACACGTAACACAAGCGCCCATCTGATTTTTGCTGCTCATGAGTTCTGTTAATTAAAGCTCTTGGTCATCCAGCTCTGTCACTGATGCTAATGGAAAATTTTCTTAATTTTCCAATTATCTAAAATAACCTCAGCTGAGTCATAAATGACAGGGAAAAGTCTAGATTTGAAAGCCAAGCATTCATGAAACTTTTTGTAACAGATTTGCCAAGTTCCAAGAACACTATCTTCCTTGACTTACACTAGGCTTCTTTCAGGGTCCGAGTAAATTGGATGGTAAGTTTTGTTTCCCTTTTTTAGGATCTATCTTAAGAAAGCTGAGAAAAAAGCAGAAATGCAGGCATGACATATTCAATATTACAAATGCAGGCTAGACAAGGGATGTGAAAGGTAGGTTACCATTTTCGACTCTATGCTCAGATTATCCAAGCACTTAGGTTTTCATTTTCTGAAAGCTCTGTAGGGGTAGGCTAGAAACAAATATTCTAGGAGACAACACTCATTTAACTTTCTCCCCTGTCAAACAGATTAAAAGAATAATTATTTCTAATGACTCACTATATAGATGAGTCTTGATAAATTGAGCAAACTGGATTTTTGACTTTGCCAGTCTATTCTACAGAAATGAGATATACCACCATAGGCTTAAATATTAACCTGGAATTTTAAATGAATCCAGTAGTGAACTGATAATCACTGTATTTGTTACATAGAGACAAGGCAATTGGAAGACACAATGGAGATATTTCATCAGGGATCATGAGTCCAAAGAGAGGATGTCACGTAAAGGGTGATGATCAATAGCCATCATATGCCAAGTAAAATACAGAATTGAATTAATTATTCAGATAGTTGAAGCAAAGAAGTAGCTTATCGTTTCTTTTTGTTTTTCTGGTATAAATCAGCCTAGTAAAGGCAATGTAATAAGTCTATAGGGTAGCAGGTACTGATCACTGCTTGCCTGAGAATGAAGGGATTCATAATTTGGAAATATTCAGGTCAAACAATGCTGAAGGCTGACTTTTATGTGAAAAACCTTTTTCTGTAAAAGGATGGTTGTACTAAAAATTTATAGCATTGCTTATGAAAGCAAAAAGGATAATGCAGAGGAAAAAACGTCAGGATAACCATCGACTCCATCATATTATAGCAATATATAGCTATTTTATGGATTTATTGTAATAGTTTTAAAAGGTCATTTAAATATGAAGACAATTGTCAGGCTTGGCCCTTTAAGAATTTGCTTTCAGCAAAGTACATTAAGACTTATATTAATGGAACTTCCAGGGCCAAGCCTGGGCCAATGATCAGATCCAGACCCATTCAACATTTTTACTCTTTATTCTGATCTCTTGTTTTGGGGTGAGGACATGTGTTCAATCTGGAACCTGCCTTGCCAACATATGGGCAGACCCTCTACAGGGCATAAAAAGGAATAGGAGACAATACACCTCCTTTTAAAAATCCTTTTTAAATGAAATTTTGATTTAAAAAATCCTCTTCTGTTTTCTTCATAAGCAAACTTGCATGCTACACCATGCAGCGTTATTTTCAGTTTTGGTAAATAAAATCACTACTGATACATGCTAAGGAATAAATATTCTGATTTTAAAAACCAGGAAAATACATAGAACAGAAGTATAAAAGTTTCATCTCTGATGCTTCTGGATTTTCAGTGCTATAGCAAGTGCCTTATGGTATTAATTTTTCATTGTGCTTTACCTGAAGGAAAATAATAAATCCACGTAAAGAAATATATTTAAAAAAAAGAAAAATAGCCCTATACCCCAACATATGAGTATCTGTGTGTGTGTTTGTATTGTGTAACTGGAGAGAAATTGTAAGCATCCTGTACATAGACAATAATAAATGCTGTACTGGGGAAGAATTACATTGCACACAGACTCCGATTTGAATTATCAGGTGGCTCTGAAAAGTTCAATGAGACATGAACAGTCACTTCTGGCTCACCTGTGACAAAACTCCCTTGGATTGCATCTTTTTACATTTTACCTGAATTTCACACATTCCCCCCACTGTTGTGCAGGATTTCATGCATTCCCAGTTGGTGTGGGGCCTGAATTTATTAAAAGGGTCTCCAGTTCCATCAAAACAAATTATTCTGTAACTATTTCATCAAGCAACTCAGCTTGCCTAGTGGGTGCCACAAGGCATATTCTTGATGAATTCTCCTCAGCATCTTTCCCCATATTTCTATCGTTTCCAGAAAAATGTCATGTGGCAACTGAACGGCTCTTGAACTTAGACTTCAAGGCCTGCTCAAATTTATTTAATTTTAAGCAATAATCACCACATCATTCAAAGTATGATGGGAAATGTTAATGCATCAAAGCAGGAACCCATTACATTTTATTAAATTTAGGGAAAATCTGTTTGATAGGCAATAAACATTACAGCTAAGAGTTCTAATGTTTTTACAGAGCTCTCTAATTTTCATTGTTAGGTCATACAGTATTTCCTACATGGAATTTGAATGTCAATACTATTGTGCTGGCAATTTAATTTCTGTTCAGATCATTTAAATGGAGTTCTTGCCCAAACTGAAAGTTATAAAATATTCTATATACTAAGCAGTCTTATAAAAAATAACTTACATTATGTAAAGTGAAGTGCTGCCATTTTCTTGAGTGTAAAAAATGACAACGTTCAAGAGTCGCTCTACATTTGCAATGCCAAATGGCAATTTTATATGATTATGTGTAATTCTAGGGAATAAAGATCCTACTCCAGTGAGCTGTGTATTAAAGTGGCACACTTATTTTTCTAAACTCCTTGCAGTTTTTAATTTTTTTCCTAATATCTACTTTAGCTAATACAACCCCAAATCTGCTAGGTTGTCTAATATACCTGGTTTTCTAATGCCCATTGTAAGATGTTAAACGATAACAATGAAACCAAACCCGATTCTTGAAAGAATCCTAGCAAGTACCTATTTTTATTTAGTGACGGTCTTTTTTCTGGAAAAGACTCCAAAGTGACATCAATAACTTGTATAATGCCTAAAGAAACTGTGGCTTAATTTTACTTTCCAAAGTATGTATATTTTATTGAAATTGACAGTGTATTAAAAACTCCAATAGGAATTTCCTAATGATATATCAGAAAGTTGGAATGTTGTTTAAATATATTTTTTTTTGGTGAATAAACTCACCCAACTCATTCACAATAAAAAAAAGCCCTGGTGCCTTTAGCTGCTCTCCTGGTTACAGGACTGTCAAGGTGACTTCTCTTTCTGTTTCAATTACTCAGCTTTGCCATCGTTTAACTACTACATTGATGGAAGGCTCACACTACACTTATTTATGGAGGGTGATATTTCAGGAGACAGAGCTCTCCCTCACTGAGTTGTGGAAGGAAAATTTTACATTAATGGATACAAAAAAGATGCCATGAAATACTGAAATGAGCAGATTTTGAAAGAAGATCTGGAAATCACAAAACATCAATTATTCCTAACAAGTACCAGTGACTATACTTGGCCTGCTTTCCACCATGTTGTCGGAGAGGCACTGTGGAAATCGTCGTTTTTACTTTGTTAACTAGTGACATTTTCTTCATGCCCTTGAAAATAAGCAAGTAGTGGAGGTTTTTAGATCTGTTTTCGCATGGCGTTTAACGTGAAACACAATAGAGTTGGAGATGACATTTCGAATGGGCTAATATATTTTGTTAAATGGCACTTTCAATAAGCTCTGTAAGCTTCATTACCAGTTTCCCAAGCAGACTGAGTTGCAGATGTTTTGACCATCAGTCACCAGTGAAACATACAGGAAAATATTATCTTGAAATGCTGTGGAAATGTACATATTTACAACCAATTTAAATACTAATGAATGATACTGCAAGATTGCAGACCTGGGAAGAGGCCACAGTGTATTTCAGCTCCTGTTTATAAAAGTGGTCAATATTTTCTTAATCCCGAAGGCAGTCAAAGGGTCAACAATATGAAGTATCTGTCATGTTTTTTGACCATGTGCTAGGCACTGTTCTAAGTTCTTTCCTTATACCACCTCACTTAATCCTCAGACTACGCCATGAAATAAACATGATTGCCCTTTTACAGATGAGGACACTGAGCCCTTGGTTGTTTAAATAATTTGGCTAAACTCAAAGCCACAGCAGTGGGCACATACATCCTGGCCTTCCTAGCAGGGTGACTCCCTCCTTTATTTTCCTCACTGTGTTCATGTGCTTCAGCTAGAAATGCTGACAGACCAATCAAAACTGGACTGGCAGATACTTAGTTTTCTAGTGATGAAAGAACAGTTTCTTGTCAGTGAAATAAGCTTAAAACATGAAATGCTATGACAGAAGCTTCTTTTAAGCATGGCATGATGCTGTTTCTATGGAACTTTCTGCAGGTGTCGCTACTTGCTCATAGCTCCATCGGTTCTAGAAACCTGCTTTTGAGAATATCCCATTCAATTTGGAGGTTGCTGAGATCATGGGATGGGAGACAAAAAGAGGGGTCTTTGGACTCTGACTAACATGATTTAGTTAAATGAGTCAGTCAAACATGCTCTTTGAACTGCCCTCCTTAACTCCTAAGACTAATGGTATATTCCCTCCTCTTCTCAGATCAGGACAACCTCAAATGGTTGTCATAAAATTCCTCCCACATTTCATTATCTTATTAGAGATAAATGGTGAAAGTGAGTGCATCAGAGACATAAAAGTAGTTGGGAGTCTGGCCTTTAAGAACATGTGCAGCATTAGCCATGGAGCCTCATAACCTCCTGAGGTGCTTTGATTTGAGTGAAGAGAGGACTTTTACGGACAAATGGCTGAAGCTTGTCAAAAAAACCTCCTTCTTACCAAATAATAGGTGTCAGTTTGCCCCCAGGTCAGTATATAGCACATTTTTAAATACATTTTTAAATAAAAATTGCATGTATTTATGATGACAACATATGATTTGATATACATATACAGTGATTACTAAGTTAATTAACATATCATCTCCTTACATAATTTATGATGAGGGCACCTGAAATCTATTCTCTTAATGTATTTTCAGTATTCAACACAATGTTATTAACTATAGTCACCATGCTGTATATAAGATCTCTAGACCTACTCATCTACAAAACTGCCAACTTTGTACCCTTTGATCAAAATCTTCGCATTTTCCCACCCCTCGGCCACTGGTAACCACCATTCTGCTCTGTTTCTATGAGTTTGCCTTTTTTTAAAATTCCACATGTAAGTAATTCTACCCACAGTATTTGTCTTTGATTTATGTCCCCTAGCACAACGTCCTTCAGGTTCATTATGTTGTCATAAATGGCAGGATTTCATTCTTTCTCATGGCTGAATGATACTCTTCTGTACACACACACACGTGCACACACATGCACACATGCATACACACACACCTGCTTTAGCCATTCGTGTTGACAGATGCTGGGGTTATTTCCATGTCTTGGCTAATGTGGATAATGCTGCTGTTAAGTCCGATCCTGCTGCCTGCCCGTTAGATTTTGCTCTCTACTACTTTGAAGGAAAGTGAACAGAAGTGAATGTGTCCCCTTTGGGCTGGGCTTTAAGATGGTCTTTTTCATGTTCTCTTTTTCTTTTCCACCGGTTATCCTCCCTAGAAACTTACTTCTACCTTGCAGATGACAACAATGGTTTGCTATCCTAGACCCTAGATACCTTGATGGAGTGGAGCCTGCCTGCCAGTCTTGGACTGTTACAGGAGAGAAGAAAACTTCTATTTTATCTGAGCCATTGATTTTAGGGTCTCTTGGCACAAACCAGTCTGTTCATCACATAAATATAATCATTTCATGTGTCAGTCTTGCTGGTCAAGGTGCAGATAATTCTTGTGCTCTCTGTCTATAATGTATGCAATTCATATTTTAAGGCATGGTATCTTTATCCACAGTATTTATTGTAGCACTGGCTGTTTGCCTGTTTGCTATTGCACAGATCTGTGTGATACTGGAGCTGAGGTAACTTCATCTCCTCAAAGCTTCATTTACTTTTCTGCAGCTAAAGGCTACTAATCTCTTCTCTCTGGGCCTTGGTGGGGGCTGGCACGTGAGGGTAATAGGGTTTTGTGAGTTACTGGCTGTTCTGGCCAATACTAGTGGGGGTGGGTGGGCCAATAATACCTGCTCGTGAGCCCTGTGAAGAACAGTACCCCACCATCACTCACAATTCATACTACTTTAACTTCTTTTGCTGTACTATTACATTTCCTATTTAACAGGGTCATGTGTTTCAGTTCTTCTTCCCTTAAACCTTTCCTTTAAACCTTTCCAAAAGTTATCCATTATCCACACCTTAGGAACACAGAAACCTATATGATACTAAAGAAGAATTAAATTTTACATGTTTTTAATTTCTATGTGATTACTCCACCAAAATGATAGCAAAGTTTTGATTACATTTCTTATCACAAACTTGGGACAAAGATTCAAATATCTGAATAGATTATCATAAAACCTCTGTGTATCCTAAGAAGCAGTCATCTTATTTCACCATTCTAAATCCATGTACCTTTAAAACCAGAAAGAGGAAATCACTGCACATATGCACCAGGGGGAGCACCACTGCCCAGGGTAGATAGTTTCAGAAGGCTGAGGGCTTGAGGGACTGCTGTACAGGGTGCTCAAGGGACACAGCATCCGGATGAAGGAAAGGGGAGGAGAAGGAGATAGTGAGTGAAAGCAAGGAGGTGAGTCAATTCCTTAGACACGTCTGGACTGTCACTGTGAGTCACGGCTTTGGCATCAGCTAAAGGGGCTGAGAGGGGAAGGCAATCCCTCAGGCCACCCGTATTTGGTATAAGACATGCCTCAGCTGTGGGGAGTCTGCCTAGGAAAACTGATGTTAGTAGCCCAGGTTAAACCAGCTCACAGACACTTTGCAGGGAAAGTGGTGAAAGTGTGAAAAAGTGGGACGAGCTTTATGTATGTACCCCTGAACTAGTATTTTGACTTACTATGATTTTTTTAGTAAGATTCTATATTACTAGTTTTATTTGCTTATTTGCTTTTAGGCCAGATAATCCCCAAGGGGCTTGCAGGTTGGATTATGGAGAGGATAAGTTTAGGTACACCTGTTGGATGACTCAGGATCAAATAAGGTCATATTTACATTCTGTCCCAGGTCTCAATGTTCTAAATAACCCATCTATTAACTAGCAAAAAAATCTAGTCTTCTCCTTGGTGTACTTCCTCAGGTATTTTCTCAAACCCTAAAGGTACCCATTAACCTAGGAACGTGCTTCTTGCTTGTAAGTGGCCCTGGACATGAGGGACCCACTTGAGATGGACTCGCCGACCCATGAGGTGCCCAGAGGCAATGCTGCTGCAGTCACATGGTCCCTGCTAGCCTGAGAAATCACTGTGTCCCCTGGAGAAGCCAGACATCTGGAGATGCTGCTGCTGCTAGTCACAGGCCCAGGTTCAGCAAGGCAGGAGAATCACCCTGCATTCAATCAAGACTGTCCTGCAGCAATCTCTGGGGCAGACAATGGTGTTATCTCTGTCTGGAGGTTTTGTCCTTTGCCATGTTCTAAGACTTGTGGAAGATGCTAGGGAGAATGGATCAGCAGGGATTTCACCCAGCACAGTCCCTGCAGGAGCCCTGACCTCTGTCCAAACATGCCTAGGTCTTGGCATTGTAGCCACATCATTATTCCAGGGTGTTTTCCTTTATGCAGATTTCCCTCTTAGGATCACTGGTATTCACATCCTGAGGTCTAGCCTCAATGGGCTTATTCTAGCCCATCAGAAATACTTTTATATTCATAAACCTCAAGGAGGGTCCTGGTTCCCTTTTTTTCAGAAGGCTTTTTGGCTTCCCAAAACTTATACTTGCAAATATGAACTTTCAAAGAAAAGCACTACTCAGCTTCATTCACCAGCATTCAGTATCCTAATAAAAATTGTCTAGAGATGGGTGATGAGAATGTCAGAAAGTGGCATTTAGGCACACACAGATCCTAAATGGGAAGCTAAAAATGTTCTACTATTACTATTCTAAATAACTGGGAGATTTGGGGGAAAATGCACTGTTTAATAAAACTTGGCACTTTGGGTTCCCTGCTCTGGTATTAAAAAAGTCACATCTTTGTGTTATCATTAATTGATACATTTATGAGATGCTTGTTTGAGCAGGACATGTGCTGTGTGCAACATGGAACGCATGAAGGACCCACCCAAAGCACTCAGAGCTTTGGAGGGCATATTTTTATGGGCTAAGGTTTGCTTAAATCCGTATTTCTCATCTTCACTCATCTTATGTTTTCATCTCACTCCCCTATCTGTTTACTACAAGTACTAATTCTTAATATCCCCAAAGAGCTCTCTGTGGCTCTGCTGTGACTTGGTAGAGAAGAATAACGGAGAAGTAATGCATTACATTTGTGCATTAATTAAGAATGGTATAGACACAATATAGAATCATGAGCAATTTATAACCGTGTGTGTGAGTTAGCATGACCATAGTGTATCTCCAAAGATTACAGATAAAGTAGAGTTGTTCTTCCCAGGGAGGTCTACCCATGTGTACTTAGGAAACAGAGAAGAAGAATTTATGGTTTCATAGCAAAAAAAGTTAATGCAACCATCAGTGATGTTGGAAATGAGGTTGGAAACTGATATAATTTCTGTGGCTCATGCAGGTGCAGTGAAACATATGTGGTGACATTTCAGAAGTTTTGAAACCATGCTGAGATCGCTCATTTCCATATTAAAGAGCTCCCAGCTACTGTCTGCTGCGAAGGGAGACACAGTCCCTCTCACCAAGACCTGCTGAAAAGTGGCCTCTCCTACTGTTCTCTTTCCTTCAGGATGGCAGCATCATGACAAAAATTTCTGGCAGACCAAATGCTGTTTTCTATTTTTATAAAGTAAATTTCAGGGACTATATAACACATTAGAATTGTATACTGTTCATCACAGAATCTTTGAGGAAAAAACAAATATTTTAGGATAAAAGAGGCTCATTTCATTTCAGTGGTTAAAGAAAATGGTAATTTATTTGTGGTGTCTATAGTTAACTTTAATGAATTAGCAAGTTGCCAAGTAACACATGTGAACATATTGAACTCTTTTTAAAAGATGGCTTTCATATCAAACTAAGCAAAATATTTTGGACAGTAGTATATTCTTCATAGTTATCAAAAAGAAAATGACAAAAAGCCCTGGTGAGTTCAACCTGGGCCTAATTTATTTGAATTGTGGTTTTTTTTTTTTGTGGATGAAATTTCTCTTTGGTGTTTGATCCTATCAATGCTTTTTTTCTCTGAAGTCTAATGCTCTTTGTTCATGTGATGAATTACTTCTGCCCTTCCAAAATGTTTCATGCTATAGTTTTCTCTTTTGACACTGCCCTCTTCCCTCATTCATATCTAGTCTTGCCACCTTGTCAGAGGAGGAGTGGGTGGGATAAATCTGTTAGTGGGTAGGCCTTACACATCCAGGCCTACCCTATGGCGTAATTGAAAAAACTGCTTTGTATGTTCTTTCTTTAGAAGCAATTGTAGAAGAGAGAGAAATATCTTTAATGGCAGGAAAAGACATCTACTCTAGACCTGTTAGTGATTTTAGTGAGGAGTATTTAGAGGCCTCAATTCATAGACTGGCTCTTTCTAATACATTTAGGAATATAGCAACTGATGTTTTTTTTTGTTTTGTTTTTTTTTTTAGTTTGCAGACTTTTTCTTAATGTGCAAGGCCTTGATCTTCACAGTAAACCTTTGAATTAAATATTATAGCTCCTTTTAACTGATGATGATACTAAGACACAGGGAAGTTAGGAAGTTTGTTGGTACACAGCAGGAGTCGGACTCCAAGCCAGGTATTTAGACTCCAGAGTTTTTCTTTCCAGCACTGTCTTCATACTACTCCTGCTACTATTTGTATTAGAAAAACACCTTTGACAGCCACTCCTACTTTTATTATTAGTGGCTTACAATTATTGAATGGCTGGCATATACCTGGAATTTTCCTAAGCATTTTGCACATTTGTACCTTTCTGCTCACAACTCCATGTTACTATCCCCACTGTTTGGTGACAGAAATGAGGCCAGAGACCCATGGAAAATCTATTTGTCCATGTCACACAGCTATGCTAACAAGAAGATATTTTCCCACATCTATATACGCTCTTCCTGATTCCCCTTCTCTGCCCCCCCAAACGCTTTATTCCTCAACTCTCAGTGCTGGGCATGTTACTATAGACAGTGGCCTTACCAGATGTATGGAGTATTGTAGGAAACTTTGGAATTGTTCCTCTACTGACCAGCAATTTCTAAATCCTTGAAGAGGTGGACTTGAGGGAAGAATATGAATAAATAGAATGAGAAAAAATATAAATATATGGAAAGGCTATTGCCTTGGATCGGCCTTCTTGAGTTTCTGCCTCATGTCTAACTCTTCCTGCTTACATATTTCTGTGCTACATTATACTTGGATTATGGCTGTTAGAGTTATTTGCTTATTTATGTTAACTTGAATTTTTCCAGGCAATACAAAGCAAATAGGACAGGGTTTCAGCTTCATTTCCTCATCAAATTTCAATCACTATCTGGACATTTCTATTGTTAAATTAATGCTTGAATAACCTCCAATCATTTGGACCATACAGGACTTTGGACAAAATTATATAAGAATGTGTAATTAATAACTATTAATAAAAATGGTGTTTTCAAGAAACATATCTGGATATATTTTGGTAAGATTGTGTAGCATGCACTTTCCAGCCTGTTTCCTTGCTATAATTATGCTCAATATAAACCTACAAGTCATAAACTTTGGAAAATGACTTAATGCTCTAACCCCCTTTTATACATTTGAAAGCAGGAAACAAGGTGGATGTAAAAATCAAATGCTTTAAATTATACTATAGTTTTTGAAAAATAACTGCAAAATATAATATTTAAAACTTTTTTCATTATCTGGTCTTAAGATGGTAAATATGTGTCACTTGTGGTAGCACTACTCTACTAATTCACAGAGAATACTGCTAATTCACTATAGTAGTATTTTCAAGGAGAGTGTGCATGTATGTATTTATGTGCTTATTTACATATTTATGTTTACGGTCTTTCTCAACATTGCCCCTCAGATGGTCACTACCAATTGTCCAGAGACACATTTCTTCCTCATCCTGGCCTAATTCCACACATTGCATTTGTATTTGGAGAAATTATGATTCATTCATTAAGTCAGCAAGCATTTATTATCAGGCAAAGTACTGGATGCTAAATAATAGAAATATGAATAGAGTATACTTCTGATCTGGGACTTCTCAGTCTGGAAGAGCTGATACAGAAGTTAGACATGATTATAGCAGAGTGATTAGTATTAGAGTAGAGGAAGCAGAGGAGGAAATGCTTATGTATCCCCCTTGCGATTAAAGATTTGATTAAAGTAGCCCTGTGGGTTGGATGCAGAATTTTTCAAGAGCTTTATTAACATTCCACTGTTAGGTGGAAAGTAATAAAGAGTACCCAGTGCCATGAGATAATCTGTGCTAAGAATGAGAAAGCCATATCCTTAGATTCCATGCTAGAGTTCATATACTGTGGAACACATGTACTTTGAGGGAATATTTAATAATGAAAGGTGTCAGGATAGTGACAGAGAGATAGTAAAAGAACAGAGATTAAGAACCAAACAAAACCAAACAACCATATAGAAAAAGCCAAACTGAAAAAGCAGATTTGTATGACTGTAGAGTCTCATGAGTTTCAATTACTTTTCCAACAAATGAACAGAGAAAAAAGGTCATTAAAGAAACACTCAACTGTATCTGTAAGAAGGCCTCTTTTTCAAAGCAGCATTATTGCACAATAGCTAGACCTGCTCGAAATTAATTTGTAATGAAAGTCTAGAGCCTCGCAAAAGTTTTGTTAGTTGTTAAGTTTCAAAAAGGAAAACAAATTAAGTCCAAAGTTAACAGATGAAAGTAAGTAACAGAGTTCAGAATATAAATAAATAAAATCAGGAACATAATAGAAAAGATCAATGAAAATAAGTGCTGTTTTTCTGAAAATATAAACAGAATTAACAAACTTTTAGCTAGGCTAAGGATAAAAGAGAAAAGACTCAAATAAAATCAGAAATGAAGAGGAGACATTACAACTGTTACCACAAAAATACATGGGATTGTAAGAGTCTATGATGAACAATTATATGCCAACAGATTAGATAACCTAGAAGAAATGGATGATTTACTAGAACTATACAGCCTACCAAAATAAAATCATGTGGAAATAAAATAGCTGAAAAGAGCTATTACTAGTAAGGAGACTGAATCAGCAATCAAAAACCTTACAACACATAAAAGCTCAGTACCAGATGAGTTCACTATTGAGGTATACCATTTAAAGAATTAATGCCAATTCTACTCAAAATCTTCCAAAAATTGAAAAGCAGGATATACTCCAAACTCATTTTACAAGGTCAACATTGCCTTGATACTAAACCAAATACAGATACTACAAGAAAAGAAAACTACAGGCCAATATCCCTCATGAATATAGATGGAAATTTCCAATAAAACATTAGCAAGGTGAATTCAACAACATATGAAATAGTTCATATGTCATAACTAAGTAGGGTTTATCCTTGGGATGCAAGGATGGTTCAAAACACATGTCAATAAATGTGATAAATCACATTACTAGAACAAAGAAGAACAAAAGAAAAAATATTATCATCTCAACTAATGCAGAAAAAGCATTTAACTATAACATCCTTCCATGATAAAAAAAAAACCCTCAACAAATTGGGTAAAAAAAAATACCTCAACATAAAAAAGGCCATTATGACAAACTCACAGCAAAAATTATACTGAATGGTGAATGATAGAAAGTTTTTCTTCAAAGATAAGGAACAAGGCAAAGGTGTCCACTCTCAACACTCTTATTCAACATAGTACTGGAAGTCCTAGCCAGAGCAATCAGTCAAGAAAAAGAAATAAAAGGCATTCAAATCAGAAAAGAAGAAATAAAATTATCTCTGTTTAGAGATGATATGATCTAGAAACTCTTTAACACTCAACCAAAAATATTTTGAATTTAATCAACAAATTTAGTAAATTTGCAGGATATAAACTCAACATAGAAAAACCAGTTACATTTCTTTACAATAACAGTATTTTCAGAAGTAAATTCTGAAAAAGAACTAAGAAGAAAAATAACTAATGAATATTATTCCATTCATAATAGCATCAAAAACAATAAAATACTTAAGAGTAAGTTTAACTAAGGGAATGAAAGATCTGTACAAAGGAAACTACAAGACTTTGATGAAAAAAATGAAAACAATACAAGTGGAAAGATATCCCATGTGCATGATGAGAAGAATTCATATTGTTAAAATGTGCATTAGTGGGGGCGGAGCCAAGATGACGGCGTGAGTAGAGCAGTGGAAATCTCCTCCCAAAAACACATAGAGCTATGAAAATATAATAAAGAAAAACCTTCCTAAAATAGAGACCACAGGACACAGGACAACATCCAGACCACATCCACACCTGCAAGAACCCAGCGCCTTGTGAAGGGGGTAAGATACAAGCCCCAGCCCGGCGGGACCCGAGCGCCCCTCCCCCCGGCTCCCGGCGGGTGGAGAGAAACCGGAGCGGTTTTTTTTTTGGCGAGCGCTTTTTGGAAGCCTTAGAGGGACGGGCCCCCGTTGCTGGGGAGGCAGGGTGGCGGGACCGGTGAGGAGGTGCCTGGGAACGGCGCCGGAGGACAAAGAACATCCCGCGTTTCTCCCTGCGAGACCTGGGGGCGGGTGCCTGAGACCGGTGCCTGAGGACGGAGGAGGTCGCGCGTTTTTCCCCCTTTTTTTTTTTCTCTTTTGGGCGAGCGCTTTTTGGAAGCCTTGAAGGGACGGGGACCCCAGTGCTAGGGAGGCACGGTGGCGGGACTGGTGAGCGGGTGGCTGGGACCGGCGCCTGAGGACAAAGAATATCCCCCGTTTTTCCCTGCGGGACCGGTGGGCAGGTGCCTGAGACCGGCACTTGAGGACAGAGGAAATCGCGCGTTTTTCCCCTTTTTTTTTTTCTCTCTTTTCTGCGAGTGCTTTTTGGAAGCCTAAAAGGGACAGGGACCCCGGTGCTAGGGAGGCAGGGCGGCGGGACTGGTGAGCGGGTGCCTGGGACCGGCACCTGAGGACAAAGAATATCCCGCATTTTTCCCTGTGGGACCGGTGGGTGGGTGCCTGAGACCAGCACCTGAGGACGGAAGAAATCGCGCGTTTTTCCCCTTTTTTTTCTCTCTTTTTGCCGAGTGCTTTTTGGAAGCCTTGAAGGGACAGGGACCCCGGTGCTAGGGAGGCAGGGCGGCGGGACTGGTGAGCAGGTGCGTGGGACCAGTGCCTGAGGACAAAGAATATTGAGCGTTCCTTCCCTGCGGGACTGGTGGGTGGGTGCTTTTTGGAAGCCTTGAAAGGACAGGGACCCTGGTGCTAGGGAGACAGGGCAGCAGGACCAGTGAGCGGGTGCCTGGGACCGGCACCTGAGGACAAAAACAAAAAAACAAAAAAAATCGCTTGTTTTTTCCTTTTTTTTTTTCCTTTTTTTTTTTTCTCTTTCCTTCTGTTCCCTCTCTCATTGTTGCTGTTGTTGTTTTGGTTTGGAGAGTGCTTTTTGGAAATCTTAAAGGGGCAGGACAGGTCACTTAGACCAGAAGCAGGGAATCTGGGGATCTCTGGGCACTCTAACCCCCTGGGCAGCAGGGAGCACAGAGGCCCCTTACGGAGATAAATAGTCTCCTGGCTGCTCCCCCTCCAACGGGGCTCCACCATTTTGGAGGAACAGCCCCAGCCAGGCCAAGCCCACAGCAACAGCGGAGATAAACCCCAAAGCAACTGGGCAGGAAGCAGAAGCCCTGTCTGCGCACAGCTGCCCAGCACAAGCCACTAGAGGTCGCTATTCTCCCAGGAAAAGGCTACAAACCAACAAGAAGGGAAGCTCTTCCAGCGGTCACTTGTACCAGCTCTGCAAACTATCTCTATCACCATGAAAAGGCAAAACTACAGGCAGACAAAGATCACAGAGACAACACCTGAGAAGGAGACAGACCTAACTAGTCCTCCTGAAAAAGAATTCAAAATAAAAATCATGAACATGCTGACAGAGATGCAGAAAAAAATGCAAGAGCAATGGGATGAGATGCAGAGAAAAATGCAAGAGCAGTGGGATGAGATGCAGAGAAAAATGCAAGAGCAGTGGGATGAAGTCCGGAAGGAGATCACAGATGTCAGGAAAGAGATCACAGAAGTGAAACAATCCCTGGAAGGATTTATAAGCAGAATGGATAAGATGCAAGAGGCCATTGAAGGAATAGAAGCCAGAGAACAGGAACGTATAGAAGCTGACAGAGAGAGAGATAAAAGGATCTCCAGGAATGAAACAACACTAAGAGAAATATGTGACCAATACAAAAGGAAAAACATTCGTATTATAGGGATACCAGAAGAGGAAGAAAGAGGAAAAGGGATAGAAAGTGTCTTTGAAGAAATAATTGCTGAAAACTTCCCCAAACTGGGGGAGGAAATAATCGAACAGACCATGGAATTATACAGAACCCCCAACAGAAAGGATCCAAGGAGGACAACACCAAGACACATAATAATTGAAATGGCAAGGATCAAGGACAAGGAAAGAGTTTTAAAGGCAGCTAGAGAGAAAAAGGTCATCTATAAAGGAAAACCAATCAGGCTAACATCAGACTTCTCAACAGAAACCCTACAGGCCAGAAGAGAATGGCATGATATACTTAATGCAATGAAACAGAAGGGCCTTGAACCAAGGATACTGTATCCAGCACGACTATCATTTAAATATGATGGTGGGATCAAACAATTCCCAGACAAGCAAAAGCTGAGGGAATTTGCTTCCCACAAACCACCTCTACAGGGCATCCTACAGGGACTGCTCTAGATGGGAGCACCCCTAAAAAGAGCACAGAACAAAACACACAACATATGAAGAATGGAGGAGGAGGAATAAGAAGGGAGAGAAGAAAAGACTCTCCAGACAGTGTATATAACAGCTCAATAAGCGAGCTAAGTTAGGCAGTAAGATACTAAAGAAGCTAACCTTGAACCTTTGGTAACCACGAATCTAAAGCCTGCAATGGCAATAAGTACATATCTTTCAATAGTCACCCTAAATGTAAATGGACTTAATGCACCAATCAAAAGACATAGAGTAATAGAATGGATAAAAAAGCAAGACCCATCTATATGCTGCTTACAAGAAACTCACCTTAAACCCAAAGATAAGCATAGACTAAAAGTCAAGGGATGGAAAAACATATTTCAGGCAAACAACAGTGAGAAGAAAGCAGGGGTTGCAGTACTAATATCAGACAAAATAGACTTCAAAACAAAGAAAGTAACAAGAGATAAAGAAGGCCACTACATAATGATAAAGGGCTTAGTCCAACAAGAGGATATAACCATTCTAAATATATATGCACCCAATACAGGAGCACCAGCATATGTGAAGCAAATACTAACAGAACTAAAGAGGGAAATAGACTGCAATGCATTCATTGTAGGAGACTTCAACACACCACTCACCCCAAAGGATAGATCCACCGGGCAGAAAATAAGTAAAGACACACAGGCACTGAACAACACACTAGAACAGATGGACCTAATAGACATCTATAGAACTTTACATCCAAAAGCAACAGGATATACATTCTTCTCAAGTGCACATGGAACATTCTCCAGAATAGACCACATACTAGCTCACAAAAAGAGCCTCAGTAAATTCCACAATATTGAAATTCTACCAACCAATTTTTCAGACCACAAAGGTATGAAAGTAGAAATAAATTCTACAAAGAAAACAAAAAGGCTCACAAACACATGGAGGCTTAACAACATGCTACTAAATAATCAATGGATCAATGAACAAATCAAAATAGAGATCAAGGAATATATAGAAACAAATGACAACAACAACACTAAGCCCCAACTTCTGTGGGATGCAGCGAAAGCAGTCTTAAGAGGAAAGTATATAGCAATCCAGGCACACTTGAAGAAGGAAGAACAATCCCAAATGAATAGTCTAACATCACAATTATTAAAACTGGAAAAAGAAGAACAAATGAGGCCTAAAGTCAGCAGAAGGAGGGACATAATAAAGATCAGAGAAGAAATAAACAAAATTGAGAAGAATAAAACAATAGCAAAAATCAACGAAACCAAGAGCTGGTTCTTTGAGAAAATAAACAAAATAGATAAGCCTCTAGCCCAACTTATTAAGAGAAAAAGAGAGTCAACACAAATCAACATAATCAGAAATGAGAATGGAAAAATCACGACAGACTCCACAGAAATACAAAGAATTATTAAAGACTACTATGAAAACCTATATGCCAACAAGCTGGAAAACCTAGAAGAAATGGACAACTTCCTAGAAAAATACAACCTCCCAAGACTGACCAAGGAAGAAACACAAAAGTTAAACAAACCAATTACAAGCAAAGAAATTGAAACAGTAATCAAAAAACTACCCAAGAACAAAACCCCGGGGCCGGACGGATTTACCTCGGAATTTTATCAGACACACAGAGAAGACATAATACCCATTCTCCTTAAAGTGTTCCACAAAATAGAAGAAGAGGGAATACTCCCAAACTCATTCTATGAAGCCAACATCACCCTAATACCAAAACCAGGAAAAGACCCCACCAAAAAAGAAAATTACAGACCAATATCCCTGATGAATGTAGATGCAAAAATACTCAATAAAATATTAGCAAACAGAATTCAACAGTATATCAAAAGGATCATACACCATGACCAAGTGGGGTTCATCCCAGGGATGCAAGGATGGTACAACATTCGAAAATCCATCAACATCATCCACCACATCAACAAAAAGAAAGACAAAAACCACATGATCATCTCCATAGATGCTGAAAAAGCATTTGACAAAATTCAACATCCATTCATGATAAAAACTCTCAGCAAAATGGGAATAGAGGGCAAGTACCTCAACATAATAAAGGCCATATATGATAAACCCACAGCCAGCATTATACTGAACAGCGAGAAGCTGAAAGCATTTCCACTGAGATCGGGAACCAGACAGGGATGCCCACTCTCCCCACTGTTATTCAACATAGTACTGGAGGTCCTAGCCACGGCAATCAGACAAAACAAAGAAATACAAGGAATCCAGATTGGTAAAGAAGAAGTTAAACTGTCACTATTTGCAGATGATATGATACTGTACATAAAAAACCCTAAAGACTCCACTCCAAAACTACTAGAACTGATATCGGAATACAGCAAAGTTGCAGGATACAAAATCAACACACAGAAATCTGTAGCTTTTCTATACACTAACAACGAATCAATAGAAAGAGAAATCAGGAAAACAATTCCATTCACCATTGCATCAAAAAGAATAAAATACCTAGGAATAAACCTAACCAAAGAAGTGAAAGACTTATACTCTGAAAACTACAAGTCACTCTTAAGAGAAATTAAAGGGGACACTAATAAATGGAAACTCATCCCATGCTCATGGCTAGGAAGAATTAATATCGTCAAAATGGCCATCCTGCCGAAAGCAATATACAAATTTGATGCAATCCCTCTCAAATTACCAGCAACATTCTTCAATGAATTGGAACAAATAATTCAAAAATTCATATGGAAACACCAAAGACCCCGAATAGCCAAAGCAATCCTGAAAAAGAAGAATAAAGTAGGGGGGATCTCACTCCCCAACTTCAAGCTCTACTACAAAGCCATAGTAATCAAGACAATTTGGTACTGGCACAAGAACAGAGCCACAGACCAGTGGAACAGATTAGAGACCCCAGAAATTAACCCAAACATATATGGTCAATTAATATTTGATAAAGGAGCCATGGACATACAATGGCAAAATGACAGTCTCTTCAACAGATGGTGCTGGCAAAACTGGACAGCTACATGTAGGAGAATGAAACTGGACCATTGTCTAACCCCATATACAAAGGTAAACTCAAAATGGATCAAAGACCTGAATGTAAGTCACGAAACCATTAAACTCTTGGAAAAAAACATAGGCAAAAACCTCTTAGACATAAACATGAGTGATCTCTTCTTGAACATATCTCCCCGGGCAAGGAAAACAACAGCAAAAATGAGCAAGTGGGACTACATTAAGCTGAAAAGCTTCTGTACAGCGAAAGACACCATCAATAGAACAAAAAGGAACCCTACAGTATGGGAGAATATATTTGAAAATGACAGATCTGATAAAGGCTTGACGTCCAGAATATATAAAGAGCTCACACGCCTCAACAAACAAAAAACAAATAACCCAATTAAAAAATGGGCAGAGGAACTGAACAGACAGTTCTCCAAAAAAGAAATACAGATGGCCAAGAGACACATGAAAAGATGCTCCACATCGCTAATTATCAGAGAAATGCAAATTAAAACTACAATGAGGTATCACCTCACACCAGTAAGGATGGCTGCCATCCAAAAGACAAACAACAACAAATGTTGGCGAGGCTGTGGAGAAAGGGGAACCCTCCTACACTGCTGGTGGGAATGTAAATTAGTTCAACCATTGTGGAAAGCAGTATGGAGGTGCATCAAAATGCTCAAAACAGACCTACCATTTGACCCAGGAATTCCACTCCTAGGAATTTACCCTAAGAACGCAGCAATCAAGTTTGAGAAAGACAGATGCACTCCTATGTTTATTGCAGCACTATTTACAATAGCCAAGAATTGGAAGCAACCTAAATGTCCATCTGTAGATGAATGGATAAAGAAGATGTGGTACATATACACAATGGAATACTACTCAGCCATAAGAAGTGGAAAAATCCAACCATTTGCAGCAACATGGATGGAGCTGGAGAGTATTATGCTCAGTGAAATAAGCCAAGCGGAGAAAGAGAAATACCAAATGATTTCACTCATCTGAGGAGTATAGGAACAAAGGAAAAACTGAAGGAACAAAACAGCAGCAGAATTACAGAACCCAAAAATGGACTAACAGGTACCAAAGGGAAAGGAACTGGGGAGGATGGGTGGGCAGGGAGGGATAAGGGAGGGGAAGAAGAAGGGGGGTATTAAGATTAGCATGCATGGGGGGGAGGGAGAAAGGGGAGGGTGGGCTGCACAACACAGAGAGGACAAGTAGTGACTCTACCACATTTTGCTAAGCTGATGGACAGTAACCGTAATGGGGTTGTTAGGGGGGACCTGATATAGGGGAGAGCATAGTAAACATAGTATTCTTCATGTAAGGGTAGATTAAAAATTTAAAAAAAAAAAAAAAAAAGAAAGAAAGAAAGAAAGAAAAGGGGATTACTCGTTAACAGGATAAAACTATTGGTAAATCAAAGATCAACGCATGCTTTAAATATCCTTAATGTTGATCACTTAAAGGGTGTCAGATGATCAGCTATGGAGGTACTCTTTTCTGATAATATTCCTTTCTCTTAATTAAAAAAAAAAAAAAAAAAAAAGCAGTTCCTGTGTGCTGACCTCCAATGAGTTCTGCACAGTGGTATAGAGGGCATGTCAAAGTGTGGGCAAAGGGTCTGTTTGTTTCTACGCAGAAGATCAAGGCCTAGCTTGGATACCCAGAAAATGAAATAAGATACGATATGAGGAGGAGCTTCCGGCATCAGCACTCTCTGGAGGACTCGTGCCGGGGGATGATCATCAAAAAGCCTCCCCAGGGATCCGGACGATGCTGCGGTTGTGGCTGCATCCAGCCCACCGTCTCCTGGACTTGCCATAGGAATGAGGAGGGAGATGTCTAGGCTGGCATGTGCATACAGTGAGACAACGAATTTGACTGGATCTGTACTGTTGGAACTCAACCAGGAGTTGGGAGGGGTGCAAGTTGTAGCACCCCAAAATCTCATGACTATAGACTATCTATGGTTAAAAGAACATATGGGATGTGAACAGATCCCAGAAATGGGCTGCTTTAATTTGTCTGATGGTTCAAGTACAGTTGGAAAATATCCATCATATTATAGATAAATTTTCACAAATGCCTAGGGTGCCTAAATGGTTTTCTTGGCTTCACTGGAGATGGATGGTAATTATAGATTTGCTTTGTTTATGTCACCGTATTCCTATTATGTTAATATGTGTGTGCAAATTAGTTAGTAGTTTAAAACCTATACATACTTAAGGTACTATACAAGAAGATATGTCAAAGAAATAATCAATCCTCCCAAGTTTCCTTCATATGCTACATCTATAGCTTTTCTTCTTCCTTCCTAATTACAAACCTTAAATAGAATTCGTGCCTCATATCGAATTTACCGAGTATCATAATTCCTCCAGGTGGTAAAGATACCTCAAGACAAGTGCTGGGCATAGAAGCCACAGGGCATAAATCTGCAAAGAAGTAAAAAGCTAACCTTTGCAAACAATATGGCTTCTCTCTCACTTACCAACTTTACATTTCCCTGTATGGCCCCGGAAGATGACTGGTTAGCCAGAGACGGGTAAGATTCCTCAAGGGAGGAACAACCTAAGACAGGCACAGTCGCAGGGGGGCCATCAGGTGAGAATTTGGGGATCAACAGAGGTGAGGCTCAGAACCTCACCCCCCCTGCTTTGAGAGAAATCTTCTGCATCCGTGGATGTCTTGCTGCCCTTGTCTAGCCTGGATTAATACTTAGTCCATAGGCACACACCTGATCATCTGATCATCTACATTTGCCTTCTTACAGCACTAAACTATGTTTTCTACCTTTATCTTGCATCTACCTACCACTTCAGCATTTTATTAAAAATAAAAATAATAATAATAATAGGAGAAATGTGGGATCAACATATAAATCAAGTACAAAAATCAAATGAATATTCATATTTGACCTGATGGTTTATAGGTCATATTGCATGATCAAAACCGAAAGTTTCTGTGATGAATGCCCTTGTACTGTTCACCATGTAAGAATTTATTCACTCTGTAAGAATTCGTTCACCATGTAAGAACTTGTTCGTTATGCTTCAGAAGATTGGAGACTGACGAGAATTAGGCTTGAGATGGATTAATGATTGTACATTGAGCATTGACCCCCCTATACTGAATTTTATTGTTGTTAACAACCATTTGATCAATAAATATGAGAGATGCCCTCTCAAAAAAATAAAAAAAATAAAAAATAAAAATGTGCATTAGTACTCAAAGTCATCTATAGATTCAATGCACTTCCTAACAAAATCACAATGGCATTTTTCAAAGAAATAGAATAAACAACCCTAAAATTCATGTGAAACCACAAAAGACTCCCAAAAAGTGAAAGCAATCCTGAGAAAGAAAAACAAAGCTGTAGGCATCACACTTGCCAATTTCAAACCATGTCACAAAACTATAGTAGTCAAAACAGAATGTACTGGCATAAAACCAAACTCACAGACCAATGGAACAGAATAGAGAGTCCAGAAAAAAACCCATGCATATACAGTAAACTAATATTTGAGAAAGGAGCCAAGAACACTCAATGTGGAAATAATGGTCTCTTCAGTAAATGGTACTATGAAAACTGATAACCATTTGCAGAAAAATGAAATTGGACCCCAACTTATATGAATGACAGAAATTTAACTTGTATTGGATTGAAGACTTACACATAAGATCTGATACTATAATACTCCTAGAAGAGAGCATAGGGCAACATCTCCTTGACACTGGTCTTAGCAATGATTTTTTGGATTTAACATCAAAAGTATAAGTAGCAAAAGCAAAACTCAAAAAGAGGGTCTGTATAAAATTTAAAAGCTTCTGCACAGCAATAGAAACCATCAACAAAATGAAATATACTTGCACACTATATACTGGATAAGAGGTTAATATCCAAAATAAAAAGATTTCATGCAACTCAACAACACATAAACAATCTGATTAAGAAAATGGGCAGAGGAACTGAATAGACAGTTTTCCAAAGACAACATCCAAATGGCCATCAAGTGCATGGAAAGATGCTATTACTAGTCATCAGGGAAATGCAAATCAAAACCACAATAAGATATCATCAGAGAAATGCAAATTAAAACTACAATGAGATATCACCTCACACCAGTAAGGATCGCCACCATCCAAAAGACAAATAACAACAAAAGTTGGTGAGGTTGTGGAGAAAGGGGAACCCTCCTACACTGCTGGTGGGAATGTAAATTAGTTAAACCATTGTGGAAAGCAATATGGAGGTTCCTTACAAAGCTCAAAATAGAAATACCATTTGACCCAGGAATTGCACTTCTAGGAATTTACCCTAAGAATACAGCAGCCCAGTTTGAAAAAGACAGATGCACCCCTATGTTTATTGCAGCACTATTTACAATAGCCAAGAAATGGAAGCAACCTAAGTGTCCATCAGTAGATGAATGGATAAAGAAGATGTGGTACATATACACAATGGAATATTATTCAGCCATAAGAAGAAAACAAATCCTACCATTTGCAACAACATGGATGGAGCTAGAGGGTATTATGCCCAGTGAAATAAGCCAGGCAGAGAAAGACAAGTACCAAATGATTTCACTTATATGTGGAGTATAAGAATGAAGAAAAACTGAAGGAACAAAACAGCAGCAGAATCACAGAACCCAAGAATGGACTAACAGTTACCAAAGGGAAAGGGACTGGGGAGGATGGATGGGAAGGGAGGGATAAGGGTGGGGAAAAAGAAAGGGGGCATTATGATTAGCATGTATAATGTGGGGGGGAGGCATGGGGAGGGCTGTGCAACACAGAGAAGACAAGTAGTGATTCTACAGCATCTTACTATGCTGATGGACAGTGACTGTAATGGGGTTTGTGGGGGGGAATTGGTGAAGGGGGGAGCCTAGTAACCATAATATTCTTCATGTAATTGTAGATTAATGATAACAAAAAAAAAAGATATCACCTCACACTGGTTAGAATGGGTATCATCAAAAAGAGAAGAGACAAGTGTTGGTGTGGATGTGGAGAAAAGGGAACCCTTGTGTGCTATTGGTGGGAATGTAAATTGTTCCAGCCACTATGGGAAGCAATATGGAGTTTCCTCAAAAAATTAAAAATAGAAATACCACATGCTCCAACAATCCCATTTCCAGGCATTTATTCAAAGGAAAAGAACACAGGATATAAAATAATGGCCGCGCTCCTATGTTTATTGAAGTGTTATTCACAATACCCAAGAAATGTTTCTCTCAGTGGATAAATTAATAAAAATATGGTATTTATATGCAATGGAACATTATTCAACCATGACATATAAGGAAATCCTATTATTTGTAATATGGATGGGCCTTGAGGGCATTATGCTAAGTGAAATTAAGTCAGACAGAGAAAGACAAATACTGTATGATATCATTTATATGTGGAATCTAAAAAAGCTGAACTTGTAGATACAAAGTAGAATGGTGGTAACCAGGAGCTGAGGGGTGGGAAAATATGGGAGATAATATTAAAGAGTGTGACTCTGAAAATGTAGATAAAAAATCTGGAGATCTAATGCACAGCATAGTGATTATAGTCAACAATACTGTATTATATACTTTAAAACTACTAAGATACTAGATTACAAATGCTCTCATGACACACACAAAATACAGTAATCATGTGATGTGACAGAGTTGTTAGCAAAGCTACGGTGGTAATCATGTTGCAAAATATAAATGTATTAAATCACCTTATGTGCACTATAAGCTTACAAAATGTCAGTTCTATATCAATAAAAAATATCTATGAGATTGTAGTTTATTCTACGCATCAAGGATACAAATAAGAGTTATACAATCCCTTTGATGTCAGTATGTTTATGGGAGAGAGAATATTCAAATCAATAAAACTGGGTATTAATTGCTGTAATTCATTGTGATAGACACAGAATTTTCCACTGTGATTCTTACATGTCCTTGAGTCCCCCTCCTTCACACAGCCATTCTTCCCCACCCTCTTGAGAAACCTCAAGAGATTGGTTGCTAACTGTGTAATACTCCCTCTTCCCCATTCTCTCTCAAGAACATCTCAATTGCCCAATGATAGTTAGTCTACAGAAAAATTCCTTCCTTTTGGGAAAACCATCTCTTGACCAATTGTTTTTGCAGAAATAATTAAAAACAAAATCTTCTCTCAACCCAGGAAAGCTTTCCACAGAATGGGAGAGAAATAAAACAGTTTTATACTGAATAAGCATTAAAGCAGAAAGTGATATGTACCATAGGCAATTTGCTAGGAGACTGCAAAGTCAGGAAGAAATCTCACTCATTTATATAGGCAAAAAGATACAATCCACTGCATACATTTTCTAAAGATTAATGATACCTAGTTTTTAAATAAATACGTGACAGCACCATTTGTCACATGCAGCTCAGCCGAAATTTACCTGGTAACTGGGTGACTAAACTATCTTAGTTAATTGCCTTTATATAAAGGAAAACTAAACTTCTCATATTTTTTTTGTTTCTTTTTTTTTGAGAGGGCATCTCTCATATTTATTGATCATATGGTTGTTAACAACAATAAAATTCTGTATAGGGGACTCAATGCACAATCGTTAATCAACCCCAAGCCTAATTCTCAACAGTCTCCAATCTCCTGAAGCATAACAAACAAGTTTTTACATGGTGAACAATAAACTTCTCATATTTTTATGACAAGAAGTAGTTTTGTAACTTGGAGCTGGGTACTTGCTAAAGTTAGGCTCCCTCCACCCCCAGACACTGAGAGGCAAGGACGCCACCTTCCTTGATGTTTACTTTTAAGAAGATGACTCCCAGGTCCTTGCGAAAGACATTCCTGGGTCATAAAGCTGGCAAGAGGCTTATAGTAACTTTTAAAAGATTTACATGCATTTCAAAGAGACAGAGAAAGAACTTGTACATTTTCTAAAATAAATGTTCTATGGAAAGGGAGAGGGGAGAAGTCTATTTTCAAAAAGGAGAATTAAGTCTCTTACTTTTAATTTAAATTTGCCCTTACTATTCTTATTTTTAATTTATACTGCTTTTATTGTTCTTAAAATCGGCTGAAAATTAGGTAAACTCTCCTGCTAAATTCCTATAAAATTATAGCTCTCATTTCTCAAATTAGAAAGATCCTTTGAGCCTTCCCCTGCTCAGTATTTTCAAACAAAGTTGATGATAATGGCGCCATGACTGATTTTCTTCCATACTAGCTATCAGGTGGAGTCACACTGGCCTTAAAATACAGCTTGGATTGACTTAACATGCTTTCCATAGATTATGGTTAATACCTAGAACAATATTCCTGCAAATAGCAGGAGTTTCTGTGTTCTCATGCATATGCCTGACACTAGCTCCCACCTCCATAATTAGCTCAGTTTAGAGATCCTCTTACAACATATTCCCAGTGTCCTTGCTATGTACTTAGATATCCCAGAGGTAGAATTTTGTCTCTTGGTGAAGAATATATATTTGATATTTGTAGGGATGTAAACAGGTCTGTATTACACCAATGAAATCAGCTTAATGTTAATCTTAGAATAATTCTATTCCTAGGTCTCTCCACAATATTCAAAATTCTAACTGAAACCTCCATATATTATACTCTTTTCTCTTCTCTCTTTCCTATCAACAACTTTTTCTTCATTGTTAATGCAGAGCAATTTACTGATGACTTCTGTTGTCTTGAAGGCTACCAAACATGCCCAAAGGGGTTTGCCTTTGTCCCCGTGGTTTTAAAATGGGCTTCCCAAATGGGAATTCTAAGAGAATTCTGATGTCCTTTTAGGTTAATATAGCTCTCTTTACTTAGAAGTGTATTCTTATAAGACAAGGTAAAAACAAATTAAGTGAAGAAATGAGATTATAAGGGAAAATACGTTTAGGTTGAAATGAGTATAAATTTACTGTCCTAAATGCACATTTGAAGGTCCTGTGTTTCTTGGAGGAGAATCAAACATTTCTGCTCTGTGGAAAGTTCTTATGCTCTAACACGGGAGTGGTGTACACAAAGCAGCATAAAAGCAAGTGGCAAGTGGCTAACTAGAGTGATAGTGAGACGGTAAGGCAGAAATGCTCATTACTCTTATCGGGAAAAAAATACTGGAGCTCATCAGGTGTAGAAGCCTGGGAAAAGCATTTCTAGGCAATGGCATGAAGTAATAATAGCCCTAGGGTTTAAGTTCGAGAAACACTGAACAGACCAGACATGGATCAAAAGGCATGATGAGAGGAGATGAGTGATGAGGCTGGAAAACAAGCTCAGGTCTGGACACAAACTGCCTTGGATGACTAATAAAGTGCTTAGTATTTATCTGAAGTCAGTGGGGGGATTACTGAAGACTTTTTAAGCAGGGGAAAGACCTAAACAGATTAATGTTTGGAAAAAATATCTTAAGATCCACAAATTATGTCACTGCTATTTTTTATTAGTTTTTCTCAATTCCTAAGAATTCTCTACTCAGAAGAAGAAAGGAAAGATTTATGTGTTCATGTGTGTGTGTATGTGGATAACTCTAAGCAGGAGTTGCTGTTATAAACATTGTTTTTAGATTAACGAGACAAAATTTACTTTGGTTGGAGCTAAGCTTTTTTAGTTATCAATAGAAAAGTTGTGGGTTTTTTTTCAGTTTAATACCTATGTTAAAAACAAAACTACAAGGTTTTGCTTTGAAAGCATAGGTACGTGCACTTATAATATTTGAATTATTGAGCCTAGGTTTTGGACTCATTCAGAGGTGACTGGTTTCTTGTTACCTGGAATTTTGTAAAAAAAAAAAAAATGTATCTTCTCTACAGTAGGAAACCAAGTTAAGTAAATACTGTTAGCATAGCAGATTGAAAGCCTATAGCCATAAAAAAGCTAATAAACGTCCTGTAATATGAGTGAAAATTTTAGTCTCTTTCAATCACAATTTACTGAAAACCCACAAAGGGAGTATTTAATACATTCTGTTCCTACAAATGGTTAATCTTTTCAGCATTTCTTTGTGAAGGGAATCAGTGTGATCTTATTCATGGCAATAGGAAATACTGCAAGATGTTAACAGTGATCACATTCATGTAAGAAATAGAATGCATGTGATTATCTGATTGTTCACATTTTATAGAAATTCTAAATGAGCTAGAGAAAAAGGTAAGCCGAGAGGAAACTCTGAAATTATTTAATTCAAAAGGGTTTAAAACTTACTTGCAAATGGTGTTATGGGGGTTGGGAAGTGTTATTTGAAGAGACCAAAATCCAATAGGGGGAAGATAGGCTCAAAAGTGACACAGAAGGAAATTCACTTGCTATGTATTATATAAGTCCTAGATTCATTTTCTACATCCTGGCATTTTACACTACATTTGATCTAATATATCATTAAGAATGTTGTTTTGTTAGGTAGAGAGAATTTATTCATAGCATGTAAAAGTAAGGATTAATAGTGCACTAGAAAACAACATGATTATATCATAATTCACTTTTTCTTCCTAGTTTCTCTTGATGAGAGAAAACATAACACGCAAAAGATTCTAGTTATTTGTTCTCTTAAGAAGCGACTGTTTCTTTAATCTATGCCCAGTAAAAATTTTAATAGTGTTCAAGTTAATCTCTGTAATACTTACAGTATTAGGAAACATGAAATATTATGCTTATTATAGACAGGACATCTGAAGTAGGTAGTAATCACTGTGATTTTGATTATAAATTAATGCTCTTATTGACATAATATTAATAGTGTAGCCTACCACATTTTAGTGAGCAAAGGAGTAAACTGTGAAGTCTCATAAAGCCTCTGTGTGAGGCCACGGAGATATTCTCAGTGAATGCAACACTCTAGTGTGGGTTCCTGGTGTGCCAAATTACTGATCCTTTCAGTTCTCGGTGGCCTGGAAGGGTTTGGCTGAAGCTCCAGGATGATGAGCAAGTAACACCTGTCTTTCCCAAAGTGACTGAGTGAATATTGTCATTATGTTAAAAAAATTAGGCAGCACTGCATGAACACTTAATAATGAACATGAGAGAAGCCTGGGTGAGAAAGGCTTTTTTAGTAAAGACTAATGGAGAGAATCAAAAAGACATGAGTTTGAGTTTCAACTTACCTAAATTTGTGGAGCCTCAGTTTTCTCATTTGCAAAATAGTGTACACAGTTTTACGTATTTCAAAGCTGCTTTGAGTCTGAGATAATGTAGGAAAAACATTTTCTACAACTGCACAGACATACTATGTGTGAGGACCTGCAGCCTGATATTTTCCAGGTCCAATCATCCCTCAGAGTAGAACAGCAATTGAGTGCTCCCAATGGTTCCCAGGTGAATGATAACCACTTCTGTTACTGTAACTAGAGTGGTACCATACAGAGGTGAGGGTTTGCAGTGAGATGGACTTGAATTTAATTCTTGGTTCTGGGAGCTATTGGGCAAAACTTCCCATTTGAACTGTCATAACATTTTTTGCACACTGGAAAAAACCAGGTAACTAAAATATACTTTGTAGGGTTTTTAATAATGTTTTCCTCTATCTTTGTAGGTATGTATGCATGTACATATTTTTGAATGTATGCAATTATGTATTTACCTTTGAAGGTATGCATGTATCTATCTCTGAGTCTATCTGTGCACACACAGATGTGTAATATGAGGTAACAAGACCTTCATGACAGGATTATTGTGATAGTTAAAATGAGGAATAATAGATGGAATAATATAAGTACCAGAGTCATCTGCTCTTGGCTCTTTTTCCCTCCCTGTGGTCTTTAGCGTGGTCATTTTAGCAGAGTTTTTGGCCTCAGCACATTGATATTTGGGATGGACAGTTATTTGTTGCAGAGGGCTGTTCTGTAAACTGTAGTATGTAAAACATCTCCAGGCATTGCCAAGTGCCTTCTAAGTGGCAAACTGCCTTCTGTTAAGAACTACTGTTTTAGGCTTTTCCAGGACAAGAAACCACTCTCAAATGAGATAATTAACAGCCACCTTGTATCTGCCTTAATGAGTTACAGAGGATTAAAATTCCAAAAGGGGATCCAAAGATGACATTCCAAAGAGGTCATTCCCTGCCAGAAAAAAGCAAAGAACATGAGCTGAGAAGCATGGTTTTAAATTTTTTTCCATATTAGTAAAAAAAAATCTACCTTGGCATCATTACCAACTAATGTCCTCATGTTTCACCTATTCCTATCAGTGCTTTTCTTCAAGGTAAAACATGATGGGGGATACTTGAACCAGTGTTAATTAATACTGGATTTTATCACTATTGCTGCTATATTATCATTATCATTTTAGTTACACTGGGTGAACTGAATTGATGTTTTGATTCACTGATTAATCTCTGAAATTAACAATATGTAAGAATATCATATGTATGAGACTGAGAATAAATTAAAATAACCTGAGATAATATGGAGCTAAAATAAGATACAAAGTGTGACCCGTGTTGCCCCTCTGACATAGATGTACCAGGAAGTGGGGTGAGGCATCCTGGCTGTCTGCTTCCAGCACTGTGATGCAGATTATACAGCAACAAGAAATTCACAGTCAGTCCTTACTCTATAGGACTGTTTTCTAAAGCAGAATCATCATAACCATCTCCTCCTCAGGTCTCATTGGTACACTTTTGCTTCCTTTGGGAGCCAGATCTATTAGAAAACAATAGAGGATGATTTGAAGATGGTGCACACTAAGATACCAGATTCTGATATGTGATTGTCTTATATCAAGCACTGTAGATGAGACATGATGAAAGATGTGTATGTAGCCTCCAGCCACACCTACCTGCTGGGCACAACTGGAGGCCCCACCTGACTAGGGGGCCTGGCCAGTGACTTCGCAGTTATAACAGCAGAGTACAGCCATCACCTGTCCAATGGCAGAGCTCAGCTCGTGTCACTTTCAAACTTCAGGACACAGCCTGTGGCTCTTCTGATCTTGGAGCCCAGCTTGAGGCCCTGTGCGATCATGAAGCTCTACCTGAAGTCCTGCCTGAACAGAATCCAAAGATCAAACCACCTGGGGAGCACAGCCTGAGGCTCTATCCAACCAGGAGTAGCTGAGAACCTCAGCTCACAACAGGAACCAACTGCAGACTCCGCACAGAGGCCTTGCTCAAACAGGGAACCTGGCTTGTGACCCCACCCAGAGGTGACTGCAGAGCCCAGCTAGTGGTCCGACTAAAATGTAACAACTATTAGATATTTTAGGTATCCTCTTTGTAAGCCCAAAGGAAAAACCTGTAGTAAAATACAGAAAAGATTAAGAAATCAAAACAACCCACCACAAAAAGTCATCACATCATAAAAGAAGACAGCAAGAGAGGAAGAGAGGAAATAGAGCTACAAAACAGAAAACAATGGACATGGTGATATTTAGTCCACAGTTACCAATAATGACTTTTAACACAAGTAGATTAAACTCTCTAATCAAAACACAAAGTGGCTGAATGGATAAAAAAAAAAATCAAGATACAATGATATGCTGCCTACAAGAGACTCAACCCTTAAAGACAGAGGCTGAAAGTGATGGAAAAAGACATTCTAACCAGATGCTAACCAAAAGACACCAGAGGTGGCTATACTGCTACCAGACAAAGAAACTTCAAGCTAAACAATGGTCAAAACAGGTGATCATGCAGTGACAAAGGGGTCAATTTATCAAAGTAAAAATGCTAACTGTTGTAATTATTTATGCATCTAACACTGGATCACCTAAATATATAAAGCAAATATTAACAGAACTAAAAGGAGAAATAAACAGCCATACAATAGTAGGGGGCTTTAATACCCGACTCTCAACAATGGATAGGTCATCCAGACAGAAAATCAACATGGAAATAGAGGTGTTGAACAACACTACAGACTAAACGCACCTGACATATACAGAACAGAGCAAACCACAGCAGCAGCATATACATTCCTTTCAAGCACACACACAACCTTCTCCAGGATATATCATATGTTAGGCCACAAGTCAAGCTGCAACAAATCTGAGAAGACAGAAATTATCTATTTGCCTCAACATAATAAAGGCTGTATGTGATAAACCCACAGCTAACATACTCAACAGTGAAAGTTGTAAACTTTTTCTCTAAGATCAGCAATAAGTCAAGGGTGCCCACTCTCACCAAGCTTATGCAATGTAGTACTGGAAGTCCTAGCCAGACCAATCAGGCAAGATGAGAAGGCATCCAAATTGGAAAAGTAGAAGTAAAATAGTCTGTTTGCAAATGAGAGTGAGACAGGGACCGTGGGTGTAGTCAGAATAGGGTGAGGGCCTCTGGAAAAAGCAAGGCAGGATATTTGCAGTCAGAGCAATGTAACTAACTACATGCAAGAAAACCCCCTACCAAAACTCTGTGTTAAACATTAAACTCTAGAGTCATTCTTCAGTGAGATCAGTTGATACTGCCCAGATAAAGTAGCCCATGTTTTTATTATGATAATTGTTTGCAATCATGTGTAAGATTCACTTTAGCATGCTAAAAGGGATTTAATATCTCATCAAGGACAAACACCCGAAGGCCACTTTTAACAAGCCCATACCCTAAGCCCTTTATCAGTTCCCAAAATATCCTCAACTGCCTATAAATCCTCTAGACAATGCAGCACCCCGGGCTCTCTTGTCCCCTCCTGGCATGAGCCAGAAGCTCTGTCTGTCCTCTCACTGTATCTCTCAATAAAAATCTCCCCGGCTCTCCTACCTTGAGTGTTTGCTAAGTTCATTCTTTGACTCCACAAACAAGAACCCGAGCATCATCTTTGGGGGCTTGTCCAGGCTAACTTCGGAGGTGAGTATCGGCATCCAAGTCTGCCTTTTCTTTTGCTGTCCTTATAGAAGGAAGCCATCCATGGCACACAACATCGGGCACTTGTCAGCCACTTAAATGGGACTAACCTGGCTGCCATTCTCAAATCTCGAGCGACAGGTTCCCCTGCATCTCCCTCAGTGGATCCCCCATCCCCCTTGGGAGCTGGGAAAGTCAGCTCAGAGGAGGCCAGGATTCCCTTTCAGAGGCACCTCCTTGGATGTGAGGGGCTGAGGAAAGCCTTGGGTAGCTGCGAGAGTCTAGGCTGAGGCTACACTTCAGCGGCTTCTCAAAGGTCCGCATGTCTGGAATCAGACCCTGATGGCCCCACTGGGTATCCATGAGGAGTGTCTCTCTCTCTGTCTCTGACTTCCAGCCTGCTTCTTCAGGCTGCCCTGGCCTCTGAGTGAGACAGGGGATGTTACTAACTGTCTCCTAACATCATCAATTTCACAGAACTCCTCTGCTCACCACCAGTAGATCTATGCTTCACTCTTATTCCTGACTTAATATTACACTGTTTATCTCATAAAATGTGTCTGGGCATCCATCAGCCACTTCAAAGATGATTAGGGTCAGCTACCAGTCTTAAGTCTCGAGTGAAAGGTTTCCTGGTGTCTGCCTCTCCTTGATCCCCCGCCTCCGGATGGAGGGGAATGTCCAGGAATGGTTGAGCTGATTTCCTGCTTTCCTATCCTAATCTGCAGACTCCGAGGGCAGACCTGACTAGTAGAAAGTGGTCCTTGGATCTCGGCTCTGGCTGATTGATCCAATGGCGCTGAGTGAACCTCCGGCTATGCTGCTGCCTGTGAGAGAGTCGCAGATAACCCCTGACCTCTTGTCTCACAGATCAGATTTGCTACAGTGGGTGTAATTCCCAGGCAGTGGCAGAAACTGGTATTTAAGAGTATAGACACCCTCCTATAACTATCCGTGGCAGTGTCTGAATTCTATCTCTGGCCTTGGAAAAAGTTGCCCTGCTCCTCATTCAAAGCCCTCCTCTTAGGCCTGCACCACTTTCTCCTGGGTAATGTGAAGTCTGTGAAGTAGTCAAGCTGAAACCTTGAGCCCAGCATGTAAATGGCTCTATTCTATTGACCTCCCTATCTTAGAGGCAGCCATTCTGGGGCTATGGCATTTCCTTTTCTGTGGTCCCAGAGATTCTCAACAGGCTTGTGGCTCTGACCAAGGCTTTGGCAGCGAGGTCACATAGTCCCTGCACTTATCAGACAGGCAAGGGGCTCTCAAGGAATGGTCCCGAGTATACTATCCTAAAGACCATGCAGAGTAAGTAGGGTCTGGATCAAGACTCCCAGAAGGCGTAAAGTAAGAGCATACTGGTGAGGTTCCCACTAGATCCAGGGCTCTGAAGCAACTCTTGCTTAGTGGGAAGACAAGAGGGAAATCAAGGCAAGGTACAGGCCATGCTGGTGAAGAGTGGTTAAGTCCAGTAGGCCTGGCAGAGGGGGTGACTGACCACTGTCACCCAGGCTCCAAGGCGAGGGGACGCCCTCACAGAGAAAGGCCGACCAGATGTCGCACACCTGTCCTCTCTCTTCCAGGTGGGAGCTTCCTCTTCAAGTTTAAAGCCAGACATGCCTCTGGCATGCATTCTGAGGAATTGGGAGCAATTAGATCCCTAAACCCAAAAAAAGTGCCTTATCTTCTGCACACAAGCCTGGCCTCAATACAGACTCTCTAATGGAGAGTCTTGGCCCCTGAGAGAAGTATACAATAAGGTTATGAAGCTAAATATATTTTGCCACAAGGAAGGAAAATAGTAAAAAGTCCTGTGGACTACTACAATTTTTTTTGGTGAAAAATCTATTCTATTTTTATTGGGTTCATCATTATCCTAAAAAATTGGGAAGTTTTTAGACTAAACTCCCTGAAACAGAAGTGTTGGGAGCAAACCTGTGGGCCTTTAGGCAGACTCCATCACAAAAGCCTTAAGACAACAGCAACGTTTGAGTAAAGTCGTTCCTGTAAAGTCAGCAACAATGAATCCATCCACGCGTTAGAAACAAGTTTTCCCCTATTACCAAGAAACACATTTAGTGAACTCCTAGGTTAGAGCTAGTGGTTAGGCTACCTCGCAACATGTGCTTTTTCTGTCCTTTGTTAATCAAGAAACACCCTCTGCCCCAGGGGAAAGCCCCTCCCTTAAAACCTCCCTCCCAAGGGCCCCCACCCCCAAAATGGAGAACTCCCGCTTCTCTTCCAGGTCTTCTGTTCCCACCGGCACCTCCTAAGGTCCAATTATCTCCTGACCCACCCCTTACTTGCTAACCTGTATAAATCGAGCCTGCAAACAATAAACTGTGCCAGCTTGATCAGACATCCTGTCTTGCTGGTCGTTCTTTGTGTCCCTTGCCCCATTCTTTTTTTTTTTTTCAATTCTCTCCTCCAGGTCGTCGACCCCCGTTGATAGTCCTGCAGGTCGGGACACAGAATAAATTTATCTTTTACAATACAGCCTGGCTTTAAGTGACTGGTGTTAGAATTGTACTTGCATTTCATTTCCAGCCCCCTAGACAAACACAGTCCCTATCAGTTCAGAGCCTTCAATGGCCCTGTTAGTCTGGGGCCATCTAAACTTTAGCTCAGTTAAACTGCTCGCCCTTAGAGTATATTCTTGAAAACTGAGATACTTTTAATCAAATAAGCTAAAAAGAAAGGAGGCAATTGGATATTGGTAACTCAAATTTCTGTATCAGTTTGTCTGTGTATATGTTCTTTTATGAAAAGTATTGCTAACTTGTCATTACGTCTCAATCTGTATGTTTGTGTGTCTAAGTGTAAGTGTGTAAATGAAAGATTTTTCTACCTCTGGATGGTGTTAATAAGAATTGATTTAAACACAAGTGCTTGTAAAAATTGGACATTCTAAAAATTTCAGAAAATTCTAATAGAAGATATTAAGCATTAATGCTAATTTAAGTTGAACTGAAATGGACAGGTCCTTATGGTTATCAGCTGCCTAAGTTTACCTAAAGTCATTTTAAGTTGATGTTATTTGCTAAATTATTTAAGAATAAAATGCTTAGAGGCTTGACTTTGTCTAATATTCAGTAAAGGGTTTGTAAGTAATCTAGCATAGTTGTTAAGAATGAGTAAACTAAATGTAGCAAGTGAACATCTTAATAATAATTGTGTGTTACAGTGTGTATACCTATCCACAGCCTGAGAATTATTGTAGTAACCTAAAACCTTAAAGTTTTGCTAAGTTTAGACATATTTTGTGCTTAGTGAGATTGTGCTGTAAAGTATATGCTTCCAGAAGTTATAAAATGTGTTCATAAATTTATCAATCTAAAGAATGCTAGTGTAACAGTTTACAATAGCCTACTTCTCAGTGTTCATTGAAAATTAAAGTTCCTTAAGCCTTAAAGTTTTGCTAAGTTTAGACATATTTTGTGCTTAGTGAGATTGTGCTGTAAAGTATATGCTTCCAGAAGTTATAAAATGTGTTCATAAATTTGTCAATCTAAAGAATGCTAGTGTAACAGTTTACAATAGCCTACTTCTCAGTGTTCATTGAAAATTAAAGTTCCTAATGGTTTTAAGTTCTAATTGAAACTACTTGAAATAATAAAGAAAACATTTCTGCATGCTAAAGAATGTGTCTTTTGATAAAGGAAAGTAACTTTGTTCTAAAGTACAGCTGTTTATTAAATAAGGGAGAACTCTGAATGTATAAGAAGTTGTAGAAAGTTTGTGGAAGAATTGATATGGTCATACCATATAAAATTAAAGCAAATGAGTCTCGATATCAAGTACACAGCAAAATTAGAATTTTGTTTTCAGTTAAAAAGACTATGTTTTCTTAAACTGTTAGTCTGTTCTTAATGTTGAAAGATTGCAAAAGGTTCTCTAATTGTTTTATCAAAGCAGTTTCTCATGCTTAAAGTCTCAATGAGTTGTCTAAGTATTTAAGAAAATGAGATCTTAATATAAAAAGGGCTAAAAGCTAAACTTTGCTAACAACTGTAACCTTCTGTATTTGCCTTTGAGGTATTTTGTTGTTATTCTGGTTAAATGAATAAGTATTGCTTCATGGCAACCTATAATCCCATTTAAGCAAGTGCCGAAGAAACTTTCTTCTGACAACTTCCCCAAATCAAATTCAAAAAGGTGCTTTTACCTCTAGTTAACTCTGGTATTTTCCAGAGGGCTCCTGGAACATGTCAGAGGAATTTTTTCTCATTGGGGAAAGTATTTGGTTAATTTGGCTTATTTATCTGATACATAATTACCTGTTACTTACCTGGAAAGCACTGTCAAAGGGAATGATGCTAAACTTTGTTACTGAATGTTTTGTGTTACAGAAATATCTGAATTTCCTTATGTCAACTGTCTTACAGTAAGCTCTCATCAGATCTTTAACCATTGTCACTTGTACGTCTTTTCTCATTTATAGTCACTGTTTTATTACTCCTAAACTAGTAAAGAACTAGATTTCAGCAGAACACATATTGGTTACATAGGATTAAGTAAACTAAGGAAGATGATTTTGTGGCTTTTTGTTTCAAATGTTGCTGATAAAGTGTTTTAAGCTTTTTATTTTAAGCTGACAACAGTTCAGTAAATGACAATACCTTTATAAGCAGAATTGAAACATTTATCTTTCTCTCTACCTGATTACTCCAGAATTTAAAAACTCTTAGTGACTATTTTTATATTTTATGGCAGTATGTTTATTTGCATAAGTTCAATAAGAATCTGCTTTACTTGTAAGAGGACCAATTAAAAACACAGGTTATATTACCAAGGCTTTGACTGGAATGTCATACCTGAGTCACATGCATAAATTCAGATATGAACAGACAGCTTTAAGGAACTAAGATTGACTCTATAGAGCCAACAAAGACCCTTGGAAGAACTGGCCTTGTACCTTACTTAACAGGGTTCCCAGCAGCCTTACCAGGTGAGTAAGGAAGGTCAGGAACCTCAGAATGTCTTGGGGACCTCAAGAAGAGAGGAATTCACCCAAACGTACAGGTACTGCAGGTGCAACCTGATGGCAAGTCTGGCTTGGCTTTCTGGCCTCGAGAGGCCTTTCAAAGTCCAATCTGAAATTATAAAAAGTTCCAGCAAAGCACATTTAAAAGAGCCTATGTAATCAATTGCTCCTCTTGCTGCACTTGCACAAATAATAAAGCCGGTGTTAATTATTTTCTTAATCTGGTTACTGTTAATAAAAATGAGGGTGATTTTAGATAAATGTATTGTTTCAATAATGCAGCCTTATCTATACTGAATCCTAATACTAGTCATTGGGATATAAACTAGATCCAAAATTCTAGTTTCATCAAAATACCTGGCTATGATTTTCCAGATGTTTTAGTTTTCTTCCATTTCAATTAAAGTTTTACTATTTCTCATCCTCACATTCAGCCATGTATTCTTAATCTTGTCAAGTTTGTCCTTCCAGAATGGAAAATCCAACTCCAGATGTTACTACTTAACCTAATAACACAATTTGTTCTATCTGGCCTAGAAGCCCTAAAACTGCAAATAGTAATAGAAATGGAACCCAGAATAGAAGTGCCCATCTTCTGAGGCCTTCTCAACTGACCACTGATGGAGACCTAACTGCACCCCTTACTGCGCCCCCTTTCAGCATGAAGCAGCCAGAGCGGTTGTCGCCCCCTTTCCCTAGCAGCAGCTAGGGTCTCCATCTGGAGATGGGGGAATAAGATAGGGACCATGGGTGTAGTCAGAATAGGGTGAGGGCCTCCGGAAAAAGCAAGGCAAGATATTTACAGTCAGAGCAATGTAACTGATGCCAGGGTTCTTGCTCATGAAGCCAAAGAATAAGCTTCACAAAGACTCAAGGTAGGAGAGCAATGTACAGGCTTTTATTTAGAAATGAAGTGAGAGGAAAGAGCTCCTGGCTCATGCCAGGAGGGGACAAGAGAGCCTGGGGTGGTGCATTTGTCTAGGGGAGGATAGGCAATTGAGGATTTTGGGAATTGAGGGCTTAGGGTTTGGACCAGCCCTCAAGGTGGGCTGGATTGTTATCTGTTTGCTAGGGCTGTTTACAGTGAAGTCCCCAGTTATGCTGAGGTACCCTTGAGGAACACTCAAACATTCCAAAATATTCCTGGCATTTTGACCTTTAACTGATCTCACTGAAGACATCTATATTCCTAGCCTGGTATCTTTACCCTAGAGAATTAGTGTGACCATGACTTTACATAATGCTTAACAGAGTTTCAATAGGGACTTTACATTGTTACATTGCTTTGACTGTGAATATCTTGCCTCGCTTTTTCCGGAGGCCCTCACCCTACTCTAAGCCCATGGTCCCTGTCTCATAACTACATGCAAGGAAACCCCCTACCAAAACTCTGTGTTAAACATTAAGCTCTAGAGTCATTTTTCAGTGAGATCAGTTGATACTCCCCAGATAAAGTAGCCCATGTTTTTATTATGATAGTTGTTTGTAATCATGTGTAAGATTCACTTTAGCATGCTAAAAGGTGTTAGGGTCCAGGCTTCCGAGGCTTCTCCAGAGAACAAACTACACAGGCATAGAGATGTAAATTCAAGCAAAGTCTTTATTCAGCCAGCTAGCTGGGGTCCAAGTCAGCCCGACGCAGCGGGTCTCAACAAGGACCCCGAGCACTCAGAGCCAAGGGTTTATATAGCAATTTCAAAGCACTTAACTCATAGCAATTTTCTATAACTATACATTATTCTTGCAAGACATATATCCTGGGGTTAAGCAAGGGCAGGGTAAGACTACTCCTCAATGGTTAGGGAGGTTCTGCACGATAAGCTTGGTATGTAAGATTAACTGACCAAGGTTAGCTGACCAAGGGTCACAGCTGCCCACCACCCGGTGTTCATGATTAACTTGTTTTTCAAGGCCTTACCCAGGCCCAGGGTTTTTTTTTTTTTTTTTTTTTTTTCCCTCTGAGTCACACTCTCAGAAAATGGTTTCTAGGTTTCTAACATGGCTATGCTTATGCTAATTTACTAATCTTACTAATGCTTAGATTCTACATTTCCCCACTTTCCTTTGACCATTCCAATCATGGAATGTTTGTTTCTTCCTGCTGTGTGAGTGAATGATACTGCGGTCTCAGCATTAGCACCTGAACAGCACTCACTCTTTCCCTAACAAAGGCTATTAGCCGGTTTAAGATACAGGGACCTAAAGTGAGAAGCAGTATAAAAATAAGCAAGGGCCCTGCCAGGGTGGATATCAGGGTTGTAAACCATGGGGATTTAGTAAACTAGGATTCAAATAGCCCTTGGCTGGCCTCTCGCTCTCTCTTCCTTTGATCTGGTCTCTCTCTAAGTTTAGACATTGAATCTTTTACTATTCCGGAATGGTCTGCTGTTAAGGTTTAGCTAAGTTTTATTAGTTCTTTTTCCTGACTCTTAATGCTCTCTGCACTCCTTTACAAAGGGATTTAATATCTCATCAAGGGCAAACATCTTAGGGCCACTTTTAACAAGTCCATACCCTAAGCCCTTTATCAGTTCCCCAAAAATCCTCAACTGCCTGTAAATCCTCTAGACGATGCAGCACCCTGGGCTCTCTTGTCCCCTCCTGGCATGAGCCAGGAGCTCTGCCTGTCCTCTAACTATATCTCTCAATAAAAGTCTCCCTGGCTCTCCTACCTTGGGTGTTGGCTAAATTTATTCTTTGACTCTGCAAACAAGAACCCCAGCATCAAGAGAATCTTATAACAGAGGGGTTGTAAGGATTCCACCCAAAAAGTCTTAGAACTAATAAATCAGTAAAGTTGTAATGTAAAAAATCAACTATAGTAGTGGTAAGTGGCATTAAGCTTTTGACTGTCAAGGCATTCATTTCAAAAGACATTTGTCTTTAATAAACTTACTGTCAGATATAGCTACTACTAATAATCAGATAGGCCACCACCACCCATGAAGCCTGGGGTAACCTAGGTAACCGACCACTTGAGTGATGCTTCTCCTTCCTTCCCATGCCCTAGTTCTCTTATGCTTAAATTAGCCAGTAATGAGTAAATATGCAAAATTGTTGACATCCCACCCTTGGACCCTGTAACTCCAGTGAGGGGAAATCCTGGGGGGTAAAATACCTCTAAAACCAAAATCAGCCAAAGGGAGAAATAAAGTTTAAGAAATCTGTATTTCTTACATGCAGTCATCCAGTCTCTCTCTTGACCAGGCTGCAGCAACAGAGAGCTCCACCCAACCTCCCTGGTCCAGATAAACCCTCTCATGTCCTTGTAATTACCTGTTGATATGTAGATGGACCACTTCTCTCCACCCCTTGGAAACACCTGTTGATACGCAGATGCACTAAAGCCAGGTGAGAGATTCTGGAAATATTGCAGTTTTACTCATACACCCTATTAAAGCAGTGCCCCAGGTCCATCCTCACTCCCTCTCTTTACGCATGGCCTCACTGTGTGGGCCCTCCAGTGAGTCCTATTCCCTCCAGGACCTATGAGTAATAAACTTTGTTCCCCAAAGATCCCTGATGGGTTTTGCTGAAGTGTGTCCCTCAATTGTAATAAGAACCACAGGGCTAGACCAGCCACAACACTGGCCCCAGTGGGAGAACTGTCTGTGGTGTCCCACTATTAGCTAAATGGCCCAGGTGAGTGACTCAGGCATTTCCTGAGAATAGCATCACTATTAATTGGCTAGGACTGTCACAGCAACTGGCCATTAACAGAGGGGAATGCCCTTTAGGCAACTGCCTTACTAACTGGCCAAGCCAGGTGGGTGACCCGGTGTGGGAAGGCTGGCACCACTCTGGAGACTCACTAGCCTGCTACATGTATTGCTTCTGCCAGGTGCTGCCTGTGTCTCCATTCCAAAGCATTCTTGCTGCCGTAACTCAACAATCTCCCCAGAGCAGGATGATTAAAGCCATATGTTTTAATAAGACAGACCAATAGTTTTAGAGGCCTTAATTAACTATATATGTAAGTATTCTCCATGCCTCGGGTACAGGAGAGCAAGGAGGGTGGATTGGATTACAAGGCTATTATCATTGCCGAAGGTGATCCTAAAGGCTTAAGGAAAGGATATTCCAGTAGGCATGGGGGAGGGAGACCCCCCCTCCCCACCCCAGGGAGACCCCCCCTCCCCACCCCAGGCCCCTGTGACCAGTGAGTGAGTAAGTCTTACTGGGACTACATGTCCTAACCCAGATGAGTGATACAGCCTTTCAACCCAAAACTAACAGCACCATAGAAGTGGAAATACAGTGGAGGCCTGTGGCCTCTGTGCAGCTGCCAAACTCACTGCTGTTGCTCTTGATACAGGGCAGAGACAGGAGACAAGCATCATGATTAGTTTTCCAAAAAAAGCTGAGATATAAACAGCACGGTAAGAGCAGATCTTAAGGCTGATTCCATTTTAAAAACCAGGAAGTTAGGAAGTAAGATTCCTAACATATTCTTTAGCAAACAGACAATATAACTTGTCGCACTCTGGGGGCAGGGCAGGCAGTCTCGACTGATACGTTCCCAGAGGGAAGCTGCTGTCTTGGAGAGGAACCATCCAATTTCTCGTGTTAAGTCAATTTTGCAGAATTACCTGGAGGAGTGATAACAGAAGAGAAGAGACTTAATGTCTCTCACTGGAGATAAGTATTTTGAGACTACTTTACAAGTCTATGCCCTCTGGCTCTTTGAAAAATCCTTAAAAGAGGGAAGTCCCAGCCTTTTAGCGCACCTCCTCTTGGAGGATGCCTCCCGTATTTTTTTCTTCAAGCGCGTATCATTAAATAAAGCTTTCTTATGGCTCGACCTAATTGAGTTCTGTCCTTGTGCTCTTCAAGTTTTGTCTTTTTGGAATTTCATTCTATTTCCAAGTAAGAAGGGGCTGCTGAGAGCTCACACTTGGGCCTGTGAGTTCCCATCGCCTGGGTGCCCCCGACAGAACTGTAGCTGCAGGAGCCTGCCTGAAAACCTCCCTTCTTTGGGGAGCTCACAGAGCATAAGCTCACTCCATTCCTCCACAGCTCCCCAAATCCTGGGGGAGTAGGGGTTAGTCCCTGTGCCATGATTCCAGCAGACACAGGATGCCAAGTGACCTTGGCTTTAGGAGCTGGCGAGGGAGACTTCCCTGTGCTGAGAAAAAGTTCAGCAAACTTTCCTTCTTCCTGCATTTTCCTGCTCTCAGCTGTCTGCAAGGCCACTGCCATTCATTTCTACTCTAGCTTTAATGAATTCCTTCCTTACCTACACTCTTCTGACCTGCTCAATAATTCTTTCTCTTTCAGAATTAAGAACGCTCCTCCATCCAGGTTGACGTTTCACCTGTTGTGCAGGGAGAGACCTCCCAGACGCAGCTGTCTGCCAGCACTCTGTCTCCTAAGCTGATGGGATATCACGGGTCCCATCCCTGGCAAAATGTTGCTAAAAAATTAATGGACAAATATCAGTGTCATGAACATCTTGTGCCAGTGCAGCCAAAACCCCTGGTTCACCAGCTCCTTGATAAGTGCAAAACCCCATGGAAGCTTCCTGGGGGCTGCTTAGTGCTTCAGCATACCGACATGCCAAGGTTCTGGCGTGATGCTGCAGAAGCCTAGGGGCTTTCCCCAGACACCCCATGAGTGCTTTGCCAGTGCAGGAGAAGCCCACCCCAGGAGGTCTCATGGTACGCCCTGGAAAGGGAGGTGGCTGCTTTTAAAGGGGGCTCATAGAAATGTCTTCCATAAATTTTCCGAGTTAACTGCATGTAAGATCAAAGTCATGGGAGAAAAATCTTGGGAGGAGACACTGAGATAAGAAATTATACTTTCACTGAAATTCAAACTTTCCTTAAGGATTTTGTGCCACAGGAAGAAAAGAAGGGAGCTGATTGGCTACTGTGGGTTTTTGGAATGGGCTCTGATTCCAAATGATATTCATGGATGCCAAATGTCAGGTATCCCTAAAGACCACAAAATCCATAACCTTCTTAAATATGCATCCAGGCTGTATGCCTGTTTCCTCTGAGATTCCCCAGATCCTGAGCTCTCTTGGCTTTTCCTGAATGGGGCACAGCAAACATGCCTCATGAGGCTCCCCTGCCACCAGGGGAAAAGTTGACAGGGTTATGGAGCCTCTATGAGGATGAAGAGGGGAAGGGGGTGCCAAGCTCCCTATAGCCACTGATATTCATAGCAGAGCCCTACCTTTCCTCCCTGGGTAGTTACTGCCTGACTTTGTGCCCACCCTTCCAACACAGTGAGCACTGCTGAGGCTCACAGTGAATAGAAAACAGCAGATAATGCCTGTCTCCTGCTGCATGAATTGGCATGGCCCAGGTTGGCATTTACCCTTATCTTCATGGCCTTATCTTTCCTATGATCATAGTGACCCAAATGATACCCTCATCATTTCTAACCCTGAAGAGGCCCCATTTAACCCGAATTCCTGGTAATTCTTTTTATAAGATATTCCACCTAATTGCAGGGTGGCACTACTGTATTTTATTGGGACTGCCGAAAGCATTCAAAAGGCATTGGAGGGTTTGACATATGGCCGTTAGACATGGAGATTCCCACCCAGATGCACAGATACTCCAGATTCATGCCCCTCTAGCTCTGCTGCCCCAGAGGAGCTCCTCTTGAGCAAATTTGTCTCAGTGAAAGGGGCTCCCTATTTCCTCCCTAATAATTCCCTGACCTAACCTGTCACTTATGGAAATATACAGGCAAACTTCTACTGTGAGTTAGGAAGACTTGAGGTTACTGGCCGCTTGAACATTAGACAGTCATTCTCTAAAATCCAGACCCTAAAACCAACATTCTGCTGCCGTAGCCTCTTTCTACCATCCATCCTCTTGCCACATAGCTGTTAGCTATCCCCTCTGCCCCACACCTAGTCCTCACAACTTCCCCTGCTCCCTTTTCCAAATCTCCAGGACTGGCATTCCCCTAAGTCCCTACCCTAGGTGATCGGTGGCTCCCTGGGGTTTGTCTCACCTCCCAGGGACAACTGCCCCTATAGCACTCTGGTGATCCAGTGGGACTATAAAACACATAGTTGTTTTTGGCCCTGTTAGATACCAAGACCTAAGTCAGTGTCAATGCCACTCTCTCTAAATTCCTGGAGGGGACAACTGCATAGGGAGCATTGCTGGTAAAAGAAGCAAAGGACTACAGATCTATTCTGATGTAACTACTGGCACCATTCACCTCAAACAGCTTCCTTTGGTGGTGGACTCCTCGACCCTCCCTGTTACGGGCGTGGCTGCATTGCATTATGCCATGCTACATGGAAAAAGCCTAAATTCTTGGCCTTTCTGGTGGGACTATGCCCTGCTATTAAAGATATGCTTGAGATGGAGTCATTAAGCCCTCAATCTCCCCTTCTAATAGCCATGTTTTGTTAGTATCTAAGCCACCCACTGATGAGTGGTACCTCACCACTCAGTGCTCAGGTTCCCTGTTTGAGGCTCTAATTCCTAATATTAAAGAATCAACTGAGGACATACATTGGGCCCAAGGACTGTCCTTTGCAGTGAATGACTTAGCTAATATGTTCTAATTTGTTCCCATCGTGGAAGAATTCCTGATCCAATTTGCTTTCACCTTTGAAGGAACTCAGTGTACATTTATGTGGCTTCCAATGGGATAAACAGTCTTGCGATTGTGCAGGATTTAAATACCTTACAGTTGGAACAGTGTCCGTTTTGGCATTATGCTGATGACATTATGCTGAGAGGTTCCTCTGAGGAAGTGGTACAGGCTAGTCTGTACACATACCATCTATACCAACATGGCCAGGCAATCACCCTTCACAAGTTCCAAGGCCCAGCCTCTTCTGTCAAATTTCTGGGCATCATCTGGCCCTCCAAGGGCTGAGAGATTCCCCCAGCCATCAATTGTCAATTGCTCTCTATTAAATCATCCACTACATGCAGGCACCACACATACTACATCTTTTCATATCCTGGAGGCAACACATCCCTGATATCTTGTGAATTCTTCAGGGGACATACACAATCACATGCAAGTTGGCCACCTTCCAATGGATTGAGGCCCAAAAGTACACTTTAAAAGCTTCCCCAAGGTGGTCCAACAAGATTTGCCTGTAGTTCTACCTGGCTCCACACTGCAAGGCAAGGCCTTAGTCACCCTGACTATGCCTCTTGGAGTCTCTGGACTAAACATAAGTCTACACAACTTCCTATGAGGTTTTGGACTAATCATATTCCCCTTGAGTACCAACTTCTGGGACTCAATTGGCCTCTTTTAGAAATCAAGGCCCTAACCAGCCCCACCCAGTATTACTCAGTCCCTAATTCCTATAATGCCCTGGGTTAGAGATGCCTTGCAGCAGAAGCTTATCATAGCCACTGATACCTCCTTAGAAAAACAGAAGTGATACTTTCAGGAGAAGGCCAAACCTGATGACAAAGGCCTTTCCAAATCACGGAAGGATGCGGCCTCCCCTCCCCCTATGCTTGGAGAACCTTGCTTGAGAACCTGCTGAACTGACAGCAGCTCTCTGCTTCCTCTTCCTCTTGGGAAGCCCCTTGGGACCATTGTCAGAGATGGGCAGGGAGTAGGTATTCCTCACTGGTCATAGCACCCACATTTTAGGTAAGGCATCTCACTGATGGACGGTAGCATTCTGCCCAGTTGGCTCAGACACCTCCCTTGTTGAGGAGGTCACTCCTGGCTCAGCTGTTCACTTGGCCCTTAAGGAGGCCGTAAAAAGGGCCATTCACATTTTCACAAGTTCCTGGGATGTTGCTAATGGCTTTGTGGTTTCATCTGGCCAATGGGTCAGTGACAATTTTCTCATATGAGGCAAGACAATATGGGGCACCCATATATGGAAGAAACTAGCAGAGCTCCCAATTCCTATCATTGTTACTCATGTTTCCACTCACAGTAACTATTCTATGCCATAAGCCATTTTCAACAACATCACAGACTACCTTACTAAGCCTTCCACTTAACATCATGCCTGGTACAGGCTCCACAAGGTACCAGCCCTTTCTACCAGCTTCTAATATGGACCCACACAACCGTGAGTCACTGGGAAATGCATGCCTTGAAAACATGAGCTCAAATGAGGGAACTTCCCTCTTTTCTCTGCGGCAGCCAAAATTGTGACAGACAGTTGCATTCTTTGCTCCCAAACCAAGCGATGGAGGCTGGCCAGATGGGGATATACTCCCTGGGGAGACCAGCTATACTTCTGCTGGCAGACTGATTCCATTGGCTGACCCTCTACTTCGGCTGGGGGTTCCAGGTACAGTGACAATCACTGACTCCTGGCAAGCCCCTCCCAGAATTCCTCTTCAAAACAGGTATATCTTTCCTTACTAAATTTATCCTCATTCCCTTTAGATTACTAAATGTTACTGGTTCTGACCAAGCTATTCATTTCACCTGCCAGGAGACTCCACAGGGCTCTCCAGCATGATCTCTGGAATTTCATGTAGGCTCCTTCTCCAAGGGGCTGGCCTTGTTGATGGTCCTTAAAGACACACTTCTTGATTTACTTTCAGACAAGAGGTCCTCAAAATGGACTGAACTCTCGTCCCAAGCTCGCATCTAACCTAATTCTCATCCCCTGGGCATTCATACCCATGTACTGACATACCCCCTGAAATTCCATGTTTAATTATCTCTGGAAATCCTCAAATGTTTATCTTCTAAAACAGTGTCTTTTTTATTTTGTTTTCTGACTCATCTTCCCCCTTTTACTATCTCTCTTTTTTTTTATCATCTCACCATATACTTCACACTAGCGACCTGATCAAGGAAGATAGTCCATTATGATCACTGAATGCCCCTCACCAGGCCAAAAGTCCACCAAGTTAATGTGAGATCATTTCTTTGGAAACCCTGACAATGGTGAGGAAAGCAGCCACTTCCATGCCAGCCACTCTCTCCAGATATAGTGGCTAGGAGGGCTGGGTAATGAAACTAAATTCCCCTACTAATTTATAAGAAGTGGAAATCTTCAGCCCAGGACCAACCAGTGACACGGTTTGGGTGACTGAAAGAGGGAAAGAAACTCCCTGCTTGGTAGATACAAGCCATAGCTGGAGATGAGCACACAGAGAGAAAACTACAAATTGTGGCTTTACCCCTCACTAGACAAGATAGCCCACGACTGTCTTACAGACAGCAACCACCCTGAGCCGCTAGTCAACCTACAGATAAGTCTTCCAGAAGGAACTCAGCCCGAGCGCATTAAATGCTGGGGCTCTATATGGCAATGGCTATCCTCACAGCTTTGTGTGGCCTGGGTAATAGGGTTCCTGGTAGATCCTTGGCCTAATCATCACCTAGGAGCAATGTTGGAACAACCTTTCTCTAGCGCACGATTGTGCCACAGGGTGGAAAAGCAGGGAATGTTGGAGAACCCTGTTGGAAGGGCTCAGGCCAGTGTGCTACCGAGTTTGGTGACAAAAGGCTTGAGTCCCTTCATAAGTATTAGGTCCTGTGGAGGTAATTTCTAAATGACACTTGCCCCCAATTCTTTTCATCAGCTATTGCTACAAGCCAATGGGCCTGACTGCCCATGCATAAATCCCATCTAGTTATAGGACTGTGCACCATGATCTGTCCATGACCCTCATGGGTTGTCCAGGAATGTCTAAATAACAAAGTAAGCTCCCCCTGGATATTAGCTTGGAATATATATGTGCCCAGAATCTTTATGTGCTTTGGATGAGCTTCTCAGGGAGTGAAAGAGTAGCCAGCCACCTGTTCCTTTGCTAAATGTGCCCTGACAGCTCCAGGGAGCTTTTAAAAAGTTGTTCTCCTAATAGCAGGTAGCAGATACGCAGCCCAGTCCTCAGGGAAGTTTCCAAGTATACCAGACTAGCCCACCTCTTCCCCGTGACCAATACCCCAGCTGGAGAGCTACATAGGAGGGTCATCCATCCCCCGGGTGGCCATCACTTCAGAGGACCTCACTCCAAAGTGAGTCAGACACAGCACCGAAGAGGACTTCACTCCAAATGACATCGCCCCCAGTTCACTGAAACCAGACCAAGAGTTTGCTGTAGGAAGGACTACACCCTAGCCCAAGAGGTCGCCATTGGAGATGACTACACCCACTCTATCAGAGATGACACCCCAGAGGATATATCACTGTGTGGGACATCCGGTCACTTGCCCAGGTGACCTCATTCCCCAGTTCACTGAAAATCTGTCAAGACATTGTAATGGGGACTGACATTGTCTGAAAACAATAGATAAATGTACTGCCCTGACAGACTCAACCCACTGGAATATCATTCATGAAACATTATTAATCAAATTCATGAAAAGAAAATGAATTTGTCTTGCGTCTGCCTGTTAGCCCTACCCTCTATCAAGAAGCCTGTCAAATGGTGAGTGCCCCCTCTGCTGACTGCAGAGCAGCACTGCATGCTATTTCCCCATTGCGGAAAGTCAAAATGTGCATTTGGAACCTGACAGCTTCTCTGCCTAGACATGCCACTCATTTATTTTGCTTGCCCTCACCTATACCCTCTCACCGACTTGTATGTGCTTACATGGGAATGAGCACCCAACCAAGATTTCTGCTGGTCCCCTGCTTTCCCAGTTATAACATGGGTTTCCCTTCACCAACCATTGTTGGTCACACAACTACTCTACCTGCCTCCTGTCCTTCCTCTTTGACACTGCAACCCTGCCATGATTATCCCCAGCACTATCATAACGTCTCCCATCAAACTTCCCCTAGATTTCCCACATGTTGGCAAGACAGTTCACAAACGCCAATAACACTCATATCCGATGGGCTGAGAGGGTTGTCCATACATTGTAAATGAGATTGGGGGTGGGGGTGGTGGGGTGGGGTGTCTGTGTGTGTGTTGGAGCTGGCTCCCACAAGCACCTCCCCACTTGGGCTGAAATGAGCCAGGAAAGCTAGGAATGCAAAGTGACCGCTGCTGGACCAAGCTGGACCAGGCGGGTGGGTGTGCAGAGAAGCACCTCATGGCTGAGCTGCCAGCAAGGGGGATGAAATGCCTGTTTCCATCCCTGTGTGTTGCCTAACTGATTGGGCTGAGGGAGAGCTGGGGAAACCTCATCCACAAGTCCTTTCTCCTTTACAGAGAGCTCTGTTCAACCTCTACCCTCTGGCACACACAGAACCCCAGCATCCACCCCACCTCCACTGCTGATGAATCTTTCGAATTTTCACCTCCGTGTTGGGTCTCATGTCTGTCCTCCACAAGAGGCAGGACAGGAATCTCAGCTTCCCCCACACACACCAAGGAAGCAAGTACAGCAAGGATTTGGCTTCCAAGTACCTACCTCCCAGTATAAATGCCTACTCAGCTGAAATACTCAATTTATCCCAACTCCACCTATCACCACCACCTTTGCCCAGAGCTTCCTCCAATTACATGCCCCACCCATTTTCTACCCCAACTGTTTCTGAAGGAGTCATTTTAGAATAGCCTTTGAGGCTACTTTGGTGATTCTGTGCCCAGATACAAACCACTCTTGGCCCATATACTTCTTTCTCTTGGCCCATGCACCCCTTTAAACTGGAATCATATAGCACAGGTAAGCAAAGGATAGGCACAAATTCCTGGTTTTTGCCACTGAGTCCCAATTATTTTACACTAGGAACATCCACTTGTGGGTCCACATTACTCTCATCTAAAGCACAACTCTCTTCCCCATCCTCTGATTGGCTTCTCCTGGGCTGCACTCTAATGTATCCCTGTCTCTCTCTGCTAGCTTCTAGAAGTATACCCCTCAGATCACAACCCTCCTGTTTCCTGGTCAGTGGCTACCACTGACCCAAAGAGCCATTTTCATTCTCTTAGCCTTGGCCATTTCAGTAATACTAGGACTGACTGGACAGGGCACAGGTGTAGTAGCCCTAGCCGCTGAAAACTGTGTAATTGAGACCCACCAGCAATTAGCAGACACCTTAACCCAACATGTACGATGACTCCATGGAACACTCCTATGTCTCTTAGGACAACTGCCTGGCCCTGGACTATCTACTGGCCAAGAAAGGAGAGGCTGTGCCTTCCCAGGGACCACCTGTTTCATGTACAACAACAACTCAGGACAAGTTCAAACCTATTTAACCAGATGGTCCAAAATATTAAAATATTCCATAATATCATCCAAATCTTTGAACATATTCCTAATGCCCCTGAAATTAGTGACCAGTTTTCATGAATCCTTCTAGTTGGGGATGATGGCTTTAGACAGGGGACCACTGCTTGTACAGTTATTACAGGATTTGTTACTATAACCCTAAGCAGTTATTCACTCTCTTAGCTATTACTTGCCCTACCCCTGACTTTTACGTATCTGCCACCCTGGCTGTTAATGTCCTCACTGTTAAACCCGACATCTCAGGATCACAGGGTATATGGATGGCATGCTTCTTATCATCAGGGCATACATTTCAGAAGACATCCATCTTGAATAAACTTATTGTTAGCTACACAACGCAGCTACCTGTAAAACAGCCAGGTGAGAAATTAGAAGATCATTCTTGCCCATGGAAACCTAACTAATTGGCTACTTGAGTGACCTCACTTCTCCCTTTCTGAGCCCCAATTCTCATTGTTACACTTAAGTTAGTCAATAAAGAGTAGATTTGCAAAACCTAGACACCTGACCCTTGGGCCCTAATAAAGGCAGACTCTAGTCTGTGCTTGCTCTCATTCTTTCTCTACCTGTGACCTTGTTGTCCAGCCCTCTGACATGCTGTATAATAAGAACCACAGGGCTGGTCCAAGTATAAAATTGGTACCAGTGGGAGAAATGTCTGTGAGGATTCCTTATAAGGATTCCTTATAAGTAATAAGGGCTAGACAATTGCCTCAGGCATTCCTAGCTGATAGCATCACTATCAATAGGCTGGGAACAATGCAATATCCACATACAAAAATAAGTTGCATTCTACACACTAAGTATCTGAAAAGAAATGAATAAAAAAATGCAATTCACAATAGCATCAAAAATAATAAAATATATAGAAATAAATTTAACCAAGGAAAGATCTAAACACTGAAAAGTATAAAATGTTGATGAAAGAAACTGAAGAAGACACAAATAAATGGAAAGATATCCTGTGTTCAGGATAGAACAATTAATTAGAAGAATTAAAATTGTTAAAATGTGCATACTCCTCAAAGCTATATATCAATCCAATGCAGTTCCTATCAAAACTCCAATGGCATTTTCCACAGAAGTAAAAAATATAATTCCAAATTTTGTAAGGAACCTCAGAGGACCCTAAATAGCCAAAGCAATTCTCAGAAAGAAGAACAACGGTGGAGGCATCACACTTCTTGTTTTCAAACTATACTGCAAAGCTATAGTAATAAAAACAATAAGGTAGCAGTACAGAACTAAATACATAAACCAATGGGACCGAACTGAGAGCTAATAAAGCCTCACATACATGGCCAACTAATATCAGACAAGGGAGTCAAGAATGCTCAGTGTGGAAAGGATGGGCCTCTTCAATACATGGTTCTGGAAAATGTGGATAACCACATGCAGGAAAATGAAATTGGACCCCTACTTTGCACCACTCACAAAAACTAACTTGAAATAGGATGACTTAAACATAAGTCCTGAAACCATAAAACTCCTAGAAAACAGAAAAAAACCTCCTCAACACTAGCAATGTTCTTTTGGATATGATACCAAAAGCACAAGCAACAAAAGCAAAAGTCTGGGGCAAAAATCACACTAAAAAGCTTCTGCACAGCAAAAGAAACTGTCAACAAAATTAAAGCCATTCTTGTGAGTAGGAGAAAATACTTGCAAACCATACCCTGGATAAGGAGTTAATACATGAAATATATTTAAAAAACTCATACAATTCAATAACACATAAACAAATGAATTGAACAGACATTTTTCCAAAGACTATATCCAAAAGGCCAAAAAGTACATGAAAAGGTGTTGAACATCACTAGTCATCAGGGAAATGCAAATCAAAGCCGAAATGAGTTGTCACCCAAAACCTGTTGGAATTGTTATCATCAAAAAGAGATGTTTGTGTGAATGTGGAGAAAAAGGAGCCCACATTCACTGTTGATGGGAATGTGAACTAGTAGAGTCATTATGGAAAACAGTATGGAGGGTCTCCAAAAAATTAAAAATAGAACTATATGATTTAACAATCCCACTTTTGGGTATATATATCCCAAGAAAATGAAAACAATATTGAGGATATATATTCATTCCCATGTTCACTACAGCATTATTCACAAAAGCCAAGAATTGGAAACAACCTAAGTGTCTGTCAATGAATGAATGGATAAAGATATATGTGATATGATATGATATGATATGATATAATATAGCCAAAAGAAAGGAGAAAATCCAGCCATTTGTGACAACATGAATGGATATTGAGGGCATTATGCTCAGTGAAACAAGTCAGACAGAAAAAGACAAATGCTGTATGATATCACTTACATGCAGAATCTAAAAAGCTAAACTTATAAAAACATTCTGATGGTTACCAGGAGCTGAAAAATGAAGGAAATGAGATGTTGATCAAAGAGTATATACAGACTTGTAATTATAAGTTTAATAAGTTCTGGGGATCTATGATTTCAGTTAATCATAATGTATTATATACTTGAAAGTTAGTAAGGGAGATCTTAAATATTCTCACCACAAAAAGGTAATGGTAAGTATATGATGTCAGTGGAGTATTAGTTAACATTAGCTAATTATGTGGGTAATCATTTTATAGTTTATAAGTTTATCAGATCAACATATTGTACATCTTAAATTTACAAAATGTTATATGTCAGTTATATCTCAATAAAGCTGGAAAAAATACAAATATTTCAATAGAAAAGTAGGCAAGCCATTAAGAAATATTTTCCCAAGAAACATAAATGTGTGCAAATATTTTATCTATAATGATAGCCAAAGGAAATAATAAAAAATACATACAAAGATATATATTCAAGGATGTTTTTGTGGTATTATTAATAGCTAAAAATTGAAAAGAACCTTAATATCTAAAAAAAAGCAACAAATAAAAGATAAATTTTGGAACTTCATAATATTAGGATGGTGAGCAAATTTTAAAATGTTCTTAAAGAATATGTATTGGTATTGAAATTATTATATAAGTTTTATGAGGAACCTAAGAAACACGAAAGGATATAAAGAAATACATCAAAATGCTAACATTTTGAGTGGTGGGTCATGGGTTATTTTTAATGTTTCAATATTTGTATGTATTTTTTAAGTCACCTACAGCAAATACATACTACTTTTATAATCAGAAATAAGTACTATTTTTTAAAAAGTGAAAAAACTCTTTACCAATATAGGGAAATGCTTGTGAAACAATGCAGAAAAAATGAAGCACAAGTTCATCTTCTCAGCCTGTGGAAACTGGTGCAAAGGAGGCACAGACATTGTGATCTGAAAGTTGGGCCATAGTATTTTTCATTCACTTATTCAGAGTTATGTTTGCATAATAAAGAATAAAAAATAAAATTTCTTGCAGTTGAAAAATTTTCATAGTCAAATATTGGGGAAAAACAGAAAAACAATGTAAATTTTGAGGGGGGGAAACTGATGAGAGGAGTAGGATAAGTTTACAAACACTTAAAAACTGTATCAGCCAGCTGAAATACAGGCTTAGGAAAACAATGGATCTGATAAAGAAAGATGAGTAAGGAACTAAAAAGCGTTATCAGTGAAAAATAGAAAATAATCGAGTAGAATCTGAAATTAATGATAGAGAATCAGGATTGTTGCTCGATTTTAGGGTTTCCTTTATGTAAGCTTGGAAAAGATGCTTTATCTGGGATGATGAATTATCTACATGACGGAGTAGAAACAAGGTGTGCCTCGGAGTAGCTTCAGCTTCTCTCAGAGCACACGCTTAGGCAAGTGGGATGCAGGCTGAAACTTCATCGCAACTGTACTACTATGTGCAGCTTTGTGTAGAGGAGAATAAAGACATTTTTTGAATACATAAGAAGTGAAATAACAATGTCATGAGAAAATATGATAGATATACATGGCTTGAAAAGACAATTAAAAACTAACTTGAGAAAATAAGAAAGTGAAACAAATGAAACAGAAGCAGACATCAAAGATGAAGAAGAAGAAATCTTTCCTGAATTAACAAACAGTTGAGCCCTTGAGAAGACTAAAAGACTTTTTACCATGTTCCAGGAAAAATTAAGTGAAAGAGACAAACTGAAGGAAAAGAAAATGACATGTAAGAAAGGAATCGTCCAGGCACTAGGTGGGAAAAAAAATCACTGATAAAAAATCATTCTGGGCTCAGAATTTTTCTCCATTAACAGTTTATGTTTTATGATAATGGAGAGATATCCACATATTTTTGAAGGGAAAGGTAGCACTGTAAGAAATATATATGTTAATTCAAATTGGCTTCAATAGAAACATACTGGCAATTATATTGATGCCGGGGTTCTTGTTTGCAGAGTCGAAGAATGAACTTAGCAAACACCCAAGGCAGGAAAGCCAGGGAGAGGCTTTTATTGAGAAATACAGTGAGAGGACAGAGCTCCTGGATCATGCCAGGAGGGGACAAGAGAGCCCCAGGTGGTGCATTGTCTAGAGGTTTTATAGGCAGTTGAGGATTTTTGGGAACCGGAAAAAGGCTTAGGGGTATGGACTTGATAAGCAGTCTCTGAATATTTAGAATTAATACAAGCAACTTCCTGCTCTGATGATACCAGTGTCTTGGTCTGGGAGCATATCAAACAAGGCTGCCTGCCCAGCCTCCGAGGTGGGCTTGAGGTATTGTTTGCTAAAGTGTAAGTTAAGAATCTTACTTCTTAAACTTCCTGGGAGTTAAAATGCAATCTTATCTTTAAGGTAGAATCCTTCCTGCTTTTTACTATGTTGTTTACAGCTGGGTCTGCATGCTTAATTAGTTTCCCAGTTTGCAAATCACCTCATCAGATCTGAAGGAGGGAAGACAGCACATAGGCCTGGGCCTTTTAGCATGCTAAAGTGAATCTTACACATGATTACAAATGATTAGCATAATAAAAACATGTGCTACTTTTCTTTATCTGGGGAATATTAACTGATCTCACTGAAGAATGACTTTAGAGCTTAATGCTTAACACAGAGTTTTGGAAGGGGGTTTCCTTGCATGTGTTACACTGCTCAGACTGTAAATATCCTGCCTTGCTTTTTCCAGAGGCCCTCATCCTCTTCTGTCTAAGCCCATGGTCCCTGTCTCAGTATTAGGATAGAAAAATTATATCACTCAAGCACATTTTCCCAAATATTATTCTAGAGGCTTCAGAAAAAATAAAATAAAATTAAGGCCTTGTGTAAGGGGAATAATAGTAAGGGGATAGAAATTATGTTTGATTTTTCTTATCATTTTACACCTCGTTCCCAGTATTATGTGACAAGTATTGGGACCTCAATATTTACTTGTTGAATATAAGGAGGAACAAATGAATGGCTCTGAACAAAATCGATTATACAAATTATTACTATTAATAGTACTATTAATAAAATCAATGTAATATACAAATTATTTCTGAATGTTAAGAATATTAAAAGTATAGCAAATTCTATTATATTAACAAAGATGAGCAGTGGATATGAGAAGATTGACAAAAGATTCCTCAATTTACAAAGAGAGGAAGGATTGGGGAGGCATTAAAATTTGATTTTGAAATTAAGACACTATTAAACACATAAATTCTTTCTACATATCAAGCAGATTTGTATTACAACATGATTCCTGCTTCCAAAAAGCTTAGTCTAGAGCAGCACTTTCCAGAATAGTCGCATGTGGCTATCGTGCCCTTATGATGTGCTGTAAGTATAAAGCGCACATTAATTCAGATTAATTTCATATTTCATAGTTCAAAGTATGTAAAACATCTCACTAGTAATTTTTATATTAATTGTATGTTGAAATGATAACATTTTAGATATATTGGGTTAAATAAAGTATAGTGTTATTTTTATGTTTTAATGTGACTATTAAAATATTTAAAATTACAATGTGCTATATTTATTTTTGACAGTGCTGGTCTAAAACAACACTTTTTCAACTGCTCTTAAGAGAATGCTGCTATAAGAATGGCAATTTATACGTGAGAAAAAGAACTGCCTGGAATAAATAATTTGGTTACTCAGTATACAATGTTTTTATTTAATAATGATTAGGGAATGTAGTAGTTCTATAAGAGAGTATTGTTGGACTCTAAAATATGGCCTCTACTGAAAGGAAAGGAGCGACACAGCAGCAATTCACCGGAGAGTTCCGCTTTATTAGGGAAAGGTGCTGGGTTATATAGGAAGGGGCATGAATTGATTGAGGTGTTACTTCTACGGGGCTGGTGGCTGTTGGCTAGGTGCTGGGATTGGGAGGGGGGCGAGAGGTGATTGGGCTTCAGGTGGCGCCGGCGGGAACTGAGGACCCCGAAGAGAAGCCGGAAGTTTGCCATCTTACTGGTGGGGACCCTTCATTCCCTCTGAAAAGCTGCTCTGAGCCTTTATACCTCCACTTTCCTCCCTCCACCGAAGTGTTCACTAGCAGCTACCCTTATTCTCCCTACCTCTGCTTCCTCTATGATCAAAAACAAGCCTATTGCAGGCGATGGCCAGACACCTACCGGAGATGTCCCTACTAGTCTTGCGCCATTCACTACATGGGTAACTTCCAGTACCCACAGTATTACTCCTCCAACTGTTTCATGAAATATCCCAACGGCTCATTCTCCTTATCAATCCCAGATCCCTGGGACTCTCGATGGGCTGCCAGAGTCACAGCCTCAGTTTACTACGGGGGGGTCCTCGATCCCCCACAGTACCCTTCATATCTCTCGAAAGTATGTTCCCTCTCATTCCCAGATCTCTCAAGTTGCATCAGATATCGGACATTCCGAAAAAGTCATTATCCAAACTCTTGACGGTGCCTCTTCATCTTCTTATCCCCGCCCCTCTTCCCATTTCTCCTACTCTTCATTATAGCTCATTCAGGAGACCACCATCTTTCTCAACCACACCCTTAACACAGCCAATTGTTTCTTGTGCGCATCACTACAGCACCCACTGCTGGCCGCCATGCCCCTTAATATTTCTAACTACTCCTTCCATGCAGAAAAACAACCCCTCTGCCCCCTGGCAGACATACCCCTATGGGAACCAGAATACGCAGATAATCTCACCATCCACCACTGTGTAGGCCCAACTCCACCCCCCTCCAGCGCACTTCACTACCTCTCTATCTACACCCCTACCTCCGGCTCTAAGACTTTTACGCAACCGAGACACTTCTTTTAGTGTAATGGCAGTCTTTTCAACTCACTGCCTCTCAACTCCGATACACCCTGCATTCTCGTCACCCTAATCCCACAGTTTACACTTTACAGCATGGCAGAATTCCTTGAGCTCCAACCTCCCTTGCCCTCGTGCACAAAAAGAGCTGCTTTTCTTCCCATCATGGTCAGTATCTCTTAGATCACCTCAGCCATTGGAGCAGGGTTTTTGGGAGAAGCCTTGGGTCACTCTCTATGGGCAGTTAGAGATCTCAACGCCAAACTTGAGGGATCCCTGACATCCACTGCCGATTCCCTAGCCTCTCTCCAAAGACAGGTCACTTCACTAGCTAAAGTCACCCTTCAAAACCGGCGGGCCCTAGATCTGCTTACAGCCGAGAAGGGCGGCACCTGCGTCTTCCTCCAAGAAGATTGCTGCTATTACATCAACGAATCCGGCATTGTAGAAACTGACATTACCAAACTCACTGACCTTGCCTCCAGTCTCCACTCTGCTTGTAGAAACTGACATTACCAAACTCACTGACCTTGCCTCCAGTCTCCACTCTGCTTCCAATTCCAACCCATTCTCGTCAATACTAACAAACCCCCTCCTCACCTGGCTCTGGCCCATCGCAGGCCCCATAATAATCATTCTTCTCGCCTGTCTCTTCTTACCCTGTATAATAAAGTTCATCAAATCCCAAGTCGGAAAAATCTCTAATCAAGCTTTCAACCAGTTTTTACTCAGGAACTACCAGCTTCTGGCCACAGAAGATCCCTCACCCTCACGTGACCTCCTCACCACATGCTGAGATGGACCTCTCTCTCCACTGGAAACTGTTCCTGGAAACAACGGCCGCAGACGCCTGGCTCCTGACACCCATATCCTCTTAGCACCATTAGAATCAACAGTTCCTCGACCTATAGTTACAAAGAACCTTCATTGATTTCCAACCTGAAGAAGTCCACATCTACTCATCCTTACTGTGGGGAATCCTATCAACCCTTTCCTCCCAATCCTCAAACCCTCACTCCCTTCTCCGCCCCTGTTCAGCAAGAAGCAGTCAGAGAGAAAGCAACATCCACAAACCCATAGAGGAGAAAGGGGGGAATGAAGGGTCCCCACCAGTAAGATGGCAAACTTTCGGCTTCTCTTCGGGGTCCTCAGTTCCCGCCGGTGCCACCTGAAGCCCAATCACCTCTCGCCCCCCTCCCAATCCCAGCACCTAGCCAACAGCCACCAGCCCCGTAGAAGTGACACCTCAATCAATTCATGCCCCTTCCTATATAACCCAGCACCTTTCCCTAATAAAGCGGAACTCTCCGGTGAATTGCTGCTGTGTCGCTCCTTTCCTTTCATCTACCAATTCTTTTCCTCTTATGAGAATACTGCTCTTCCAAACAAAAGATAGAACTTATTTTCCCTACTATTGAATCTGGACTGGCCTTAGTAACATTTTTGAGCAATTTAACACATTAAAATTCATTTTCTGGGACTTCTGAGGCTATATAACAATAGCCTTAAACTTCTTCCTTGGGTTCTTAGAATACTCTTTCTTAGGATTTTTCATCTTGGAACCCAACCATCGCCATGTTTGGAGAAGCACAAGTCACATTAAACCACATGTAGATATTCCACTTGGTAGGCCTAGTTTAAATCTCAGTGACAGCCAGGAGTCAGCTGCCAGTTGTCAGAGTGAGTCATATTGGGCACCCATCAGAACTGTGGGTTCTAATAACTGGAACCCTGTCCCACCTGACTCAAAGAACCTGAGCTGAGCCTTAACCTAGAGAACTATGAGAGAAAATGCTAAACTGTTGTTGTAAATCATTAAGGTTGTGTGTGGGGGATGGTTTGCTATGTTTTAAGCTTTGCCAACCATTAGGACTATTAATATCTCCTCAGCTATGGTTCCCCAGAATAAATTTATGAAGCAGTAATGAAGAGAACCAAAGATTCTATATATTTTTGAAAAACTCTTAGGTATCCACTAAAAAAAACAAAAACAGCATATATATATATATATATATATTTTTTTTTGTAAAGGACAAAGAAGAGCAAATAAATACCATAAAGTAAAAGGAAGAAACCTGAAGGAAATAGCAATCAGTAAAAAAATTTAAGTCATTAAAAATAATATCAAACATTTCAGTTATAATAAAATTAAGTAAAATAACAAGATTTTGAATTGGAAAGATAATAAATAAAAAGGTGAGCAAAGATATGTAAACGTCACTGAAACTAGAACAGGGTGTTAATATTAAGAGCAGACAAGAGTATTTAAGGAATAAAAATCATTAAACCATACCAAGGAAAGTTTATCATATACCTAAAAATTTAATTCCATAATGAAGTTATAACAGCCAAAAAATTTATGTGAATTTATATGAATCAAAAATATGGCAATAAGTTTTAGGAATTGAAGAAGAAATCAACAAAACCTTAATTACAGTTGGGAAGGTTAACATCACAATCAGTTTTTATCGTAGGAAGTAGTCAAAATTAAATGACAACATCTCAGTTTTAAGTAATAGAATTAATGAAGTTGGATTAACAGAAATGTTTTAAGCTCTGTACCCAGAAGAAGAAAATATATGTCATTGTTAAATGTCTCTGTAAAATTTGTAAAATATGTTTGTGATACTAGGAAATAAAAAGTAATCCTGATTCCACAGAGCAGAAACCACAGGAGTTTCATTTTCAGTTTAGAAAATGGTAGGTAAAAATAATGACTATGACAGTAACTACCATTTTGTAAATTAAAAATCACAACAAAATAACAACCCGTCTATAGGAATCATAATACTTGCACAGTTAATTATTTTGTAAACATCAAACAGAAAATAACAAATGGAAAGTACTACATACAAAAAGAAATTGTAGGATCTTCCTGAGCTTATGGATAAATATATAACCCTAAACATTTTTATTATTTAAAAGAAATGATATCACCGCAAAAAAACAAAAAAGCCCCAAAGGTATTCGAATGGAGAACTGTTGCATATAAGAGACTTTTACATTTTAAAATGATGAAATAAAAATATCTAGACTATTGTTAAAAGAATAAGTCATAGATAATTTTCTATAAACAAATAATAAATTAACACAACATTTAATTTTATATTTTAAAGGACATATAAGGAAATGGGGACAAGTCTGTGTGTGGATATTTCATTTGTCTTTTTTTATACAGTAAAAACTTGAAAGCAATGTGAATGTCTGAGCAGTTAAGAAATCTATTGGCTATATATTTGTCTACCCATTACACAAGGTTTTGAAATGAAAACGTTTATTGTTTATGTAACAATTGTATCAGGGTTAGTCCTGCAGTTTAACAATATGAACAAGGTCCTTGGCTCCCTTTATCTTTCTGTCTGTTCTTCCATCCATAGTATATTGACTTTTCATCTTAATTCCCATCACCACACAGTTATAAGAAAGTGATCTGGCTTGAAATGTCATGTTCAAGATGGAAGGAGAAACAGGAGGCAGAAGCAGTTTTCTTTTCCAATCTAGTCTTTTTATCAGGAAAGCAAATGCTTTAGAAGTAGTTCTAGAAGTCTCACTCATGACCACAGCATGGTCATTTGGCTATCCTAACTATATGGGAGGCTAAGAAATTCAGTGAATGGCTTATTCAACTTTTTAAATCACATGACCAAAGGAGAAAAAGAGTGGCCATTTGGGTAGCCACCAAAAGTGTCTACTACAACATCCCACATGTAAAGAAAAAAAGAAAAGTTAGCTAGACTTACCAACAAAAAAAGTGAGGACTCAAATTAAATTATAAATGAAAGAGAAGACATTACAAATGATACCACAAAATAACAGGACAGTAATAGAGTACAATGAACAATTATACACCAACAAATTGGACAGCCTAGAAAAAATCGATAAATTCCTAGAAATACACAACTTACCAAGACTGACTAATGAAGAAACAAAATCTGTACTTATCAATAACTAGTAAGAAAATTAAAGCAGGAATCAAAAATCTCCCATCAAAAAAAAAAAAAAAAAAGCGAGGAGCAGATGTCCTGCAAAAAAGATGGTGGAGTAGGAAGGCAAGGTGAAAATCTCCCCCCTACACACACCAAGGAAGCAACTACAGCAAAAACAACTACTGAAAAAAAACCTGAAGACTGCAGAACAGACCATCTACACCTGGTGAAGAAGATACCACACAGAGAAGGGTAAAGTGGCAGAGCCATGAATGACTGGTACCCAAGACCTTCCCCCATCCCAGCCCACAAGTGGGAGGGAGAGGAACAGAGAAGGGATAGGCACTCAGGAACTCTGTACACCTGGCACTGGAGATCTCTGGGAACATGAGCCCACACTGCACTGGGGTTTGGTGATTAGCAGGGCTGGACACCAGGGATGATTGGAGCACTCTGGGAAGCTGAGACTCCTGCCTCTTGTGAAGGACAGGCATGATGCATTGGTCCTGCTGAGACCCAATATGGGAGGTGGAAATTTGAAAGATTTACCAGCAATGGAGGTGGGGTGGGTGGTGGGGTTCTGTGTGTGCTAGAGGATAGGAGTTGGACTGAGCTCTCTCCAAAGGAGAAAGGGCTGGTGGATGAGGCTATCCCAGCTCTCCCTCAGCCCAATCAGTCAGGCAGCACACAGGAGGCATCAACAGGCACTTCATCCCCCTTGCTGGCAGCTCAGCCGTGAGGTGCTTCTCTGAACACCCACCCACCTGGCCCAGCATGGTCCAGAAGTGGTAGGTAAAGGGAGGCATTCCCAGCACTCCTGGCTCATTTCAGCCCAACTGGGGAGGTGTCTGTGGGAGCCAGCTCCAAACACTCCTTCCTTGATGCTGGTGGCTCAGCTCTGAGCTGCACTCACGTGTGTACCCACCCTGCCCACCAGAGAGCTCAGCAGTGATGCCACTGCTGCAGGGCAGGCAGAGGGTGGCCGGCCCATAACGATCTCAGCGTAAGTGCTGCTGCTCAGCTCACAAAGGGCTGTCAGAGGGAAGCTGCCAGATCTGGTGGACTGAGATCAGCCACTGCTGGCAGACCAGAAGGGCAGAGTGGCAGCCCTTTCCATAGTAGTACCAGCAGATGTAGCACTGCATGGCCTACAAAGGGCCTCTGCTGACAAGATCAACCAATGCCAGTCAATGGACAAAAAAGGCAGCCCTGCCCACAGTCCACCAAAAACAAATGTGGCTCCATTGCAAAGGAGGACCAGGAACAGATGAGCAATGAGTCTTGAGCTTCTGGGCACTACAGGATGCCTTTTTCAGAAGGCCATTACTCTCTAGACCAGGAGGCATAGTTCTATATAATATAGAGGAAGAAATACAGAAATCAAGCCAAAATAAGGAGGTAGAGGATATGTTTCAAACAAAAGAAAAGGATAAGACAGCCAGAAAAAGCAATTAATTAAACTGAGATCACTAATCTGCTTGATCTAAGTTTCAAAATAAGTCATAGATATGGTCATTGATCTGCAGAAAAGTACTGACAATCTAAGGGAGGATTTCAACAAAGAGAAGATTTGAAACACAGCCACTCAGAGCTGAAAAATATAGTAACTGAAATGAAAAAACTTCCAAGACTGACTGGAAGAAAACAGAAAATCTGAATAGCCCAATTACCAGCAATGAAATAGAATCAGTAATTAAACCACACACCCCCAAATAAAACAAAAGTCCAGGACCAGATGGCTTCACAGCCGAACTCTACCAAACATTTAAAGAAAAGCTAATAGCCATCCTTCTCGAAATATTCCAAAATGTATGAGAGGAGGGAATACTTCTAAACTCGTTCTATGAGGCTAGCATCACTAATACCAAAGCCGGATAGACACCACAAAAAAAGGAAATTATAGGCCAATATCCCTCATGAACATAGATGCAAAGATCCTCAACAAAATATTAGCAAACAGAATTCAAAAATACATCAAAAGGATCATCCATCATGACCAAGTGGGATTTATTCTAGGGATGCAACCATGATGCAATATTCTTAAATTAATGTGATACACATTAACAAAAAAAGGATAAAAACCATATGACAATCTCAATAAGTGCTGAAAAAACATTTGACAAAATTCAGGATCTATTCATCATAAAAACTCAGCAAAATGGATATAGAGGGAATGTACCTCAATATAATAGAGGTCATATATGATAAACACACAGCTAACATCATACTCAATGGTAAAAAGCTGAAAGCTTTTCCTCTAAGATTAGGAACAAGATAAGGATGCCTATTCTCACCATTTTTATTCAACATTGTACTGCAGGCCTTAGATATGGCAATCAGAGAAGAAAAAGAGATAAAAGGCATCCAAATTGGTAAGGAAGAAGTTAAACTGTCACTATTTGAAGATTACATGATATTATACATAGAAAACCCTTAAGAACCTACCAAAAAAGAATTAGAATAAATGAATTCAGCAGTTATAGGATACAAAATTACTACAGAGAAATCTTTTGCATTCCTATAGAATAACAACAACAAACTAGGAAAAAGAGAAATCAGAAAAACAATTCCATTTATAATTTGTATCAAAATAAACCTAACCAGGGAGGTGAAAGACCTGTACTCTGAAAACTACAAGACACTCATGAGAGAAATTAAAGAAGACACTAGTAAGTAGAAATCTATCCCATGCTGATGGATAGGAAGAATTAATATTGTTGAAATAGCCATTCTTCCCAAAGCAATTGACTGATTCAGTGCAATCCCTATCAAAAAACCAACAGCATTTTTCAGTGAACTAGAGCAAAGAATCTTAAAATTCATTTGGAATCACAAAAGACCCCAAATAGCCAAAGCAATTCTGAGAAAGAGGAACAAAGCTGGGGGTATCATGCTCTCTGATTTCAAGCTATACTACAAAGCTACAATAATCAAAACAGTATGATACTGGCACAAGAACAGACCCACAGATCAATAGAGCAGACTAGAGAGCCCAGAGCTATAAAGCCACACATATATGATCAATTAATATATGACAAAGGAGCCATGAATATACAAGGGCTAAAGACAACCTCTTCAATAACTGGTATTGGGAAAACTGGACAGCTACTCCAAGAGAATGAAACTAGATTACTCTATAACTCCATATACAAAAATGAACTCAGAATGGATTAAAGACCCAAATGTAAACCATGAAATCACAAAACTCTTAGAAGAAAACATAGTCAAAATCTTTCACACAAAACATGAGCAATTTTTTCCTGGATAAATCTCCTAGGGCAAAGGAAACAAAATAAAAAATGAACAAGTGGGTCAACATCAAACTTAAAAGCTTCTGCACAGCAAATGACATCATCAGCAAAGAAAGTAGACAGCCTACAGTATGGCAGAATATATTCATAAATGATTTATCTGATAAGGTGTTAACATCTAAAATATATAAAGAAATGATATGACTCAACACTAAAAAAAGCAAATAATCTGATTAAAAAGGGTGGAGCACCTGAACAGCCATTTTCCCAAAGAAATACAAATGGTCAACAGGCACATGAAAAGATGATCCGCATCACTAATCATCAAGGAAATGCAAATCTAAACCACAATGAGATATCAATTTCACCAGTCAGTGTGGCCACTATCCAAAAGATAAAAAATAGCAAGCGTTTGCAAGGATGTGGAGAAAAGGGAATCCTACACTGCTGGTAGGAAGGTGAAACGTTGCAACCATTGTGGAAAGTAATATGGAAGTTCCTCAAAAAAACTAACAGAAATACTGTAAGACCAGTAATTCCACTTCTAGGAATTTACCTGAAGAAAACCAAATTCCTGATTCAAAAAGATACCTGCACCCCTATGTTTATTGCTACATTATTTACAACAGCCAAGATACGGAAACAACCAAAGTGTCTATCAATAATGGATAAAGAAGATTTGGTACACATATACAGTGGAACATTATTCAGTCATAAAAAAGAAAGAAATCCTGCCATTTGTGAAATATTTGTAGACCTAGAAGGTATTATCTACGTGAAATAAAGCAGGAGGAGAAAAACAGATATCATATGATTTTACTTATTTATGGAATATAAAAACAACAAAACATGAACAAAATATCAGTAGACTCATAGACACTAAGAAGTCACTGGTGGTTAGTTACCATGGGGAAGTGGTTGGTTGGTTGGGTGGGTAGGTGGGAGGATAAGGGTGATAAAGGATTACAAATCTCAATCAAAATATGAGTTGGTCATGGGGTTGGCAGTATGGCATGGAAAATATAGCCAATAATTCTGTAACATCATTCTGTGTTGACAGATAGTAACTTCACTTGTTGGGGTTTCATGATATGGGTAACTGGTGAACTATTGTGTTGTATACCTGAAACTAATATGAGAATGTATACCACCTATACTTCAATAAAAAAAAAATTTTTTTAAGGGCTTCACTGGTGAATTCTACCAAACATTTAAAGAATTAATACCAGTACATTTTCAAATGCTTTCCACAAATAAAAGAGGAAGCAATTTTCAAACATATTTACAAGGTTAGTATTACTTTGGCACCAGATCAGACATGGATACTGTTAAGAAATGAAAATTACAGACCAATATCCCTAATGAACATACAAAAATCCTCAGTAAAATATTAGCAAACCGAATCCAACAATACACTGACAGGATCATACACTATGATACAGAGGGATTTATCCAGTGGTGAAAGGATGGCTCAACCTATATAATGTGATACAAAATATTAACAAAATGAAGGATAAAAATCATATGATCATCTCATCAGATTCAGAAAAGAGCATTTGATAAAATGCAAAATCCCTCCATGATAAAAACTCTCAACAAAGTGGGTATAGAGGGAATGCACTTCAACATAACATAGGCCATATATGACAAGCCCACAACTAACATACTCAGTGAAAAGCTGAATTCTTTACCTCTAGATTCAGGAATAAGACAAGGATGCCAACCCTTGCCACTTTTATTCAGTATAATGCTGGAAAGTTCTAGCCAGAGGAATTAGGCAAGAAAAAGAAAAGAAACAGAAAACATGGTAGGGGTTAGAACGAATTGGAAATGAAGTAAAACATCATATGCAGATGATGTAATCTTATGTATAGGAAAACATAAAGACACTACCAAGAAACTTAGAATAAATGAATTCAGTAAAGTTTCAGAATATGAAATCAATATACACAAATCGGTTGTGTTTCTATACACTAACAGTGAACTATCAGAAAGAGAAATTAAGAAAATAATCCTGGATCATTCTGGGAAGATGTTGAAATAGGAGGTTCCTGTGATCGCTTCTTCCCATGTATTCAGAGGCAACAACTACATGTAAAAAACTCACTCTGAAAATGACCTGAAGACTGGCAGTACAGATCTTCACAGCTAAACGCCAAGAGAAGGCCACACGGGGAAAGGTAAAAGGGGCAGAGCTAGTGGGGATCCAAACACTTTCTCCGTGTCAGCCCACAGTGGGGAGGAAGTGAGGCATGGAGTAGTGAGCAAATGAAGTCCTGCCCTCAGCATATCCAGCCCTGGGGACCTGTACCTTGAAGATGAATTCCCTTATCTGGACCTGAAAATCAGTGGCACTCAATGCTGGCAGCTTTGAAAAGAAGCAGGGCACAACCACAGGAAAGCCAGAGGGCTGTGGGTGGCCAAGTCTCCGCTCCTGGAGGACTGGCATGCTGTGTTGATCAGTCTGAGACCCAGCACAAAAGCAGCAGTTTGGAAAGCGCCTGGGTTATAGGTGAAGAAAATTTATTGACTAACTTTGGGACATGTGCTGGAGGAGCAGGGAACTATAGGAGCTTTCTCCAGTGTAGGGGGGTGCTGACAGGCACCATTTTTCTTGCCCTCTTTCTACCTAGTTGGCTGTACTTTTGTGAAAGCCAGTTCTGACACTCTCATCTCCTACGCCAGCACTGTTTACCCCTCCTCAGTGTTTCCCTTCAGACTCACCCCATACAACACAACACCCCCGAAAGAGATTACTGCATTGACAGTTGAGACCAGCAACCCACAGAGCAAATATTACCCTGACAATCCAGGTAACAAGCCTTAATTAGCAGTCTGCCAGATGCTTTTTTTTTTTGCCATGGTGGGGGTTAGAACAAACAAGACATACCACCAGCACTCTGGCAGTAGATACAACCCAGCCATGCCTGAATAAGCCCTTCCCACTTGTTCACATACATTAGTCTGGTTGGCCATTGCTGTCAGCCAGGTGAAGGGCTGGCCTCACCCATTAGCCTGTTCACAGCAGTCACAGTTTAGCCCCATGAGCATGCACACAGCCCACAGAGGGCACATCCCTGGAGTGTCTGGTTCTTGTGACTGTGGTTATTGTACTACTGGCCAACACAGGATGCTTACTACATAAGGCCACTGCTTTTAAGACCATGAGACATAGCTGACCTAATACACAGAAATAAACACAAAGAGCTAGACAAAATGAGGAGCCAGAGGAATATATTCCAAGGGATAAAAACAAGGGAAATGCCAGGAAAAGAGCTAAACAAAACAGAAGTAATCTGATAAAAAGCTCAAAGTAATGGTCATAAAGATACTCCCCAGACAAGAGAGGAGAGTGGATGAGCTCAGTGAGAACTTAAAAAAATAAAAGAGATAGGAAATATAAAAAGGAACCAGTCAGAGCTGAAGAATATAGTAACTGAAATGGAAAATACAATAAAGGGAATCAACAGCACATTAGAGGATGCAGAATAATGGACCAGCAATTTGAGAGACAGGGTACTGGAAAGAAACTAAGCTGAACACCAAAAAGAGAAAAAGAGTTTTTAAAAATGAGGACAGGTTCATGACAACAAGTGAAACAATGTTAATATTTTGGAATCCCAGAAGGAGAAGAAAGAGAGCTGGGCAAGAAATTTATTTGAAGAAATAACTGAAAACTTCCCTAAGGTGGGGAAGGAAACAGACATCCATATCTAGAAAGCACAGAGAGTCCTAAAAAGATGAACCCAAGGAGGTCCACTCCAAATCAGCTGATAATTAAAATGTCAAAAACTAAAAACAGAGAGAGAATCCTGAAAGCAGCAAGAAAAGGAAACAATAATGAACAAGGGATTTCCCATAAGGTTATCACCAGATTTTTTCAGCAGAAACTTTGCAGGCCAGAAGTGAGTGGCATTATATATTCAAATTGCTGAAAGGAAGAAAACTACAACCAAGAATATGCCACCTGGTAAGGTTTCATTCAGATCTAAGGAAGAAATACAGAGTTTACCAGACAAAAGTTCAAGCAGTTCAGCACTAGTAAACCAGCCTTATGAGAATTATTAAAGGGACTTCTTTTAAAGGAAAAGAAAAGGGTATAATTAGAAGATTATGAAAGGAAAAAAAATTTACTGGTAAAACATACAGTAAAGGTAATATATAGCAGTTGCTTATGAAGCTAATATAAAGTTCAAAATACAAAAATAGTAAAATTGATTACCTATCCCCAAATTAGTCAAAGGATACACACAAAAAAAGATGCAAACTATGACATCATATGCATCTAATGTGGAGGGGGTAAGAATTAAAAAGTAGTGCTTTTAAAATGTGTTCAAAAATAAGTGAACATATTCTAATATAGACTGCTATACATATATAGGATGGTATATATGAACCTCATGGTAACCAGAAACCAAAACCTATAATAGATACACATACAAAAAGAAAGGAACCCAAGCATAACACTAAAAATGCCATCAAGTTGCAAGAGAAGAAAGAAACGGGGGACTATAAAAATAATCAGAAAATGATGAACAAAGTAGCAGTAAGTACAGATCTGTTAATAATTACTTTAAATATAAATGGGCTAAATGCTCCAATCAAATGACACAGGGTAACTAAATGGATAAAAAAACCCAAGAGCTATCTATATGCTGCGTATAAGAGACTTACTTCAGACTTGAAGATACATGTAGACTAAAGTGAAGGGATGGAAAAAGGTACTCCATGCAAATGGAAGTGAAAAAAAGCTGGGGTAGCAATACTTCTGTCAGACAATATAGACTTCAAGAAAAAGAAGGTAACAAGAGACAAAGAAGGACATTGCATAGTGATAAGGGGATCACTCCATCAAGTGGATATAACATTGTAAATATCTATGCACCCAACAAAGAGCACCTACTATATATAAAACAAATATTATTAAACATAAAGGGAGAAATTAACAGTAATACAGTAATAGTAGGGAACTTTAAAGTCCTACTTAAATCAATGGATAGATAATCTAGACAGAAAAATAACCCAAAAATCAGTGGCCTTAAGCAATACATTAGACCTGGTGGACTTATTAGAAGATATATGCAGAACATTTCATCCAAAAACAGCAGAATACATATTCTTTTCAAGGGCACATGGAAAGTTTTTCAGTATAGATCACATGCTAAGCCACAAAACAAGTCTCAATAAATTTAAGGAAAGTGAAATCATATCAAGCATGTTTCCTGAGCACAGTGGTATGAAGCTAGAAATCAATTACAAGAACTAGAAAAAACACAAATGTGGAGGTTAAACAACATGTTACTAACCAATGGGTTAATTAGGAAAGCAAAGAGGAAAACAAAAATGCGTATAGAGAAAGGAAAATAGAAACACAATGGTTCAAAATCCTTGGGACACAGCAAAAGCAGTTCTAAGAAGTAGTAATATAGGCCTACCTCAAAAAAACATGGAAAATCTCAAATAAACAATGTAACTTTAAATCTAAAGTAACTAGAAAAAGAGGATCCAGCAAAGTTAGAAGGACAGACATACAAATATCAGAGAAGAAATAAATGGGGGCTAAAAATCAATAGAAAAGGTGAAACTAAGAGCTGGTTCTTAAATTTGATAAACCTTTAGCTAGACTCAAAGAAAAAAAAGAGTGGACTAAAATAAAATTAGAAATGACAAGGAAGAAAGAAAATAAAAAATATTATAAAAGATTATATGAGAATTTTATGAAAAATTATGCTTACAAACTGGGCAATCTACAAAACATGGATAAATCCCTAGAAATATATAATCTTACAAGATGGAATCAGCAAGAAATAAAAAATCTGAACAGATCAATTATTGGTAATGACAATGAATCAGTAATCAAAAAAACTTCCAAGAAACAAAATCCAGGACCAAATGGCTTCACAAATGAATTCTGACAAACATTTAAAGAAGAGCTAATACCTACCCTTCTCAAACTATTCCAAAATGTAGAGCAGGAAGGAATGCTTCCACATGAATTCTATGAGGCCGGCATTAATCTGATACCAAACACCAAAGAAACGAAAATTGCAGACCAATAATTTTGGTCAACATAAATATAAAAATCCTCAACAACACATTAGCAAACTGGATTAAAAAATACATTAAAACGATCATTCACCATGACCAAGTGGGATTTATTCCAGGGATACAAGGATGATTAAACATCCACAAATAAATATAAAACACCACATTAACAAAGGGAAGGATAAAAACCATATGATCATCTCAGTATATGCAAAAAAGCAATTGATGAAATTCAATATTAATTCATGATAAAAACACTCAACAAAGTGGGTATAGAAAGAGCATACCTAAACATTAAAAAGGCCATATCTGACAAACCCACAGCTAACATCATACTCAGCGTTGAAAAGTTGAAAGCTTTTCCTCTTAGATGAGGCACAAGACAAGGGTCCCTATTCTCATCACTTTTAGTGAACATAGTACTGGAATTCCTAGCCACAGCAATTAGGAAAGAGAAATAAAAAACATGCAAATTGGTAAGGAAGAAAAGCTGTCACTACTTGCATATGACATAACACTATATATAGAAAATCCTAAGGACTCCACCAAAAAACTATTGGAATGAATAAATGAATTCAGTAAACTTGTAGGATACAAAATCAACTTATGGAAATCTGGCATATTTCTGTATATTATAAACAAACTATCAGGAAGAAAAAGAAAACAATTTCATTTTGTTTCTAATTGCACATGATCCCAATTGCATGTAAAAGAATAAAATACCTAGGAATAAATTTAATTAATGAGGCAAAATACCTGTCCTCTAAAAACTCTAAGACATTGAAGAAAGAAACTGAAGATGACTCAAGTAAATGGAAATACCATGGCTCATGGATTGGAAGAATAAATATTATTAAAATTCCCGTATTAACCAAACCAATCTACCCAATTGGTTGCTTGGATTCAATGCTATTACTATCACAATCCAAAGCATTTTTCACAGAATTAGACTAGTCCTAAAATTTGTATGGAGTTAGAAAGGACCTTCAATAGCCAAAGAAATCTTGAGAAAGAAGAACAAAACTGGAGGTGTCATGCCCCTTGATTTCAAACTATACTACAACTAAACTACTTGATTTAATAATCAAGAAATAGGATTCTAGAGCAAAAATAGACCCAAGAATAAAACCCTGCTTATATATTCAGCTAATCTATGACAAAGGAAGCAAGAATATACAATTGAGAATAGACAGTCTCCTCAATAAATGGTAATGGGAAAGTGGGTAGCCACAAGCAAAAGAATGAAACTGTATCACCTTTTTTACACTACATACAAAAATAAACTCAAAATGGATTAAAGAGATAAATGTAAGAGCTGAAAACATAAAACTTCCAAAAGAAAACAAAAGCAGTAAACTCTTAGACATTGGCTTTAGCACTTTTTTCTGGTTATATCCTCCCAGACAAGGGAAACAAAAGCAAAAATAGATAAATGGGACTACACCAAACTAAAATGATTCTGCATAGTGAAGTAAATCATCAACAAAAAGAAAATGCAACCTACTGTATTAGGGAATATATTTGTAGATGATACATCTAATAAGGAGTTAATATCCAAAATATATAAAGAACTCATACAACACCAAAAAACCCCCACAAGTAACCTGATTAAAAAATAGAGACCTCAATAGCCACTTTTTCAAAGATGATATACAGATATCCAATAGGTACCTGAAATATGCTCAACAGCACTAATTAGAAAAATATAAATCAAAACCACAATGAGATATCCCTCAATACCAGTCAGAATGGCTAGTATCAAAAATATAAGAAATAACAAATACTGACAAGGATGTGAAGAAATGGAACCCTTGTGCACTACTATTGGGAATGGTAACTTGCTGGCACTATGGAAAACAGTGAAAAGATTCCTCAAGAAATTAAAAACAAATACCATATGATCTAGTAGCTCTACTTCTGGGTATTTATATGAAGAAAACAAAGACACTAATTCAAAAATACATATGCACTCCTATGTTTGTCATAGCATCATTTACAGTCACCAAGATAAGGAAGCAATGTTAAGTGTCCATGAAAAAAGGAATGCATAAAGAAGATGTGATTACACACACACACACACACACACACATACACACAATGGAATATTACTGAGCCATAAAAAAGATTGAACTCTTGCCATTTGCAACAACTTAGATGGTCTTAAGAGTATTACACTAAGTGAAAGAAGTCAAAGAAAGGCATACTATATGATTACACTTACAAGTGGAATCTTAAAAAAATGAACAAAAACAAAACAAATCCAGAAACAGACTGGTAAATACAAAGAACAAACTGCTGGTTGCCAGAGGGAAGGGGGTTGTGGAGATTAGCTAAATAGCTGAAAGGGGATGAAGAAGTAAATCTAGTAATAAAATAAGTCTCACAGATAAAAAGTACAACATAGAGAATATACTCAATAATATTGCAATAATTCTGTATGGTAACACATGGTAACTATACTTATGGTGAACATTTTGTAATGTAAATAAACAGTGAATCACTATGTTGAACACATAAAACTAATACAATGTTATGTCAACTATACTTCAATACAATATTTTTTTTAAGAAGGGAAACAATCCCATTTAGAATAGCATTCAAATAATAAAATACCCAGGAATAAATTTAACCAATGATGTGTAAGTTCTATACATTAAAAACTGTAAGACACTGATGAAAGAAATTGGAGAAGATGCAAATAAAGGAAACCTCATGTTCATGGACTGGAATTCATATTGTTAAAATGTCCATACTACCCAAAGTCATCTAGATATTGAATGCAATCCCTATCAAAATTCCAGTGGTATTTCTCAAAGACAGAGAAAAAAAATAGTCCTAAAATTCCTGTGGAACCAAAAAGATTTCAAAAAACCAAAGTAATCTTGAGATACAACAAAGTTTGAGGCAGAACATTTTCTGATTTCAAATAATAATACAAAACTATAGTAATCAAACAGTATGGTACAGGCCTAAAAACAGACACATAGATAGTAAAACAGAATGAAGAACCTAGAAATAAACTCACAATAATATATGTGGTTAATTAGTTTATGACAATGGAGCCAAGAATATACAATGGGGTAAGGACAATCTCTTCAATAAATGGTGTTGGAAAAAGTGGGAGCAACATGCAAAATAATGAAAATGGATCCCTATCTTACACCATACACAAACATCTACTTAAAATGGATTAAAGACTTGTGCATCCATAAGACCTGGTACCATAAAACTCCTAAATGAAAATATAGGATATAAATTCCTTTCATCAGTCCCAGCAATGATTTTTGCCTTTGACATCAAAAGCATAGGCAAACAAAACAAAATAAAACAAAATCCCCCCAAAAACAAACAAGACTATATCAAACTAAGAAGCTTCTGTGCAGCAAAGGAAACCACCAACAAGACGAAAAGGCAACCTAAGGTATGGAAGGAAATATTTGCAAATATTTTCTGATATCAGCTCTGTATTTGATAGGGGTTAAGATCCAAAATATCAAAAGAACTCACAACCCAATAGCAAAACACACAATTAAATTAAAAAGTGGGCAGAGGAACTGAATAGACATTTTTCCAAAGAAGACATACAGATATCCAACAGGCACATGAAAAGGTGTTCAACATGACTAGTCATCTGGGAAGTGCCAATCAAAACCACAGTGAGAAACTACCTCACACTTGTTAGAATAGCAGTAATCAAAAAGACAAGAGACAAGTGTGAATGAGGGTGTGGAGAAAAGGGAACTCTTGTGCCTTGTTGGTGGAAATATAAATTGGTGTAGCCAGGAAGGAAAACAGTACAGGGTTCCTTAAAAAATGAAAAATGGAACTACCACATGAGCCAGCAATACCACTTCTGGGTATACAGCCAAAGAAAACAGTGGATAAACATTGGAGGCATAGTGTTGAGTTAAGTCAGACAGTGAAAGACGAATGACGTATGATCTCGCTTACATGTTGAATCTATAAAAAGCCTGAACTCACAGAAACAGAGAACAGAAACAAGGCAGGTGGTGGGGGAGTGGGCAAAAAGTGAACATGGTGATAAGGTACTAACTTCCAGTTATAAGTCTGGTCCTCAGTGGTGAGAGTTAGCAATACTGTATTGTAAAACTGAAAATTGCTAAAAGAGTAGATCTTAAAAGTTCTCATTATAAGAAAAAAAACTATAACCATGTGAGGTAATGGATTTTTCCTAAATTTACTATGGCAGGCATTTCACAATATATACACATATCAAACAATTATGCTATATAACTTAACTCTACAATGTTGTATGTCAATTATCTCTCAGTAAGTGTGGAAACAAAAATGAAAATGCAATATGACATAATTACTGTTTAAATGTTATGTAGTCATTAAAATAATTTATATGAAGAGTTATTAATTACACAGCAAATACATTACATAAAAATGTAGACTATCTAAAAACAAGTCATATACACATGCATGAATACACTCGTGTACTCATGCAGAAAATGTGAAAAACATTCTGAAGTAGTAGATGGTGACATAATGGCCATTTTGTATTTTTTATCCCATATTTTTTATCTCCATATTAAAAAATTAGTGTGTATGACACTTAAAATCATAATTTCTTTTTAGAGGAAATTAATGCTTCTTTTCCATGTATAATTTGAATGGAATTTGCTTTCTGTGAATGATTTGTGGTACTTAGAAAACCACGGCCACATTTTCACTTCTTTGGTATAAAGTAAGTTTAGGGAAACATTAAAAGTAGAAGCCCATCCAGAGCAGCTGAGTACACGTTCTTGGCATGGTGCGATGACATTTGCTTTGAATGTGTTTGTGTTGTAAGGCCAATCTGAGCAATCTAAACACTAAGCTGCCAGTCTGGTGATGTTGGCTTAAAATAATAGAGGACTGTAAACAGAAAAACTGTATGTAGAGAGAAAAATAAACAAAGTACCATCTCACACTGTGGACTGAACCTAAACCCTAATACGGGATGGGATGCTTAGATGACCATGTCTCTATTATTGCCCTGTCACTTTCTCTAAACATGAAAAACGATTGTGATGGCAGCAAATGGTGACCAAAGATTGAAATACACTAGAGTTGTGGTGACTATTGCCACATGGATTTCTATAATTTTTCCCAATAGGGCTGTCTACAATGGATGTATGAATCCATATGTTCACTATATTGTGACTCAGCTTTGGATTTTATAATAACACTCTCAATTCTGTAGTCAGATTTGGACTTCAACTCAATAGTTACAAAGCCATATATTCTGTATTTTTGTACTTTTGTTCATTTGAATGCTAAGAGCTATTTCAACTCAAGGAATAGGTAATGTGTGGGTGGCAGGATGCTGCCTCAGGAAAAATCAAATTCAGTTTCTTCGCAGGATCAACTGAAGGGTCTATTCATCACCTCTGATAAGATAACCTTGAAGTCTGAGAGTGAATTGTGGATTTTTTTGTGGAGGCATACACTCAGACTTACATTTGCAGGCACATGAACCGTAGGGACAGAGGTGAGGATTACAAATGACCTAGAGACTTGTTCTCACTTTATTATTGACTCAGTCCATGCAATTATTGTTGTAAAAATATTGCTTTGAGAATCAATCCCATTTTACCTGACAGGCTGATTTCTAAGGGGATTTTTTTCTCTCACCCTACAGTCTTCTTCAGTTGATACTTATACACATGCACATATACATATATGCATACACATGCACGAGGAATACTGTCTTTTTTTCTTTTATCTCATTTTCTGTGGGAAATTTGAAACTCAGTTGTCTATTAGTTATACTTCTTGGTATAAAAACTTGAAATATCTGATTTAGTAATGTTTTATCCTTATTCTTTACTCTAGTATTTCTCAATGTTTTTCACTTTTGAGTGTTATACCACCTCCTCTTATAAGTGAAAAAGTGAACTGTTCCAATCCTATAACTACCACAATAAAATTGGTTAATACAAGTATTGCTGAGGAATCAATCTTGATTTGAAAGTCAGAGTATCTAGCTTTTAGTATTATCTTTAATTATTATACCAATTAATTTGATATTATCTATCCCTATTCTGAAAAGCATGCAAAAGTTTAGAAAGATAAAATAATTAATTGGATTAATTTCTGGACCTCATTGAAGTTGGTTTTCATTGTCAATGAAATTTTAGGGATGTACAGGTATTATGTTTGCTTTATTACAAGCCAGTAAGAGTAAAAGCTTTAAGGGACATAAAGAATAAAAGCCCTTTTTTTCTGATATGACTATCACTTAAACCACCTATTATAATTTTACAGGCTAACAAACATTATAGATACCAATTATAGCAGAAGTTGATTTTATATATAGTTCATAATTCATATATATATAATATAGGGCATGTATATACACACTAGACATAAGATGTATTTTAAAAATCATGTTCCTTAACTGCCTCAAATTGCTTTAAAATATATATTTAATTGTATGTATGTAAATACATATAATTGTACATATGCATAATTGTAGTGTATATATAAACAATTGTAATTGTGTATGTGTATGTATATATATATTATTGTATAATTCTACATATAAATTGCAATCTTCCAGCAAATAGATACTTTTTAAGCATGTGATGGGAATATAGAAGTAACTTCTACTCACAGAGTCACAAAGATCTAAATCAAATCAAACTCTTATTTTACAAAATGCATGCTTTTGGAAGAATCTATGTGCAAGCAGTTTATGATCCCTAATGACTAAATTTTAATTGAGCATTTGGAAAGAGCTGCTGTCAATATAGGAATAGATAGTCAGGTCAGTGCCAAACATTTTCTGACAACTACACTCAGTATTCTATGTAGAATTTGGTATTTTAAACATTTCCAGTAATATCATCATATACTATCTGGAATAGGGAAGTTCTGTCATCGAAATCAACTGATTTTCATGATTCTGCCACCTGTCTCCTGCACACCCACTCACCTTATTACTGATTTCCCAAAGACTTTACTCCTCTCATTGCTTTCTGGAGAGTGATTGATGAATGCACCCTTACAGTCTCTTCTCTTGAAATACGGGCAAGCATGTAAACTTGCCCCACTGTTTTTTTTCTAGTGTGAGTAGGAGGATATACACAGAAATAATTTCCATGAGTTAGAAATGTGATGGAGATGTTGGCAACAAATCTCTCACGAAGGAGATTTGAGTCTGAACTGAAAACGGGTTTAATGAAGAGATTTTTCTAGGACTGATTGAGCTCTTTCATAATCAGTAGGGCACACTTCCAAGATTCTCACAGAAATTGCAAAAGGTAACAGGAGAGGACGGATATTTTTCATGCCAGCAGAAATAGTACCCAGGCACCCCGGTCACAGACTATTTGTAGAACTCACTTAAATATTTATTGAGGGTTTACCATGTGCCAGGTGTTGTGCTTGACAATGTAAATGATGATATGTAAAATATATTTCCTGTGTTAAAAGAATATACAAACTTGTTTGGAAAAAATTCAGGTAAACACAGTTGTTGTGACCTACAGGACATAGGATGAATTTTAAATATATTCCTTAAGTCCTTCAAACTGCTAATGATGTCAAATAGGAAGGTGTTTTCAGTTCAGATAACCATCAGAAAAGTAAAATTCCTCACAAGAACAGACCTTCCTTTTTTCTCCTTTCCAGCATATTTGACTAGACTTAAAACTCCAGCAAGGGCAGGGGCTGAGCCTGCTTTGTTGATAGCATGAGCCAAACACAGAAACCTGCACAGAGCAGATGCTTACTAAACATTTGTTGAGTAGTATTTTTAAGAGATACAATTTGAAGTTTAACTCCCAGTTTAAACAGCTGCTTCTTTACGACTCACCACATTTTGTAAGGACTCCATATCTGGGTCAGGAGTGCTGTAACACTTGTGTATGAGAAGGTACTCATATAAGAAGTTTGAATAAGACTTACTTATTCTTGACAGAATATATAAGCTAACTTGCATAAACTTCTAACTTAACACAGAAGTGTATTAGTAAAACATGTAAAGCAGGTCTTAAATTCTAAGTACTGAGACAGGGCCCAGAACAAAAATATGTGCCATCAGCCAAGGCAGGGATGTCAGAACACAGAGAAGATGACTCCATCTCTCCATGGGCAGGTGGAGGGGATAGAAACCTACATGGTAGGAGGCCTGACAGCTAAGACAGGTTTCTAGCCACTACTTGCCATGTCGTGACTTTGGATGGACAATTTTCATGTGAGCTACTCTAAGATGGAGCAGCTTCCCAGATCACTTTCAATATGGGAAGTTTTAAAAGTCTATTTTCTTGCTCATCTGTCTAGATATCCAGAGATACTTTTGACCAGTTATCACTACTAAGGGTTGTTTTCCTTCACGGATGCAAAATGAGCTTGGTTGAGGAGTTGTATGCCTTTCTCTTTCCTGATTTCTATCTCCTTTATGCCACAGAAGTAAATAGAAGTGGGGAGAGAGCAGATGCATACGTGATCTTTGTTCTTGGAGTTTAACTAGACTTAGGGTAAAATTGTTTACTGAGTAAGAAAGTAATGGATAATTAGAGCTTTGAAATTCAAACCCAAGACATAAATGAATAAAACATTAGCAGGTGAGAGGCCAAGTACATAACACCCAACTCAAAGACAAGAAGCAGAAATGTAGCATATAAGCCATTTCCAGGCTTAAATAACATAGTGCATTATTAACTAATACTAGTTGCTATAATAGTAGATAAAACCTCACATTTCAGTGATTTATCACGAGTTTATTTTTCTCTCCCATGATGTGTTAACAGGTATTCTCAGTTGGTAGGTGGTTCTTCTCAGAGTGATGCAGGAACATCTCTCTTTTTATGACTTTACAATTTTCAACCCATGGCTCACAGGTGGTCCTCAGCATTATCTCCCTTCCAGCCAGTCAGAACAGAAACAGCAAGGAGAGCCACTTGTGGAAGGTTTTTATGGGTATAGCTCCTGTCTGCATCCCAGTAGCCAGAGCTTACTCACATCTTATTGCAAGGAGATATAACTCCTGTACTCAGGAAAAAGAGGCGATTGGTTTGGTGAATGACCATCTTGTCTCTTCCCCAGATTAGACTATCATTTAGCAATTTAAAAAGGTAACAGTGAGGATAAGGATCCTGTGATAAGAAAGTAATATCTCTGAACAGACTTTTAGAAGAAAAGAATTATTTTGCCAAAGGTTTTCACCATTTCTTAATGAGGATTAACAGGATTAGTATCATAGCCCCACTGCATATGAAGCTTTAAAAAATGTTTTTATATACCATGCTCATATTTGTATAGACTAAATTCCATACGGGGGAATGTCACTCGAGTATTTTGCTGTCCTTACAAGGTTTAGAGTTAAACAAGTTTTTCCACTGCTCAGATATTTTCTTAGGTTGATATCTAGATGGGTGGGATTCATAAGACAATTTAAGAATATAGTACCCAGAATGGGTAAATTTAAGAACACAGTTTTTATAATTCACACATTTTTCAAGCCTTCACAGAAGGATTGATACACTTGTCAAAAAAAAAAAAAAAAGGAAAGACTGTACACAACAAACTGTGCCCAAACTTGGAAACTTGGTAATAAAAAAGAAGTGGGCATTTATCATGTGAATAAAGATTGGATGAGTAGGTGAACAGGGATTGGTATGCAGGTTGGAAACTGGGCGGCAGATGAAAGAACATAAACACCACTGAATTGCAACTGTAGGTCAGCAAGTTCACAGAGGAAACTGCAAAAAACATATGTGACACAAAGGGCACTGTCAACTTATTTCAATTTTTTAAAGGAGTTTCCCATTGGGACTCATATTAATATCTGTATGTATTGATTATGTAAATATCCTTTATTTCTTTAATGACATGGATGGACTCAGCCATAATGCATATCAGAATTTAGCAACATGAACCCATGAAACATGTGGCATTAGAAGCAAAAACTAGCCTACATTCAGGAGTGACAGACTTGCCTACAAATTCTTATTCCTATATTGCAAGAGTTGAATGTAGCATTGTTAGAAGGGTTAGGCATGATACAGGTAGGTAAATGTAGTTGTGTAGATCTGGAATATAAGAGTCAATCTGGAATATATTTGATGTTTAGTAAGTATTTGTTGAATCAAATACTGAAGAATGACTGAACCTAATGAACAAATCATGAGTACAGGTGACAAGATGTACTTAAAGTATATTTACAGCCAGCATAGGCTACCTACAAAATTTATCCCCAAACAAAAATATCCAACAAGACCTATATTTGTAGTCAAAATAGTGAAGTGCAGAGAAGTGCAGAACAGGAGGACTTTGCAGAGAAATCGAGGCAGGAGTCCAGCCACTGTCCACAGAGCAAAGGTAAAGTTAATTTTAATTTAGTGGATTTCTGAGTTACCAAGGCTCACACCAGACACTGAATCTTCAAAGAAACACGATTTCCTCCTTGTTAATATCAAGCCTGCTGTGGCCAGAAATGATTCAAGAATCAGACACAACTGATTCTGAAGTTAAAAGTTCTCATTTATAGCATCTGCATCTGGGGATGACTGTGATACTCTTTCAGTTTCTAAACTGCAAACACTCTGTGAATATGTAAAGAATCTTTGATCATTTTACATTCCATCACATTTGTAACAATACCTAGTGCTAGGTGTCCCATATATGATGTTATTTTACTTAGATTTTGGAAAATAGAAGTTGATTCAGTCCATGTAAGGGATATTTTAAAAAATAAATAGGCTACCACATCAGGAAAATACATTTCTGACTAAAAAATACCTTATCTAATATAATCTGTAAATAACAGGTGCGATTCTTGAGAGCATTGTCACTTAAGAAATGAAGGCTTTCCCTCCCCATCCAGAAAGTTGAGGGCTGAATTAACTTCTCTGGATAATAAGCTATCTAGTTTCTCTAAAACCTACAGAATTTGGTTAGAACCCAAATTGTAGATTTTGACCATTGTTTCAAAATTCACATCCAACATAAAATGCTACATTGGTTTCCCTTTTAATTCATTCCATCTATTATGGTGCCAGCATTCATCTCTTGCCTGTCTTACTTATCTTTATCCCTTTTCCATCATACTATCCTATCTGTTCAAGTTCTAATCAGTATTCCATTAAGATATCTCTCAGGTCTTCTCCTTCTTCTGCATTTTACATGCCATTATCAGGCTTCACTTATTTCATAAATTCTCACAGCTTCCGCCTAGTTTAGGCTCCTTGATTCTGGTCTATCATGCTGAATAGTGCGCGCGCGCACGCGCGCGTGTGTGTGTGTGTGTGTGTGTTATTAGTATTTATTTCAGACTTTAAATACCTCTCTCAGGCCTATAGCTGACGTCATACTCAGTGGTGCAATGTGGAAAGCTTTTCCCTAAGGTCATGAACAAGTCAAGGTTGCCCCTTTGCATCACTTCTATTCAACATGGTACTAGAAATCCTGCTCAGAGCAATCAGTTAAGATAAAGAAATAAAAAGCCTCAATATTGGAAAGGAAGAAGTAAATGATCTCTATTTGCAGATAACATGGTTTCATATATAGAAAATCCCGAAGAGTCCACCAAAAAAGTGCTGGATCTAGACAACAAATTCAGTAAAGTTGCTGGATACAAAATTAACATACAAAAATCAGCACTTCTTTACACTAAGAATAAGTTATCTAAAAAAGAAATAAAGAAAACCATCCAATTTACAATAGCATCAAAAACAATAAAATATGTGGGAATAAAGTTAACAAAGGAGGTGAAAGTTCTCTGCACTGAAAACTGTTAGACATTAATGAAAGAAATTGAGGAAGACACAAATAAATGGAGATACCTTGTGATCATGGATCAGAATAATATTGTGAAAATGTCCACAGTACCCCAAGTATGGATTGAATGCAATCCCTATCAATATTCCAGTGGCACTGTTTTACAGAAATAGAAAAAGCAATCCTAAAATCTGTATGGGACCACAAAAGACCCTGAATAGCGAAAGCAATTCTAAGAAAGGTAAACAAAACTGGAGGCATCATGCTTCCTGACCTTAACATACATTACAAAGCTTTAGTCATCAAAAAAAGACTATGGTACTGGCATAAAAACAAACACTAGACCAATGGAGCAGAATCTAGCACTCCAAGATGAACCCATGCATATTCGGTCAATACTACAATTAATATTTGACCAGGGAGCCAAAAATACTCAAGGGAGAAAAGACAGTCTCTTCAATAAATGGTGCTGGGAAAATTGGATGTTTGCATGCAAAAGAATGAAACCAGGCCCCTGACTTACACCAGTCACAACAATTAACTCAAAATTGATTAAATACTTAAATGTAAGACTTGAAACCATAAAACTCCTAGAAGGCAACAAAGAGAAAGCTCCTTGACATGGGTCTTGGTAATGTTCTTAGACATGACACCAAATGCAAGGCAACAAAATGAAAAACTAGTGAGACTATATCAAACTAAATAGTTATGTGCAGCAAAGGAGACAACAAAATGAAAAGGAAACCTATGGAATGGGAGACAAATATTTGCAAGGTGCACATCTCATAAAGGGTGAATGTCTAAATTATATAAGGAACTCATGCAACTCAATAGCAAAACCACAAACAATAAAATTAAAAAATGAGCAAAGGATCCAAATTGTCAATTTTCCAAAGAAGATATTCAAATTAACTAATCATCAGGGATGTGCAAATCAAAACCACAGTGAGACATCACCTTACTTCTGTTAAGATGGCTATCATCAAAAAGATAAGAGGTAGCAAATGCTATCAAGGATGTGGAGAAAAGAGAACTCTTGATCAGGGGTTGGTGGGAAAGTAAACTGGTGCAAAAACTAAGGAAAACAGTATGGAGGGTGGTCCTCATACATAAAGAAAGAATTAAAAAGAGAAATCATTCTGATGAGGTGTCTGCACCTCCATATTCATTGAAACATTATTCACAATAGCCAAGCCATGGAAAAACATGTCTCAGTATCAATAGAGGAACAAAATGTGATAATATACCCATATGTACACATATACACACAAAAACATTATTCCATAAAAATAAGGAAATCTTGCCATTTGTGAAAACAATGGATGGATCATGGGGGCATTAGTCTCAGTAAGACAAGTTAGAGAAAGATAAATACTGTATGATCTCACCTATATGTGGGATCTAAAAAATTAAATAAATAAGCTCACAGAAACAGGTCAGATTTGTGGTTGCCAAAGTTGGGAGTAGGGGGTTAGGGAAATGGGTGAAAGTGGCCCAAAGGTATGAACTTCCAGTTACAAGACAAATTAAAAGTTCTGGGGAGACATAACATACAATAAGATTACAATAGCTAACAATACCATGTTCCTTGAAAAGAGCCAATTTCTAACAATGCAAGGTGATGGATGTTAACTTAGTGTGGTAAACTTTTCACAATATATACATATATCAAATCATTATGTCGTAAACCTAAACTTGTATCTCAATAAAAATGGAAAAAAATGCAAAACCACTCCAAAAGTTCTTTCAAAAATTATACTGCGTAAGAATTTTGACTTGTAAGCATCACAGATTTTAAGTCATTTTTATCCATCAAAGTTTATTTACCTGAGAGTAAAGATGAATTTGGGAGGACATTTGGCTAGTGGAAATACAGAATATTAAGTATAACCCAGACCCACTGATTCAGAATGTTTATATTGACAATATCCCCCATATGAAACTTAATACTTATTCAAATATGATAAGAACTGCATGTAGTCTGAGTCTCAATTTGTTTCAAATTGGAACCACTGGTGTTTTTAAAAATATTGATGCTGAGTCCTGTCCTGCCTTACACCTAAAAATTTACTGTGTTTGTTTCCCCCAGCTCTACTAAGATATAATTGATATACAACACTGCATAAGTTTAAGGTGTACAATATGATGATTTGATACACACATTAGAAAATGATTACCACAGTGAGGTTAGATACATCCACCAACTCACTTAATGTACTTTTTTTGTGTGTGTGGCGAGAACAATTAAGAACTACTCTCTTAGCAACTCTCAAGTATATAATACAGTCACCATGCTGTACATGTGTTCATCTTATAACTGGAAACTTGTTCCTTTTCACCAAAATCTCCCCATTTTCCCCACTCCACAGCCCATGGCAAACACCATCCTTTCTTGTTTCTAGTTTAGCTTTCAGATGCGACATACAGGTGAGAGCACACAGTACGTCTTCCTGTCTGGCTTACTTCATTTCTACTTCTGCTGAATACTTCTTGATTATACATTTTAAAACTTCTTTTATAATGCTATTTTCCACATTAAAGCTATGTGCACATGCATTACTTTCTACTCCATCAAATCCAAGCTGCTGTTTGACTTTGAGCGTTTTCAGTATGACCTTACCTTTCCCATCCATGTTCATTTCTGTCTATTCCTGGACTGACATCCCCTGAATCCTTAAAACACCTTGTATTTGTGTAGCATCTTAGAGTTTAGAGGATGCCTCAGAAACATTTTTGTTCTTCTCTCAATAAAGTGGGCACGATTACGTCTACCTTATAGAGACCCTGAAAAGCAATACAATTTTGCCAAGGTCACATGATATAATAAATGGCAGAGCTCATTCTTCTATACTACAATATAGTTCCTGATATTTGTCTTTCATAGACTGTTTCTTCTCTACCTTTACAATGTTACTTGTTTTTCTATGCAAATTCCCATAAATATTTCAGCCCACATTCACCTCTTTGGTGAATTAGTTGAATTATTTTAGCCCGCATTCACCCCTTTGGTAAATTAGTTGAATTAGGTGAATTTTATGTATTTAAATTTTATTTTTAAGGCCAGAATGTTTCCAAGCAGGGGTTGTCTTTTTAAAAAAAAATCATTAAGATGTCTGTTGCAGTATTGAGCCATATTTTATGATCAATCATTTTGGTTAAGTTGCACTGAATCAAACCCTACCATGTACACAGCTGCATGCAGAACTCAGTAACTGATGAAAAAGTGGTCTCTGTCCTTAAGGAAATTTTAGACTACTATGGGTTTGGGGAAATAAAAGAATTACACAAAAATAGCTCTAAATTAGGGAATAAGACAGGTTCTGAAACAGAAATACATTTCAGTTGCAATGGATATTCAAAGGAGGAAGAGATCATAGCATTTTACAGGAATTAGCAAAGGCTTGGTGGTTGGTTACATTTGAAATAGCCTTTGAAAGATTAATAAAACAATGAAATAGATTTAAAATTTATAATTTTTGCAAACATACAATTAGTATTAAATAAATTAAACACAGGATATAAGTTGGAAATGAGGAGCTCAAGTCATTAGAAAAGAAAATGGAAATGTTTATCTATCATTCATTCATTCATTCATTCATTCATTCATTCTACAAGCATTTGTTAGAACTGAAGGTATGCTCCCTACCTTTGGGGACCCAAGATCACTAGGAGGAAAAATTTCATTCAAAGAAATACAATCTACTGAAGAAAAGGCTAGAAGAGCAGTACGTACAAAGCATTAAAGGAGCACATGGTGAGAGCCACTATCTCTGTGTTCCAATCACTTAAAACTAATGCTACGGTGAACACTAGATGGAACTGGTAGTGCATCCATGTTGATTCATTTGCATTTCTCTCTCCAGATTGGTGGCTTAACTTAATTTATTCTGAGCAAGTTGAGTTCCCTAGGCAGACAGGTTGATGTATTACATTTCATTATTTTGCTAGCATTGCATGTTCTCCCCCAAAGTGGAAGAGGAATTGAGTTCATAGCTCGGCAGAGCTGTTATCTTTGGCTTGTTAATTTCTTGGATGTAGCCCATGAACATTTATGTTCGTGAGAGGTTATGAAAATATCTGTAAGTGAATTCAGTCAGTGGAGGGATTTTCTCTGAGTGAAGACTTTGGAATCAGGCATTCACCAAAAGGGTCTCTTGTGAGAAACACTGTAAGAGATGACTGATTTTATTTGAAAGCATAAAGAGTGGGTATAATAAAAGAATACAATTATTGAACAATTTTGTCATTTTGTGTTATTTAACTGGGGTAATGGAATTCAAATTAAGGTCTGTGATTATTTTTTTCTGGCAGGTATGCAATATCTGTCTTACATAAATACACAGTACACTCAGCAAGATACTCTATTAAATTCTTATTACTTCTACTGTTAACTGGCTCCTGTTATTAAATATGTAAACAATTTCTGGCATACTTCTCCCTTACCTGTAAGCAGTTCGTTAAACAGTCTGGACTAGTGAACACACTTTTCATTCCAAGTTAACCCTCAAATAATCAAATCCAACCACAAGGACTGCTGGGAATAAGAAAACCCTATGTCAGCAACTGTGTTAGCAACCACTCTCTTATGAGGGTTCCTGCAGACTCACACCACCCTTGATGCTATTTTGCCAAGTGACAGCAGCTTTTGTGTCGCTACTTTCCTGTGTTGTTAGAGGTAGGCCTGGACTAGAACTAGCAATTTTAGTGTGGAACTGTGCCTGGACACAGTTTCATTGTTCAGCATTGACCTTGGCATGCTTCTCTCAGCCATCTTCCTGTGCTGATCAGTCTGAGAAATGACATGACAGGAACTGGAAGATTAAAACAACATCTGAAAGAAACCTTTAGAAGTATCACCCAAATATGAATTATCTTTTGTAGAAGCAGCTCCATGAGATATTCCCTCCCTGCACCCAAGCTCCTGGTTTTACGGAGGTGGTACAGCAAGATCATTACAAGAAAGAGCTTAGACTTCGGTTTCATACTGCTGGCTTGTTAAAAGAAAGAGCCTTTAGCCTGTTTTCTTTCACAGTGTTTAATGAGCTGGTTTGTCGACAGTTGAAGAAAAAGGTACAGATTGTACCTGTAAAGTTATATTAGCAAGTTATTAGCCATTTGAAATGACTGTAAGGAGTCCATTGAGGTAAGATCAATGGGATGACACAGTCAGTGCAAGGCTTTTATATGAACAGCAATTCTGAAACATAATTGCTACTAAAAGATCTATTAATACTGTAAAATAAACTAACAGGTATTAGGAACACTAGCAATGTTCTCTGTCTGTACCACAGGATGCCCCATGTTCTATGGGCTTGGTGAAACATTTCTAGGTAGAAATATATTTTGAAGGAAATTTAAAATCACCCTTTTCTTCTTTCAGTGTATCAGATACAGTATAATGTCAGAAGCTCCACTCTGGTCGTCAGCAAGCAAAACCCTGGGGACAGATAAATGGGGAGGGTCTGTAAGGGTGTGTGTGCATGTATCTGTGCAGTGATGAATGTGAGTGTGCGAGCTCAGATCGTGTGTGTGGGCCTGGGTGAAGTGAGGGCGGGTCTTGAAGCAGTATGATTTCTTTCACATCTCACACTGCTTTTAGACTTTTTTTTTTGTATCTGGTTTCTTTGAAAACTCTGCAGGAGACTTCTCCATTTGCTTCATGGCTTGGCAGGCCTAGTAGAGTTCCAAGATTCTAGGAACATGATCTTAGCTTCACAACTTCTCAACAGGTTCTACCTTTTTATGTCTCTCACCTTCTTCTCCCCTATGGAGTCAACCTCTGGCTAAGATAAAGGAAATGAAGCAAAAAAAAATAAGGAAAGGGAAACCTAAGGCGAAAGCATGACAAAGTGATTGACTGTGCTAACTTTAAATACTTCGGGGTTTGATACAAATATAAAATTTAAAATATCTGCTAATTGGCAATAAAAGATGTCCCTTTAAACAGTTCCTCCTATGACTTCCAATTTCTTTTTGAGGTCTCTGGCCTGAATCTCTTCTCCAGTCTCTGATCTGGAACTTATCACGTATTTCCACAGCCAATGATCTGAAGATAAGTTGGTTCTCCTCCATCCTGGGTTGTGGACCTCCTGCTGAGTTAAGTTACCTTTGCTCACAGCATGATGATTATATTTATTTCTGAAAAGGATGGCTAAGTTTTTCCAGAGATTATCAGAAGCTCTGAAATTATAATATCTTTGTATGTGAGATTCTTCACGCAAGTAAACTTAGTTCATCTATATAACAATGGTGGGATATACATACAACCCCCATGTTTTAGATGATATAACACTCAGAAAGTTCGGGTAACTTGCTCAAGGTCACCCAGCCAGTAAACAGAAGTCAGGGATTCACTGTGAGTTTTAGTTAACTTTGTGATTCAATTTATTAGCCTTGTGAGTTTGGGCAAAAGTTACGTTACTTCTCATTGTCTTGTTTTCCTCATGTGTTAGTGAAAAAAAAACTTTAGTAATAATATAAATTGCTTAACAGTACCGGACACATAGCACTAAATCGCTGTATGCTATTCTGACCCCAGAGCTTGTTATCCAGGCCAAGGCTTCTCAAAATTTAATAAGCAATGGAATCACATGGGATCTTCATTACACTGCAGGTCATATCCAGGAGGTCTAGGTAGGATCTCGGATTCTGTGCCTGGAAGCACCCAGGGGTTCACCAGTCTGCTAGTCTGAAGGGTGCTGACCACTTTGATTCCAGTCAAGAAGAGTGACTCATCTGATCATAGGAAAATGATGCAGGCCAGAGTCTCACTCCCAGTTGGGGAGTTTGATAAAGGAAACAACACTTGGCTAAGGTATCAGTGATTTGATTTTGTTTTCTGAGCCTATTTTGTCTCTACCCATCCTTCCTTCAAGAAGGGAGTCTGGCCCCTTAGCTTTCCTGGACTCAGGGGCCTTTTCAGGATAGGAAGCAGAACCACGTTGGTGATTTCCTTCTAATAGGGAGGACTTCAGTTTCATTCTATTTCTTCTGAAAGCCTGAGCTCATTAGAAAGATTAAGTGTCCTTCAGCAAGACAGGTGAATAATTGTCACTAAAGAGGAGGAAGGAGAGAGGAGTGGAAGGGGGAGGGGATGGGGCAGTAAGAAGAAGACCGAAAGAAAAGTAAAAGAGAAAGATGGTGTCTCTTACAAGGGGGGTGCAGAGCTTGGTGAATGCCCAAATGAAGGTTCCTGTGCCCCATTTCTTAGCAGAGCTGAAGGCAGGTGGCAGACCTACAAAGGCCTATATGTTAAGCAGAAAGGTAGACATAAGTGGGTGGAGGGATAATAAGGCCAGTAAAACCCACTAAAAGGGACTCAAAGAGTTACTTGGAATGTTCAGACATTCCCCAGATAAGAGAAAAAACAAACACCAGAAGAAAGGCACAGAAATTATCTGAGTGCAACCCATATCTCCATTTCACCAATTAGACCAGGCCTTCAAGGCCAAAGATTGTCAATCAAGGACTTCTCTGTACTGCCCAAAACCCCATAAAAAGTATCCTTGATTTAGAGGGAATTAAAGATGGTGGTGTGAAAGGTGAGAGAGAAACCTCCTCCCCAAGCCACAAATAATATGAAAATATAGTTAATACAACTAATCCTGAAAAAGCAATAGGAAAAAAGGCTGCACCAGATTGCATACACCTGGAGAAAAGAACAGATCTCACGGAACAGGGTAACATACCAAAGCCGTGATCTGGCAGGACCCAAGCCCTTCCCCCACCCAAGCTCACTGGTGGAAGAAAGTGAAATGGAGCAGGGGGTGGGCAGAGGCCTAGGACTGCTGAATACCTAGCTCCAGAGATCTGCTCTGGGAGCATGAACCTACATTACATGGTGCTCTGGAGATTAATGGGGTTGGAAAACTAAGACAGGAGGAATACTTGGAGAGACTGAGATTCCAGCTACTTGTGGAAAACAGGGATCCACATCAGACCATTCTCAGACAAAAGAAAGGTGGGCAGTCTGAGAAAAATCCTAACAGTGAGAGGGCCAGGTGCACTCTGCCCAGCAGGTTGGGAACTTTCAGGAGCTTCAGGTACTCCACCCCTCTGGCTGGCTACACAGCTCTGAGGTCCCGCACCATGATATGCAGTCTGCTGCACCTTTCTCCTGGCCAGTACCAGCTTGAAAAATGGCTGCCCCACCATTGTGCCAGGCCAGCAAGAGGGAGACTCTGGCTATGGCAGCTACAAGTGCAAAGCATAGAGGCTTCCACCTGTGCACTTGGCCCACTGGCCCTGGCAGTGTATTGAGGCACTGAAACTGGGAAGCAGCAAACAGCTCTTTCCTCCTGAGAGGTACCAGCACCGCTCACCTGTGACCCCCTCCATCACTACAGGGGCTGAGCAGCTCCAGAGAGTAGAGCTTCTGGGCACTAGAGGGAGCCACATACAAATACAAAACATTAAAGGAACCTGGTTCAAACCAAAATTCCACAATCACTAGAAAAAGGACCAAGTGAAACTGAACTCATCAATCTTCCTGATCATTAAAGAATACAGTATCTGAAATGAAACATACAATGGAGGGATTTAAAAGCAGATTAGATGAAGTAGAGGAGGTGGTAAAATGATCTCTAGGAATGAAAGAATATTGAGAGAACTGTGTTACCAATCCAAATGGAACAATGTTCGCATTATAGGGGTATCAGAAGAAGAAGAGAGAGAAAAAGGGATAGAGAGTGTCATTGAGGAGGTAATTGCTGAAAACTTCCCCAATCTGGGGAAGGAGATAGTCTCTCAGGCCATGGAGGTGCACATATCTCCCAACACAAGGGACCCAAGGGAGAGAACACCAAGACATATAATAATTAAAATGGCAAAGATCAAGGATAAGGACAGACTTTTAAAAGCAGCCAGAGACAGAAATAAGATCACATACAAAGGAGAGCCCATCAGGCTAACATCAGACTTCTCAGCAGAATCTTGCAGGCCAGAAGGGAGTGGCATGATATATTTAATGCAATGAAGCAGAAAGGCCTGGAACCAATAAGATTATCATTTAAATTTGAAGAGGGATTAAACAATTTCCAGATAAGCAAAAGCTGAGAGAATTTATCTCCTACAAACCATCTCTATAGTGTATTTTGGAGGGACTTCTATAGAAGGAAGTGTTCCTAAGGCTAAATAGCTGTCACCAGAGGAAATAGAACCACAGTAAAGAAACTAGAACAATTAATTACTAAGCAGATGCAAAATCAAATCAACTACCCCCAAAGTCAGTCAAGGGATAGAGAAAGAGTACAGAATATGATACCTAATATATAAAGAATGGAGGAGGAAGAAAAAGGAGGGAAAAAAAAGAACCTTCAGATTGTGCTTGTAATAGCATACTAAGTGAGTTAAATTAGATGGTTAGATAGTAAAGGAGTTACCCTTGAACCTTTGGTAACCACAAATTTAAAGTTTGCAATGGCAATAAGTAGATACCTATCAATAATTACCCTTAATGTAATGGTCTGAATTCACCAATCAAAAGACGTAGAGTCACTGAGTGGATAAAAAACAAGACCCGTCTATATGCTGCCTACAAGAGACTCACTTCAAAACCAAAGACATACACAGACTAAAAGTGAAGGGATGGAAAATGATATTTCACGCAACTAATAGGGAGAAAAAAGCAGGAGTTGCAGTACTTGTATCAGACAAAATAGACTTCAAAACAAATTAAGTAACAAGAGACAAAGAAGGACATTACATAATGATAAAGGGGTCTGTTGAAGTCTCCATGGAGACAAATCCACATGACAAAGAGGCTTTTAAAAAGATTTACATCTAATAAGGCAGAAAGCATTTACAGTTACAAGTTTTCTAAGGTAAATGCTCTCAGAAAAGGGAGGTTAAGGCCATAGTCAGGAAAAACCTGTCTGACTTAGTCAAGCTGAGAGAACATGTCTTGGTCAAAGGTTGTTAGGCCTGATGAGATCTCCGTTTCCTGCCTGAAGTTACTATGAAAGGCTCTAACACCTCTTTCTCCTTCAGAGTCCGGTTATAAAAACCTCTGAAGAGCTTTCCCATATATAACTTAAATCACCAGATCCAGTTAACTCATTAAAGCCTGTCCTAGGCTGTTTAAAGGATTCTGAGAGATATGTGTTGAAGTCTCCATGGAGACAAAGCCACATGCCAAGGACATTTTAAGAAATGAAGGCAATATATGATTCCATGTCAAGCTGCCGTGGGACACGTAGGTCAGTGCAGGTGTAGGATGTGTAAATGGGCTTCCTGAAGGAGGCAGTGACAGAGTTTGATCTTGTCTAAGGTCCACTCAGTGCCACCCTTCTTCTGGAGTCTTTTTGTTAAAGTCACTTTATTAAGTGAAAGTTAACTCGTTCTAACTGGATCATACAACTCCTGGAATCCTTTTTTCTTTCCATTACTTAACCTCTTTGTTCAGGTTTCTCATCATCTTATGTAAAAAATAATAATTTCTTTTGCTGCTTTTCCTTAAGTGAGTGTCATTGCTATGCTCCAGGCTTTCTATAACTTTAAAGACAGGTTGTCTTCAAACAGGGCAACATTGTGAATACAGAGCAAAATATTGCTTTAGATATAGGCAGTAACATTAGGAAAGAGAAAAGTAGATACACTATGCTTAAATTCTCTTATTTAAAGAGTACCTTTTACCTAAATATTCCAAATCATTCATAAATTGTAGTCGCAAATACCCCAAAAGGAAGTACATGGTCCACTTAGATAATGATGAGATCATTCAAGTAATTGTGGTCATCAGGACTTGATTCCTGTAGCAGTAATTAGCAAGTGCTTTGTATTTTAAAGGAAGAGTAATTTCTCTTTTTATAAATTTGGAGCTCATAGAGAAGGCATTCCCAAAAATAACATAACAGATTTACATCTTAAAGTTTTAATCAATGGGCTCCTTCAAATGTGAGGGTATGTGAAGATTTCCAGGAGTCAGGGGTTGATAGCTCACAGGGCCTCTGCCTACCTTCTCCCCAGTTCTGTTCAGATATACAAATCTTCCTGTCCTTAGCAGTCTCCCCAGCAACCAACTGCATAAACTAAAACTTCCCAAAGGTAGAAATATGTCTCCCTAGAGGTGGTATTAGAATTATTAACTTGTTAATCTAGCCAACATTTATTCAGCTCCTACTTTGATCCAGCCAGTGTTGGACATCAGCTACTAGCATTCAGTGTGATGAGGATTACAACAATACAATATGACCAGGACTGACAGAAGCATAAGTCCAAACTTATGAAGGAGCCCATCTTGCAGAGCAGCCAGTCCAAATGGCCCAGAGGTTAGTCTGAGCAGAGGATGGATAGAATGATTTGAAGATTTGTCTGTACCCTGTGGGGTGGATTTACTTAGTGGTTTCTGCATTTCAAAACTTTGTATTTGGGGACAAATGTGAAATATCCCAATAAGGTCAGCAATGTTTAAACAATACTCAAACTTAGTTTGCTATGAGGGAGGGGGATCTTGGGTAAATACCAATAAAAAGGGCTTATGCAACAACTTTGTTGAATGGGTAGACCTCACAAAGCATGGGAGTTGCCTGAGCTTGCAGTTCTTCAAAATCTGGTTTTGTGTTCTTACATAGCATAATGATTTACCTGCTAGTTCTGTGCAGATTGCCCCACTGTGCTATCATGCTTCTTAACAATATTGGGATATAATCCTAGACAATGTTGGAAAGCAAAGTAGGTTTGATGTTATCCCTACTGTTCCCCAGGACTCCACAGACACTTTATTTTTTAGATGTAAAGTTAAGATCCATTATGGTACAAGTGTCGTTAGCCTCAACAGGTGCCAGTAATAGATCAAACCCCAAACCTAATAAAGTTATTTATATTCAGAAAGGTGGACGAGGGGTGCTACTAGATAGCAAACATCTGAGAAGCTGTAATATTATAGGGCTTCTGAGTCGGGGCTTGAGGGGCAAGTGGTATGGTCTTGCGTAGTTTCCTTTTAACACCAACTCCAATACTATTTATTTTATAGTCACAAACACTGCCCCTGGAAGTGAATGTAATCAATGCCCGGGCCTTACAAACTGTGTTGCGACCAAACTGCAGCAAAGCAGGATCTTACATTAGAAGGGATACCTTTCCCCACTTTCCTTTTAGCTTGGAAATGGTAATGAGAAACCCTAACAGGCATTCAGAGATAATGGCTCTGAGCTGGAGAATTTTAAATAGGCCTCCAATTCATCAAAACTGACTTTCCCCATTCGTAATGGATAGGCAGCTTTGTGACACAGAATGAAGAGGAAATGCTCTGTCATAAGCGTTTACTAAAGAAACCTGTGCCCATGAAAGGATATTTTTTCCTTGGGGAAATTCAAAACTTCTGAGTAATAAATTGCTCTGGGAGGACCTGTCAGAAGCATATAACAGCATGCTGGCTGTGTGTCCGCCCCCAGGAAAATCATTATCTTCCAGGGCTGCCATCACCTTCCATGTGGGCAAGAACCAAATTGCTAGACTTTCTACTTCAGGTTCTACAAAAGACAGAATTTCACAGACCAACTGTTGTTTAGTTGTCTGAGGGTTTCAAGCAGCTGACATTAATATACTACTAAAGCAGTTGTCCAGGGGAGTGTAATGTAACAATATGACTATTCAATGTAAAGTCTCTTGAGGATGTGAGGATATTTCCAGGTCTGTGACAACAGAACTATTCAATGACTTTGCAATTGGACTTATAAAAAGCTTTAATTTCTATCAAATGCAATTGTTGCATTTAGTCTCATCTGAAACTTCTGCCTTCACCTTCATGTGTTCTCTTGCTTTTATTTTCTATTTCTGCACTGGATAAGAACCTCTCTCCACATTTTCTTAGTTCTATATCTAATTATCTCCCTTTCCCTATCTTAATAATGCCCAGTTTGGTAAATGGTGTGACCTCTTCCCCAGTTGCTTAGACCCCAGACTTTGGTGTTATCATGAACTCTGCTTATTTTCTCACTTCTGGAATCATATTCACTAGCAAATTCTGTCAGTTCTCTTTTAAATTACATCTGAATCAAGCCACTTTTGACCACCTTCATTACTGCCACACATCCAAGTGGCCACATCGTTTACCTACATCATTGCTAACTGCCTAGGAACTACTGTCCCTGTTCCTATCACCACTTCCTACAGTTTCTTCTCAAAACAAGATTGAGATCCTTTTAAACCACAAAGCATATCATGTTAACTCCTGTGCTCAAAACTTTTCAGTTGATTTCCATGAGATTTAGAATAAAATGCAAAGGTTTTCCTGTAGCCTAGAAAGCCCTGCATGATTGCCTCTTTGTCCTTCTGTTCTTTCATCTTTGTGCACAGCCCCATGGTCCTCCCTGTTGCTTCTCAAACATGTCAACGTTTCACTTCAGGGCATTTACACTCCCTGTTCCCTCTTTCTGGAAACCCTCCTCTGCCTTCCCACACCCAGATTCCCACATGGTTCATTCCTCATTTCCTTTAGGTCTTTGATCAAATGTCACCTCCTCTAACATTCTTATCTGCTCATCATGTCTAAAATATCCACACTGCCTACCGCTCTCTCCATACTTCGTTAAGCCTATTCCACCTCTCACGGCACACATCTCTGACTGTCACTGTATTATATAGTAATTTGTTTACTCTCTTATCTCTTTCACTTTAATGAAGACTCCACGGAAGCAGAGTTTTCTTTTTAGTCCCCCGTCTTACACCTGAGGTATGGAAGCTGTACCCGATTCACAGTAAGTAGTCAAAGGAAAAGTTTTGAATGAATGAATGAATGCTACTTTTTCTACCATGCTTTATAGTTTTGGAATTTGTTTATCCTGATCAGCCAATAAATTATCTCTATCAAGTTCCTCCTCCAAAACACATTTACAAAAAAAAAAAAAGTGGTGTCTACTTTACTGAGATACTGCATTCTAAATGTCCAAAAACCAAAACTGTCATACAGTGGAACACAAGCTAAGTAGGCTGAATAGAGCTAGTACATAGATTTATTTATGGTTTGAGCAAACTCACTGAGGAGCCACATCTGTCTGTGATTTCACTCAGATTATACTCTAGACTATATAAAAAAATGTGACTTTTCTTTTTACTCGAAGACATTAATTCTGGTATTCTAACCATACCTATTCCCTTCTTCATCACCTCTCCAACTCATCTCACCTCATCCGATCTCACTGCCTTCTAATTATATTTCCCATTAGGGTAACCCATTCCCTTGTTATTTCCTTCAGAGGGCTTGGTAAATTAAGCTTTTGATTGTGCCCTTCCTTGAATATTAGAATGCTCTCTCCTCTACTTCTAACGGGTCTGAAGTTTTATAACAGTCTGTACAAGATCAGTCTTGCTCACCGTTGTATTCCCTGTGCAGTTCGTGGCATGTAAGAAGTGCTCACTGAGAGATTTAGCATAATGGCATTTACTAATATATTTCTCTGTTGGGGATTATATGTCTTTTCTCTGTCTCCTTCCTACAGAAAATATTTAAGGTATAATTCTTTCTGAAACTACAGGAACAAGCTGAAATAAACTGCAAAGGAATATGGTCCATATCTCCCTTGGCTAAGAAAGTGATCTGAAAAACAAATTTAGTATTAATCCTCTATGCCATTCTAATGATGAGTTGGCTTAGTTACAACTGACAGAATGAAATCTTGTATTAATGCTAATAGACAATTTCAAAGTAAATGGAAAATGTTAAAGAATGAGAGTTTTTTTCCCACAGCGTCTCAATGGACATGGCTTTTATTCATTCATTAACATTTCCCAATAGCATGAACATGAACAACAGAAATATGAAGGCTCCTATGAAACTTGTATTTCAATGAGTTTTCCAACTTCAAGTAATCTATAATTTTAAATAATTCAGATAACTTCAAGTAACTTCAATATGTCAATTTCAAATACATTTTTCAATTGAAATAAAATACATTTTCAAGATTTTGAACTTAAATTCATAACTACCATATATTAACAGAGAGAAATTGAAGCATGAAATATAATATTCATCTACTTTTAAGGAAAAATTAGTGGGGACTTTTTGTATAAATATATGTTTTATAATACCATACACAAAGAGATTCAATTGAAAAAAAATTTAGGTTTTGCTTTGCTGCCTATTTTCATGCATCTTTGAAGACTGTCTTAGTCAAAGAAAGTTTTAAGCTATTTTGGAAAAAACATAGCAGCCATTGTTAAAACGTGTTGTGCCTTTTCTGGTGAGAATGAGGGGTGACTGTGAGGTGATTAATTTGAGCTTTGGATTTCCTGAGACATGAGAGGTTTTGGGGAGAACTACTTTATTCCAATAGTCTTGATAAAGAATAAATAAACGCATGTGGGTTTATCTTTGGGAAACTCTTTATGGACACTACCTTACTGAAGCTGATACTTTCAGTCCCAACCTGGGAACACTTGCACAGATCTCTCGTGCTTCCTTTTGGTAATGCTTTTTGACAAAAATTATTCCTCGTCAAAGATATAAATGAAGAATAACTGGAGAAAATAGAATTCAAGGGTTGCTCACTGCTCTGTATATCACAATGGGTGTGACAGCCACTGCTCCTTATCATGTTTAAGGTGAGGGTCAATTAACTTAGCATTTGTCTTTATAAGGCCTTGCCCTTTCCCTTTAGATGCATGATTTATCATTTTCTTACCTTTACTCTGATACTGTTTTCACCTCAGGACAACATATATTTTGTACGAAATTTTTTTGGCATACTCCTTAGAAAAAAATAGGTAATAGTGGTAGTAATAATGACAAAGGACTAGCTACATGAACAATGAATGAATGAAAAAAATGAATGGGAGGTATAAGAGAAGGCGAAAGTGTGATTTTTAGCCCATAAGAAAGACAACTGCCTGTGACTTTGATTAGGAATTTCCCTTTCTTTCCCTTTTTCCCTTCTTCTTTTTTTTTTTTTTTTTTTAAAGAACTATGGCAAATAAAGTAAATGAACTAACAGAACTCTTTTGCCAGGCTATTTTTATTATTCACAGGGGTTATCATTCAGGGCCTAACCTTGTACTTTTAGCTCCTTATGTTTAAGATTATTTAGTAACCAAATAACATTATCTGTAACCAGGTATACATTTTCTAGGGTGAGCTCCTTGAGGCAAATAGTCTAGGTCTCCCATTCCTTGTTTCCTAGGTTTATAGAAGTTGTCAAAATAATGCCTCATTCCGGTTGCAGAAACAAAATGATCTAAACTTGGAATGATTTGAAGATCTAAATTTTATGTCCAAGAATAAATGTACTCATTTTCCATTCATTCATAGAAAAGTAGTAACAATTAAATGTTACCATACTAGGCTAGACTCCCTTAACCACAAGGAACATAATACTATACCTCTTCTTCAGGAGTTTGATGTCTTTTGAGAAAACTGGTAAATGGATGTTGATCAGTTAACTTTGATGGTATGGGTTCTTTGGACTAAGCCTCCAGAAGAAAGGAATTGAATTTGGAGAAAGAAAAAATAGCTTTGGAAGCCAATTATAACAGTTAGCTTGTAGGATTGAGAAAGCTATGTAATCTCTGAACTCCCGACTAACTAACTTTCAACAATGGTGTGAAGATTAAATGAGATTAAGTCTGCAAATCACCAGGCACACGGAACATGGCTAACAATTGCAGCCTTGCTGAGCCCTCCTTACCTGACCCCCACCCTAACAGCTCAAGGTTGGAGTGGGGAGCACCAGGAGAACGAAGTTACAAAGATAAGGAAAGGAAAGGAAAAGGATATGGCTTTCCTTTTAAACACACTATACTAATTTTGCATACATTTTTTTTGTTACTAAATGAATAATCACTTAAAGTAAAAAAATTCCATAGACCTGGGGACAAGTTTCTGTAGGTTCAAAATTCATTGTTAAGGACTGTCATATAAACACAATGTGTACATTTACATTTGTGTTTAAAATCTGTTTGCCCCAGAGGAAGGCCAAACATATGGAGATGTACTTTATGAAAGAAGGTATTCCTGTAGCTCAGAGACCATCAGTGGGAAATGCGGTGATGGTGAGATAAAGTGGTGTGGGCCCACCGAGTGCCAAAGAGCCTGTGCTGAACTTGTACTACATATAATGCTGTGATCAGAGGTATTACAATAAATCTAATTTGCATAGACCATTCTATAATATTTCATGAGCAGTAACTAGGGTAGTAAATATGAAATGAATAATGCTTATTTTCACAATTCTGGCAACTATTAGATTATAGTTCAGTTTAATGCTAATTTGGAAGTTTTCAGGGCTCTGTGCTATTAAAATTGACATTTGGGAATATGCTTGGTGGCTCAGATTTGTAAGGGGTGGTTGACTTTTCTTAAACAGCATACAAAAATGGGAATTAATGTGTTCTAACCATTTTTGCAAAAATCCATTTCCTGAATTACTACTAAGTCAAAACTGAGAAATACAGACCTAGACCTAAGCCTCCATCTTTTAACTATTAAACCCAAACTTTGGCAGTTTAATTCAGGTGACACACATCATCCATCACAGTAAATAAGATTATGACTTTATTCATTTTATAGGTTTTTTTAGTGCTTAATCTTTCAATTTACCTAGTTTTATAGTCATTTTTAAGATCTATAAATGAAATTACTTTATGTCTGGCTTTATGCTTGTATGAATTATAAGTCACTTTACCAAAAATGTTTAATACAATAGTCCTTAAGACATTTTGTTTTTTTGAAAGTGGTCTGTGCATTACTTAAACTTGTAGAGACAATGGCAAAATCAATAATATCCAGCAGCTGAAAGAATTCAATAACCTCCTTCCTTTATAAAAACAGCTCACATTTTCTAAGGCCATTGTCATTATTTTAGTTAAAGATCTCCAAAAGAAACAGCAAATACCACTTAGGCTATCAGACTCCTTCAGAGTAATCATCCAAGGAAGGCAAGACAGAATTAAAAACCTTGGTTCAACCTGCAAATGTAATTGAATCAGAAACACAAGGATTAACTTCTTAGCGTAAGAATCCGGCACTTTTAAATATAAGCCCTCGAAGCTTGGCTTAATCAAATGTCACTTCGACAGCAGCAGTGATAATCTTGTTGCCCAGATGCCTTACCAAGCTTTGTCTGTGAGAGGAGGAGTTAGAGAGGATCAGTGCAATGAAGTGTATAAAAGAGAAATTCTCTCTCATCTTTGTAATTCCTGAGCATCTTCCCCTTACTACATGTCTTTTGGAGAATATGGACTGTGGGAATTTAAATAGTCACTCAAGAAGATGAGTATCTTTGCTACAGCTCTATGATGTCTTAGATTTATCTAAATCAAGCAAGACACATTGGCTGAGATGTAAGCCATCAGCAAGTGACCAGGAGATACTGACAGCAAATTAAAAACTGTCTTTAATCATACAAGGAAAACAATTGTTTTAAAATCATGTCCTTTAAATCCCATGATTAGAGATTAACGAGTAATGTTACAGCTGTGTTCATTCACAAAGTGAATATTTCTATTTCGACAACCAGGGGCAGCAACATGTGTGTGTGTGAGATTCTAACTGATTAATAGAATATGAAAATTAGAGATTTACCCACATAGGGTAGAAAACCCAATTACACCTCTCAGGCTCTTAAGTATAGGTAAGCCTGTAAATTTACATTATTTAGGTATTTGGCAATTAAAATGTGACCATTTTTGATGTAACCAAGTCCAATTTGTCTGTTGATGCATTTCTTTCCACTAGTCAATAGTAAACACCATGTATTCTGCATAGCGATAATTTCTTAATCTTGAGTTATAAAAATTATTTGAAAGTCTTATAAAATACCTTTTATATTTTATTCCATTTTGGAAGTTTTGAATAATGCTCTGAAGTTGGGATTTAAACCCCTTTATTTTATGATGGGAAGATTTCATGCTATGAAATTCGAGGCTTTTAGGGAGGCATAGCTAGTTTTCATTATCTAGCCTTTCTTTTGTAGATTGAAGCTATTTAACAATTATTTGTGTACCTTTGCCAGTGTGGTTCTAGGCTTTGCTGAGATCAGAGTGCACAGGAAGGAAAAAGTTCCTGCTCTTATGGATTTACATTCCAGTGTGGGGAGATGGGAAAACAAGAAAATATCAGGCCTTGTGTGATGTTATAAAGGAAATCACAGTGGTTCCTATATAAGAGAGTGATGAGGGTGGAGGACTTATTTTACACAGGATGATCTGCTGACATTTGAGATGCCTCCCTAAATCAGAAGCCAATCATGCAAACATTTCCACCAAAGCCTGTGGGCAAGCTCCCTCCAAGTCCACAGATCCCAAAAAGAGGAGCAGTGGAGCCATGTGTGCCTCGTTTCTCACAATTTACTGATCCAGCAATTAAATGCTGTGAGAGGATTTTAAGCGAAGCAAAAGCCTGAGTATTTTGGTAAAATCCTTCATGAAGCCAGAGAAATAGAACAGATACAGTTTTCCTCCTCTCAAAAGAAGTGTGGACTTTATTCTAAGGGCAATGAGAAACTACTGCAAAAAATTTTAGAATGATGCATGATTTTCATGAAAGGACCGTTCTGGCTGCATTTTGAAGATCATATTGTTAGAGCGCAAAGAGTGGTAGGAAGGAGACTATTTAGGAAGCTGTTACAAAGAACCATATGAAAGATCTGGTGGCCAGGCCAGGCTGCTAATGACAGGTAGTGAGAAGTGGCTGAATTCCATGCTAGCCATTCCAATAGTGCTATGAACTTGCTTAAGCCACAGAGGCTCAGATCTGAGCTTCTGAAAGTGGAAACCTTCAAATGTGCTCTATTTTTTAGCTATCTTAATGAGGGTAGAGATAGAGAAAGTGGATAGACAGGTGTTCCGGAAGCTTAACTGAAACTGCTTGCTAACACACTCCTTGTGGGGTGAGGATAAAAGAGTTAAGAGCACCACACACATCACATGAACCAACCATCAACTAAACTGTGCATTATCTCAAATTATGCTATGCCTTCTCATGTTTCCATGGCTTGTGCAATTGTTCCTGCTACCTAGATCCACTACTCTTTAACTTTCTGCCTGGGTAATACCTACTGATCCTTCAAGTTGTAATTAAAATGTCACTTGCTTTCTAAAACCTCCCCAATCCAAATTAGATACTCCTCTTTGACCTTCTAAAGACTCAGTGCATGTACTCTGAATGCAATTACCATACTGAATTACAATTAGTGATTTACATTCCAGACACCCGACCAGCTGAGTGTGGAAGTGAGCTTTTCCTCTCTGTACCTGTATTTTCTGACTTTACCTGGAATGTGGTATAAACATATTGTTTATTAGGCCTTACAACAAATAAGTTATTTTAATATTATCTTCTTCCAATACTTCCTTCCAGAACGCTCATGCTTTTGTTGTGGTGTTTGGTGATTGTTCATACTACTTGGAATATTGCCTCCTCTTATTTTTCATTCACTGTGAACATGTTAGAGAAAATGGGTATATTTGTTTAGTAATAAATGACTAAATAACTGAATGTGTGTCTGTGTCAAAGCAAAAATTGCACCAGATAGACAGGAAAGGAAGACTTTATTCAAGATTATTTCAATAGGGGAGAGAGACCAGAACATGCCTGAACTTCAGTTGGCTGGAACAAAGGGCAGGAGAGATTTTAAGAGCTGGGGTGGGAAGACAATTAGGCACCTGTGCTTGTTAACTGGCCTTGCCCCCTGCCCCCAACCAAAAGTAAACTCTCTCCTATCTTCATGACAGGAGGTGGTTTTACACCTTGGAACAAGGCACCCACAGAAGTTAGGCCCCTATCCTCCCACAGACACTGGGAGACAGGGGCTCTGTTTTACTTAATGACTTCAAAAAGATGGCTCCCAGGTCCTTCAGAAACATCTCTAGATTGCAAAACTGTTAAGAAGCTCTTAAGATTTACACCTCAAAGGGATATAGAAAAAATGCAAAACCCCAAGTTTGTAAGGTAAATTCTGTAAGAAAAGGGAGGTCAGGATCTAGATAGAGTCAAGAAGTCATTTTAGTCAAGTCAGTTCAGTCAAGGGAAACATAGGCTGTCTTGGTCATCTACCAAGTTTATGATTATATTTACTTTGCCATGCCATCAGAACACAAAGATTGCCAGATTACTGCTTTGCTAAGATGTAGATGCTAGTACACATGCTTTATATCCACTTATCAGATATCAGGAAATAACAATATCTTTTCATTCTTCCAGTGAATGCAACAGATTTCCAGGTGCTAGGAAGAGGCATCTGATGATGGAGTTTCTATGAACTGGGCAGCCAGTGTGATTCACAATTCTTAAAACTATATGTTTGGAGGATTTGTTGAGTGTTTCTAAAACCGAGCTGGCACAAAATTTAGACTGAATATAGCCTATATGACTGTTGGGAGTTGTGGCAAGCTATTTTAATTTCATCCATGACCAATTGTCCAGAAAAAAAAAAACTATTGAATTCCAAGATTGTATTTCTTCTGTTGAAAAGGCCTTTGGTGAAGATTTTATTTAAGCAAGGTTTCAGGTTCAGTGCTACTAAATTTTCGAAACATAAAATCTCCCTTGGAAATTGAGAGCACCCTTTCCTGTGATGTTAATAAACAGACTTTTTATTATGGTGTGGTGCCTCCTTTTTTTGTTACAGTGTTCAGATAAAGGAGTGGTTTGGGAAGTGTTTGTTTTCAATGTAAGAGATGTGGCATATAGTGAAAGCATGTTTGATGATGAATTCCCTTCTCTCTCATTCTCATATTCATCTGTTGGAGACTCAGCACTTTGCAGGCTCATTCTAAAACCATTTACATCGCATTACCAAAGCCCTGCTGGGTCATCATTTTGATACCGGAGAGCCAGATTGTGTGACTGATGGGTGGCCAAGGACAGCACCCAGGCTGTCAAGCCCGGTTTGTCATCTCATTTCACAAGGAAGAGTGTGTTTGAATGAGAGCTTCAAATTGGACCTTTGGTCTTCTAGTGCATTTTGATAAACTCTCTGATTTCATCCACCCAGACTGTCTAGAAGGAAAATGCAGGGAAGTCCCAGACATCAAAGAATCAAAGATTTGGGGCAAGCAGAAAATGACGAACCATGTCTACTCCTTTGGCTGGACTCATATGCCTTTCTGGCATCCCACTGACCCAGTAGAGAAAAATTGGTATATTTTTATTGTAATATTGTTTTAGTTGAAGGTGGAAATCTAGACGCATAGGTATCCAGGATAGGCTTGTTACTCAAAGTGTGGGCCTCAGGCCAGGAGCATTGATATTATCTGGAAGCTTGTTAGAAACAGTCTTAGGAGTCACCCCAGACCTATGAAATCAAACCCAAGACATGTATACACACATTTAAGTTCAAGAAACACTGCACTAGGAATAGACTACTTTGCCTACTAATAAAAAAAGATTAAAAACTGCAACAAAACAACAATAGTGCACCAGGATTTCACTTAGCTTTGAGTAACAGAAAAACTAGCAGATGTTGACCACATCCTAACTATTCTGGGCCCACCACTGCACACTGTGGTTTGGGTTCCTGGGACCAGAGCTTGGCTGGCATATACTCTGGTCACCATCTGCATACTTGGCTTCTCACATAATGAAGTCCAGGGTGGGCATCCAGGGTGGCTCTAGCCAGACAAGGGATGCCATCAGGGAACCCCTTTTCATTCTCGTGTTCTACCGTTCTTAAACATGTGGCTTTGATCCCATGGGGGTACAGAGGGCTGCTGTGCCCCTTATAAACATCTCAATTCTGGGTGAGAAATTCAGCAAAGGGTTAAGTAAACAACTACACTTATGCCTTTTTTGTAAGAAGTTGTGTTGATTTGAGGAGGAAAGCCCTCCCAGGGTTATCTGTACCCTTCTCATTGGCCAGAACTTGGGTCTCCTGGTCATTTCTGGTTGCTAGAGAGCTTAGAATCCTAGTATTCTGCCTTCAAGCCTATATTCTGGGCAAGATAAGGGGTAAAAATAGGAATTGGGTATTTGAGCCAATCTATGATAACTCACACACACACATATACAGGGCCTTTTTGCAGAAATGTATGCTTTACACAAACATGTAAAAGTGCCTCATATCATCTATGATTATAAAATGCAATAACCCCCAGCTGTAATACCACCTAAAGCTATAGTTGTGTGACTGATACAGTGGACAAATATCTTTCTGCCCACATACAGTTATTCCATGGCTGAGCCACATGCCAGGACATGTATTAGGTATATCAATTCACATGCCTGTATGTTTAGACACATTCACATCCTTAATCCACGTTCCCACAGCAACCTCATCAGGTCTGTAGCATAACTGATCCATTTTGCGGATGAAGTTGAACAGTTAAGCCATTTGTCCAAGGTCACAAAGCTGGAAAGTTACTGAGTCAATATTCAAACCTGGTTGTTTTCATCATTCTGCTATGCTGCCTTTCATTAGATACAGTTGTATAAATGTTGAAAATTCAACTTAATGGAAAAATAAATCAGTGCTATGATAAAAAAGTACAGAGAGCCAAGAAAGTATGTAACGGGGATACAGCCTAGTTTTTAGTAGGTGGAGAAAGCCTCTCTCAGATAGCTATGTTTAGCCAACTGTTGAAGGATGAGTTGGAACAAGGTAGATGGAGAACTGGGAGAATTCCAGAAAGAGGGAAAAACATAAGCGAAAGGCATGAGGACAAAAGGGCTCGAAATGAAGATGTGTGTACTGGCCAGTCCTAGATTATCAGATAGGCTGCGCAGCTACATGGCTTAGGGGGCCCCGTTTTCCCAGACGATGGGAGGTGCTCCATGGCTCTGGCTCTCACAATGGTGAGGGTGTGATGTGAGGCTGGTGTCTTGTATATTTTGCATATAAACCTCATTCCATAGGGAAATCAGGAGACATTCAAGAATTACTATCTGAGGCTCTCCAAGATTTAGAGTATGCAACAAGAAAACAGAGAAGACTTCAAAGGAACAACCAGTGAGGTGAAAAGAAAACCAAGATAGTCTAGTGAATCAGAAACAGCTCGTTCCCTCCAAATCAGTTCAGTCTTCCTTCTCACAGTCAGAGAATCCTCATTTTTTACCGAATCCATGGCTGCCCAGAATAAATGCTGTATTTCTCAGTGCCTCTGGCAGGAGTGTGTGACGAGTTGTATAATGTCCTCTCCAAAATTCATGTCCACCTGAAACCTCAACGTATGACCTTATTTGGAAATAGGGTCTTTACAGATGTAATTAAACATCTCAAGATGAAGTCACTTTAGGTTTGGGGGTTGTGTGGTCTAAATCCAGTGACTGATGGCCTTATAAGAAGGGAAGAGAATTTGGAGGAACACAGAAAAAAGGGCAGTATCAAGAGATGCAGAGGATGGAGTCATCCTCTCACAAACTAAGGAATACCTGGGACCACTAGAAGCTGGCAGCAGCTAGGAGGGATTCTTCCCTAGAGTCTTCAGTGAGAGCATGGCCCTTCTGGTACCTTGATTTTTGACTTCCAGCCTCCAGAATTGTGAGAGAAAAAGGTTCTTGAATTTCTCTTCTCTATATATTCACTCATTAGGTGATCTCTTTCAGTCACATGTATGCATTTTAATTTCTTTTTTGGATGGGTGATATAGCAACAAAGCATAATATTCATGAAATACAAAAGAATATTCCATAAAAGGTTTTGTCCAGCCATTATTCCCAGACACGCAATTCTCATCCCAGGAGTTGACTGCCAGTTACTTTTGCAAATACTTTATGCATAGACAAGCAAACAAGATTTCAGAGACATTACTGCAAATGCAGTCTGTGATATTTGATTGGATCCTGTTCTAAATTTGAGAAGCTGTATTTATAGCTTGCTGACAAAAATCACAAATTGAAAATTGTGAAGCTCAAATTGTTCCCTAATACATTAATTGTATTGAAACAAATTTGTGTTGAATAAACATAGCAGAACTGATTGTATTTTCAGTTTTGTTAATTATGACAATGATACTGTGGTTATATAGGAGAGTATATCCTTATTTTTTGGAAACACATGATGAAGTATTTAGAAGTCAGATTTTCTGTTACTCACTTTGAAATGATTGAGAAAAACACAACATAAATAAATAATATGACAAAATGTTTAGGATCGTTGGTTCTAAGTGGTGGACACAGAAATGTCTGCTGTCCTTTTAAAAGGACTTTTGATATGCATTAGTTTTCGACCGCTGCTGTGGACTACCATCTCACAGCATTGTAGGTCAGGGGAACATGCATGGAGTAGTTCAGCTGAGGCCTCTGCTTTCAGAATCACAAAGCCAAACCCTATTAGCCAGCAGGGCTGTGTTCATTTCCTGAGGTTTAGGGGATGAATTTGATTCCAGGGCATTCAGGTTGTTCACCAAATTCATTTCCTGTGGTGTGGACCAGTCTCCCAGCCTCCTTGCTGGCTGTCGGCTGGCCCAGTCCCTCCTCCTTGAGACTGACACATTCCTCCTTGAGCTTTCCTGTGGCCGCTCCTCAGCAAAGGTGCTCAAACTCCTCCCACATTTCCACCTCTCCAACATCTTCTGCCACATTCCTGACTGCTTTTTTGACTAGATTGATTGCTTCAGTTATATCTGCAAAGTCACTTTTGCCCTGTAAAGTAATATAATCACAGGATCCAGGGATTGGCATGTAACATCTTTTGGGGGCTGCTCTGCCTACTACACTATGTATTTGAAAACTTTTATACTGAAAATGTAAAAGACACAAATGCTTCTTGACAGCATTCCACATGGTTCCTTTTAGAACTGTGATTTTTACATGCAAGACTTGATCCACTATTGTTCATGCCCTCTTGCAGGGGCTCCACGGGGAAGGTGGTCATGCTACCAGCAGTGTCAGCACCACTCCTTTCTGTTCTTGCAGAGCCTTGTGCTTGAGTTTCAGCTTCAGTAAAGCAGAAAAAACACTGTCCATCCCATGAAGAAATCCCTTCTGTTCATGCTTAGCTCAGATCAAAAGGATGACCATTTTAATTCTTTCCCTGTAACTGCACTGCTTGTTTTATTATTTATTTTTTTATATCAAATCTGCTTTTTGTAAGCTTAATTCTTGGGCCTTTTTTAAAGGTAACTGTGCGAGAGGCCCCCTTTGGATCCTGGCTTGCTCTTTTCTTCATAATTAGAGCCAACTGGAAGTTTAGAACATAGGAAGGAAAACTCAGGCTGATAAGGAAGGTCTGAATCATGCATACGCTCTGACATAACGATCACGGGGACAGCTGGAGGCATCAGGTACGGAGGAGAAATAAAGTAGGAAAGATGGACAGAGATACTAACAGAGAAGGAAGGTTTAGGGGAGTCCAAGGTCCCTGTGGATTAGTGTGTCAGCAGAAATAAGATATTTTTATAAACATAGTAGTGAGCATTGACTTATTCTGGAAAACCAGAGTATTCAAATGAAAAAAATCCAGTGGAACAAAGAAGGCTTTCTTTCTTCCAATACAGTGCACATGGGTTGGTGGCATATTTAGCTGGATCAGGGCTGAGGTTTGAAGTCAATTAACAAGTCTCCTCATTCTTACCCAGCTGGAGAGTTGTGTCACCTACAAATTAACTAGTATATACACATTCATACCAACTTTGTCAGAACCTAACCTTTGGCACTGAAATATGGAAACATAAATCTCCCATGTGACCCCAAATTACCCCAGCCTGGGGCTTACGGTTTGGGGACTTTCCAGATAGCCTGGGGGTTTTCAGCCTCCTGCAAGATAAAACCTTCACTTAAAGACACACATCACCTTGTTTACCGTCTGTCTTGTGGTTGCCCTAGAGAAGAGATGAGGAAGTTTGGTTGGGTAGCTGGGTTTTAAAATGTATTGATTCAGAATCAGGATTTGGGAAATACATAGTGCTTAGCAGACTCAGACTTTATTACAGAAGTGAAAAATAGGAATGTTTGGAGATGACTGAATATGGAATGGTGAGTGTGAGCCAAATTTAGAACTGAAGAATCACTGGTGCACATGTGCTTCACAGACACGAGAGCATCGGCACATTCAGGAAAAGTCCACTACGCTGCAGAACAGCTGTCACTATTTATCAGGCCACTTCGTGATGCTCTTCTCTCAGCTTGTTAGGCCTCTGTATTTGTAATATGAAGGCGGTAACATCCTTTATCAAGCTGCTTATGCCAAATACAAGTACACACAAGTCTCATTTTCTGTTCCCTCCTTATTCCCTTCTAACCTCCTGCATTCTTTCTTTTATTTCTCCTTTCTCCTTACTGTTTTTTTAACTTTCTGATGATACTGAAAAACATCATTTTACACATGCTTCAAAACCATTTCATATGAAAAAACAATACCTCTGTTGCTGAACTTAAACCCTTAAGAAAATATTTTCCTTTCTGAGGAATAGGCCACACTTATTCAAGTGTCCTTTGATTTTGTGCTTTAGTATTTTTGAATGCTTAGTGGGAAATCAGAGTGTAGCTCTTAAACCACCTATGTATCACTTTTGTATTGTTACTGTAAAATTATTAAAAACAATGGCTTAAAACAACAAAAACTGATTACCTTACAATTCTGGAGGTCAGAAATACGACGCAGGTCTTACTGGGCTAAACTCAGGAGTCAGCAGGGCCATGCTCCTTTCTGGAGGCTCCAGGGGGAAAATCTCTTTCTTTGCGTTTTGTAGCTCCCAGAGGCCCGAGCACACCTCTTGCTTGAGGGCCTCCGGCCTCCTTTCTCAAAGCCGGAAACACTGCACTTCCCCGCCTGCTCGCCTGCAGCCATGATACCCCCTGACCACAGCCAGGTCGGTTCTCTGCTTTTAAGGGCTCGCGTGACGAGCTTGGGCCCACCTGGATAATGCAGGCTCCTCTTTCCCATCTCAGGGTCCTATGCTATGCCCGCTTCCGCAAAGCTCCTTTTTCTTGTGTATGGTAAATACTCACAGGTGCCAGGGATTAAGATGGGGGAGCGGTCAGTGTTCCACCTGCCACAACTGCTAGTACAATCACCTGTTTTTCTTGCGATTTGAAAAAAGGAAGACCCGCAATCTCTCTGCGCTCTATACCTTTACAAGATTGAACCCCCAGGAATTTGCACTTTTAAGAGTTTCCCAGATATGTTTATACACATTGTATGTACAATTCTTTATCTCTGAACACTATAAGATTACACATTTTATGTACCATTGTGGATAAAATGAAAGTTCCTGTGGCTAGGATTCTCACCTGGCTCTGGTTGGCTGGCTCACTACACAGGTGTGGGCAATATGTTGTTATTGACTCTATATATAAAGAGCCCTGCCCAGTGCTCCAGGTGACATGGTGGCAGGGCTGCAAGAGAGCAGAGCAGAGCCTGGAGTGGTGGCAGCACCAAGGACAGAGGCCCAAAGGATGCCTATGTGAGCAGAGAGGCCCAGGGGTAGATACCGGCTTGCTGCATGCAGACGTGATCTGAGTGAACAGGATTCTAGTGATTGACCTGCCACTGCGGAAGTAAAGTTGGGTATAACCCTTTCACCCCAAGAACGTTCTATTGTCATTTCCTTGGTCACATTGAATCCATAGTGAACTTACCTGGGGCTGAAACCCATTGGCAAGACAACCATTCTATATCTTTGAAAAAGGCTGAATTGAGTTTACTTGGGGACCCTGAACAAATGCCCTGTGAGGAATCTGTGTGCTGGTGGACTGGGTGGTCAGGGGACCATATCTCCATTATTTCCAACTCCTGATCATAACTGTGATATCTTTAAAAGAATCCTAAAGTTTTCCAGTCCTTTAATTAGCAGTTATTATACTTTTAAAATTTATTATTAATGGCATGTGAGCACCTTAGTCTAATGTCTAATACAATTTTGATAGTTATATTTCTGGTGAAATTGTAACCTGAAGTTCTCAATAATGTCAAACTGCAATCTTAATTGAGATTTAGAAAATCAAAATTAATTAGAGTATTAAAACTCTGCTAAATACCATGTAGTTCTGCATTTAATAAGAACATAGGAAGAAGAAAAACATGACCTAGTGGGGAGATGGAGCAAAGAACTATTGGAGCAAAACAAGAATGAGTCTCTTCCAAGGTTGGTCCTGTTACTAAACGGACTAAATTGTGTTAGTATCATTTGAGCTAGTCAAGGAAGAGTACCTCCTAAAACACTTCTTTCCTGCCTTGAGACAATTATTCAATTAGACTTTATTTAATGAGACATTTATTTAATTTCTAGGCTTAAGTTTTGACCTCTTGAGATTTTCTTTGAAAATGCAAACATTCTTTGGAGAGATACTGCGCTGAGTATCTGTCTTGCCAATGGGCAAGTTCACTATGGATTCAATGAGGCCAAAGAAATAACAGTGGAACGTTCTTGGGGTGAAAGGGTTATACTCAACTTTATTTCCAGGTGGCAGGTCAGTCACTAGAATCCCATCCACTCGGAGCGAGTCTGCATGCAGCAAACCAGTCTCTGCCTCTGGGCCTCTCTGCCACTGTAGCCGTCTCAGTCTCTGTGCTTGGCCCTGCCACCACTCCAGCTGTGCAGCCCTGCCACCGTGTTGTGCAGAGCACTGGGCTGAGCTCTTTATATAAAGTAAATAGCAACGTATTGCCCACATGTGTGTAGTGAGCCAGCCAACCAGGCCAGGTGAGAATCCTGGCCATGGGAACCTTCATTTTATCCACAGCATCTAATAGACTAAAACTTAGGAGTTTATATGCCTAGTTTTCTCCAGGTTAAAAAGGCATGGAAGGAAACAAATAATTGTTACAAGAGTGAGAGGGACACAGAAATGGAAGCTGGGTGTTCCTAAAAGCTACTTCACAGTTTTGCCTCTGAATGCAGAATAAGATTCTGTACATAGTCTAATGGGAAATATCTTTCCTCAATATGCATTCTCCTCTTCCCTCAAAGAAATGGACATGCCCCCAAAGATTAGAGGCAGTAACAGTTTCCCAGAAAAAGACTGAACTTTTCAGCCTCCTTTGTATCTTTATGGGGTCACGTGACTGTTTTTTGCATGTAAGAGGAAGTGATGTGTCCTCAAAGAGGAGCCTCTTTCTTCCTTTTCAGTCTCTTAGCTCTGGCATGCACATATGTGAGCTCTGGATAGCCATCCTGGCTGCAGGGTGGAAGCGTCCATTGGAGAATGAGAGCAAAGCACAGAGGGAGCCTGGTTCCTGAGGGCCGTGGAGTTATACCACCAGCTCTGAATTGCCTAATTTACCCCAGTGAGAACTAATCTTGTTTCTCAGTTAAGCCACTGTTATTTGGAATTTCTGTCACTGGGAGCTGAGTTAAATACTCAAGAAAGCAGATATTTTAATATCTAATTAATTCCTTCCACTGCTTATTTGACAGCAAATAGTACCTGAGAGGAGAACAAGTAGTGGGTGAGAACAGCCATGGGCCAGCCTGCTAAATAAGGGAAAATTCTCATTTGTTTTGGTTTGTTTTCTTCCTTTGAGCCACCCATGACCCCTGCCTGTCCCTTCTATTCTTTTGCATTCCATAGACTCTTACCGATTTCTTCATATACCTGCTTATATATAGGCATTCATTTGCTTATTCACCATTTACTAAACACCTACTGACTTTCACAGACCTGGGTAATATGAAAGGTATACGATTGCACAAAAATACATAAATGTTGTCTAGGTAACCTTTGCATTTCTTCAAATTACTGGGCTGAAACGAATGTTAGAAACTGAGAGGGCCAATGCCCTCGTTTCCCAGGGGAACAAACAGGCTCAGGGACACCCTGTGGTGCACAGCTGGGTAGCAGCAGAACCACTGAAACCTGAGGGTCGCATATTTGCAACCAGCATTCTCTCCATTGTACAGTAGTTTCATTTCAGGGTTTCTCATGGAAAGGGGGCTCCCTCTCATTTTGAGGTGACATTTAATTTTATAATTCAGTCAATAATAAAGGACTATGCTCTAAAATTTTGCCCTTAGCCAATTACATTTGAGAGTTGCACATAAACTCTGCCTTCACTAATTGTCTGTTGCTTCCTAATAATGTGCTGGTATGCATGTGGTAATGGCAACCGTGGAACCCTGGTTTTCAATTTGACTTTGAGAAATATGGCAATACTTTATTGCCCAAGTAGTGGTGATGTTAATTAGATTCGTGCAATGGTAAGGAAGACATAACCATGTCAATATAGACTGATTAAAAACTGAGTTGCCAAATTGGAAACTAGCTCCAAATTTTCCTGCTTCACAGACCCACAGAGCCTGTGGAGCTGAAAGGAATCATTCAATGTGGTAGAAATATCCTGGACTAACTGGGAGGTTTTGAGTATAGAAAGCAGAGTGAAGCAGCTATTTTTCATATCCTATGGCTGTTATTCTCCTATTCACCTTCCCCCTGCAGTGCAGTTTTAATGAATTGCTATAAAGGGTGAGGTGGTTTGAATCTCAGGAAAGATAAAATCACTGGGCTCCAAGAAAAACAAAACAGATGGCATGCCTTAAAATTTTTGCTTTCATATTTCAATTATTCAAAAATACCTTCTGCAAAGCTGGTGTCTGTTTTGTAAAGGGCGTTTACACAGTAAGGAAATTGCTAAATGAGCTGGGGAAAACAGGTGAGACTGCTTAAGGCATTTTATTTTTATTACAACAGAAAGATGTTTTAATTAGTTATTTACAGTGTTTCTGACTTGGAACTGGCTGCTTATATGGCAGAGAGCACCCATCCACTCTTAGTAAATATGGCCTGATTTCTATCCTGTTTTGCTATTTTGAATGGTATTTTAAATATTTAATTAAATTACAGGTTTCTATCAGATTGTTAGAGTGACAAACTTTATTTGTAATCTTTAATATACTTTTTACTGTACGAAGTGCCTAGAAGGCTGGCCCATAAGCAGTTACGAGCATCTCTGCAGTCTGTGCAATGCTCTGTGCTAGGTCCTGAGAACTAAGTTTCATGATCTCAGGAAACTCAAAGTCTAATGTGGGAGACATGGGTTACTGGAAGAGGAAAGGGGGCACTAACTTTTCCTGGAGGAATAGAAAAGCCTCCATAAAAGAGCCCCTATTTGAGTCCAGAGATCAATGATGACTGGAGATTTGCAAGCCTAAGTGGGAGAGAATGACTGGGGAGAATGGGCTAGGAAGAGAAGAGGAATAAAATCACAGAACCTGAGCAAATACATGACATACTTGGATTACATTCAATTTTTTAGGCTGGTTGGTGAATTGAATATTTGTGGGAAAGTGGCAGGAAATAAATCAAATAGATTGTCAAGTGACAGGCTTCGACTACCCTTCGCAGGAACTATGCATGTACCATGCTCCTTGATCTCCTGGGCTCCCGTCCCACCGGGCATGAGCCTCTGAGCTTTAGCTCATAACCTTCCTTCACATTATGATGGTACTTCTTCGTCTTCCATCACCAAATCTATAAATATTCCTCAGGAAATCTCCACTGCCTCCTTTTATGATGCTGATTCAGCAGGTAAAATGTCAAGGCCAGTTCTTCCTCTGGGCTTTGGGTTCCATCCCCTTTTGCCTTGTCATGAAATTTTGTCTTCTAAGATTTTCCTTCTACCTTCTACTCTCTCTCTTTCTCTTTCCTAGCCTATTCTTATCAGATAACAAATGTATTCTAATATCTCCCATCTTAAAAACAAACCAAACAATCAACAAATAAAAATATTCCTTGACCTCACATGCTGCTTCAATTTTTGTGGTAAAGGAATTAATATGTGTGCACCAACTATTTAAAAATGCTCCCTTACAATTTCTAGATTTTCTGGACCATAAGACTAGTTTGGCCCATGGACTGTGAGTGAAAGAGAGGTGTAATGCTAAGGGCTGGTGTACCTCCTCCACAGATCCTTTCCCTGCCATTATGAACGTAGAGGTCACGTGTGCCTGATGACGTAACTACAGGATGGGTGGTAGGGGGTCATCACTGAACACTGTGTGAGGGAGGTGTACTGTGTGAGAAATAAACATTTACTGTGTAAAGTCTTTGGGTTTGTCCATTGGGGGCAGCTAACTAAATTATCCTGATTAACAGAGCTACCACTCTATTCCTCCACCCCTTTCCACAATCAAACCTCTGCAAAGAGTTTTGCAAACACTTTTTCATTTCCCTTGCATCATGTCCCTTCTACTTCACTGTTCTCTTGCTGAGGTTACCAATGACTCCCATAATAGAGACAGGATGGGTATTTCTTGTATTTATCTTATTTTACTTAACCAGAATATAATATTGTTGATTAGTCCTCTTTGGAACAGTCTTTCCTCAATATTCTTTCTATTATTCCAGCTTTTCTCTCCATTGTTTTTTGGTGACTTGGACTCATTTTCCAATATCTCAATAGCAGAGTTCCCAAAGTATTGGCCGAAGATCCCCTTAAATTCCATTTCTGTACTCTTTTTGTAGGTTATTCAAACCTTTCATTACAATGCAATTGATGTGGTGGTAACTCTCAGATTTCTCCAACTCAGACATCTGCTCTGATATCTACACTTCTCGCTCCTACAGCCAAATGTTTGCTATTTTCATGTAGCATTTCCTACAGACATTGCAGACTTAATATGCACGAATAAACCCTTGATAGATCTTGCCACCCATCTCCCAAGCTGCTCTGATCTTTCCACACAAGGAAGTTCCATTAGTTGATACAATTTCTGAAGTTCAGAATTTCTGAGTCATTTTTGACACATCTCTATCACCATACATTTTCAGTTTATTCATGGCTCTTTATCTGTTCAATTCAAATAAATTTAAAATCTACTCCACTTGCTCTCTGTCCAAGCTCTAAATTGTTATTAAGATCTACTTAACTGCTGTTCTTTTTCCCAGTTTCATCACTAATTCAATTTCCATTTGGCAGCTAGACTAACCTTTTAAAGTCTCTAAGAGAATTTCATCTATTTGAGGAGAGGGTGTAAATACAAACAACTTATAAGAAGGATCATTTAAAATAAACCAATAAAAAATGAAGGAAATATGTAGAATCTATATGATCAGGATGGTCAGGAAATGAACATTAAGTCATTTGGCACAAAAATGTACGTAAAGCATCACTCATATGTCACTTTCTTAAAAGACAAAATTTCATCATTCTCTGTAGACTCTTCTTATAAGTAGCATAGCATCTAGCATCTTTTTCAGTTAACAGATTTCCATCTATGACTCCAGAAAGTATGGCAGCAAAAAAGGGATCACTTGATATGACAGTGGTGGATAATTATTTTTGCACGTTCCAAATATTGCTCAATATGAATGGGGAATGACACAAGTTATCTAACAAAAGTTATCCAACAGTATTGAGTACCAACTGCTGTGTAGGTAATTTAATAGTGCCTGTTACTATTGAACCCAACAAAATTAGAAGTTAGTGTATTTTATAGATTTTGGTAGATTTTAACTTTTTAGCACTATGTAAGTTGCAGTTCCCAACTTTCTAAGGGTCACAGTCTTTGAATACATTCCCCAGAAAAGTGAGGATACTCCCAAACACATTTTATTATCACTTCTGTTGCTATTTTTAAAGACTGCCGTAGTTGCAAGGAGATTCAATGACATGAGTCATTCTTTTAGAGGGAGTCTGTGTGTGTCAGTATGTTTGACTATCCTTATGAACGTGCATTATCCTGTTTACTGAAATGACAGTTGTGACTCTCATTTTTCCTATTTCTTAACAAATATTATTTTCAGTCATTTTGAGAATTTAAGAATTTTTAAAAACTATAAGAAGGTATCATCTTACACCTATTAGAAGACTATTATGAAAAAAGATGAGAGATAACAAATGATGGAAAGGATGTGGAGAAAAGGGAACCTTTGTGCATTGTTGGTCAGAATGTAAATTGGTGCAGGCACCATTGAAAACGATATGGAGGGTCCTCAAAAAAAATGTCAAATAGGTAAAATAGATCACCATATGACCCAGCAATTCCACCTCTGGGGATATATCCAAAGGAAAAAAATCATTATCTCAAAAAAATATCTGCACCCCACATTCATTAAGCATTATTCACAATAGCTAAGACATGGAAAACTGAAGTGTCCCCTGATGGATGAAAGAAATTGTCTCATACACACACACACACACACACACACACACACACACACACACACACACACACACAGGTATATTATTCAGCCATAAAGAAGAAGGAAGTCCTGCCATTTGTGACAACATGGATGAAACTTGAGGTCAATATGCTAAGTGAAATAAGTTGGACAGAGAAAGAAAAATTTACTATATGATCTAACTTATTCATGGAATCTAAAAAAACCTGAACTCACAGATACAGAGATCTAATTTGTGGTTGCCAGAGATGGGGGTTTGGGAGTTGGGTGAAATGCATGAAGCTGGTCAAAAGGCACAAATTTCTGGTTATAAGATAAATTCTGGGGATGTAATGTACAGCATGGTGAATATAGTTCATAATATTGTACTGGATTTTTAAAAGTTACTAAAAGAATAATTTTTTACAAACTATTTTATTGAAGTATAGCTGATATACAATATTATTTTGGCTTCAAGTATACAACAGTTTATCTACATTATTAAATGCTCATGCCAATTTGTGCAATTTACTGTCAACATAGAAAGCTGTTACAGAATTATTGACTGTATTCCCTATGCTGTACTCTCATCCCTCTAATTTATATTATGATTGAAATTTTGTGCCTTAAGAAGAGTAGATCTTAGAAGTTCTCATCACAAGAAAAAAATTGTAACCATATCAGGTGACTGTTGTTAACTTATTGTGGTAATCAGTTCACAACATATACATATATTAAATCATTATATTGTGCACCTTGAACTAATGCACTGTTATATACCTAACGCAATTATATGTCAATAAAACTGGCAAAAAAATAAATCTTTTGCACAAGAGCAAAAATGGGAACACTCTAAAATGTTGAAATCTTGATGTGCTTCTGAAGAAAGAAGGCATTAATAAAGGATGCTTGTATGTATGTTCCCATCCAGTCTTGCAGCTCAGGTTGCAACTTGTGTAAAAATAGACTCTGGAAACTGAATAAAGGATAAAATATAAAAGCTGCTCTGAGGAACTCTCTCAAATACTAGGGCCACAAATGCTGTCATCACATTTCCTTTTGCTTAGCCAGATGGAATTTTTGTTTAGGGTTTTAGGAATACAAATGTAGTAATAAGACTTTCTTCCTGTGAGTGCCTGAAGCTGATTAAAGTGAGTTAGTTACATATTTCAGTTTTACTGCCACTTTCAAAAAATTCTTGATGCTTTTTAATTTTCCTACATTGTTTTCCTGGAACCCCAACCTCTACAACGGCCCTGAGATAAGAGTTTTGAGGCAATGGAATACATACAAATAAGTCAAATTCATCTACCATGACCAAGAGACAGCTGGGTGGTTATGATGGAGGCAATGAACTTGTTGTCAGAATACCTAGATAAAAATTATGGTTTGTGTCATTTATAATTATCTTATATTTTCTACACTTTCTCTGAGAGTCTGCTTTTTAAAAAATACATAAAATAAGAGCAATAATATCTACACCATAGGATTATTGGAAGGATAAAATGTCTAATTTTTGGAAAAATATTCAGTACAGTGCCTTTACTCAGTGTAGGAAAAACGATGATTGCCTGGGTCTGTATTGGGGCAAGCTCTGCTAAAAAACAGACCTTCAACAGACTGTTAAAGAGAGTCTGGCTTTTCATAATGTACTCAGATCTTGGCCAGTTCTGAGAACATTGGAACAGTCAATTATCTCACAAGGTGGCATGAAATCATAATAAATGAGGCTAATGTAACAATAGTTACATAAGATGTTTGAAACAAGTATAAAGCAGGAGCCCTAGGGCCACGCCCTGAAGCCTCACCTGTGAAGCAGACGCAATGCCCAGGTTCACTGACCACTGAGGCTCCGGGCGGTTGTTAACCAGGGTTTCCCAGCTGGTGTGACTCAGATGCTGCCTACTCAGTCTGGTGAAGTTTTTATTATTACTTTCAGTTTCCATTTATCTGTTTATTTGCCTTAACTCTCTGCAATAAACATTTCTTCCTTTAACGTATTATTGTGTGTGGTCTCATTTCTGCCTTATCGGATCCTTCAGAACTTATCTTGAGCAAAACACTCAGTGGGTTCTCAAAACACATTTTACTCTATCTGGATCAAAATACACATGGTCAATGCTAATAACTATTAGAGGTTGCATTTTGGGGTCAGAAAAAGACTACAGTTTTTTACCAATCCATTTACTTTGTACGAGTTCAAAACGAGTTGAGTTGACTTGCTTCAAATTACACAGCTAAACGCAGTCCTAGGGCTGAAAGCCTGGTTTCCTGTGGGCTTTGTACCAGTGGACCCAGCTGTACGAACTCACATGGGTCACTGTGCATGACCAGACATCAGGCATTGCAGAACCTGCTTCCATTAGGAGAAGCAGAACATTTAGTGATTTTATAGCTGTGGTGCATGGTGGATTGGGTTCAAATAGGGCTCTTAAGTTTGCTGACAATGGTTTCTGCTAAGTCATTTCTTCTCTTAGCAGCAGTCTCCATTATATCCCTCTCACATAATTGTTGTCTCAATTAGATGAGGAAAAGTTACGTGAATGCACTTAGCACAATGTTTTGAGTACAGAGTGTTTGGTAAATATTTGTGAAATTTGGACTTACGTTGTGAATTCATTTAATGTTTTCTGCCCATTGAATTCAGAGAAAAAATGTTTGCTTCAAATGGTCTTTTCTTCAAATTGTTTATATAATTCTTTTAACTTTCTGGTTCTTAATGCTTATGGAAGCTTAGCCATGATGAGTTGTAATAGTTAGCTTCTTAAGGTCACACTTCAGCAACAGAAATTGAATAACAACATCCAAGTAGCTGACACAAGTCTCCTTGGATAATCTATCTGTGATCAAGGAACTTTATTTTACCTAGTTACTCATTCCACCTCCAATCATGCAAGGCTAGAGAGGTATTTTTTTTTTCCCCAAAACCTTAGCCACAAGATAGGCAGATTTGCCTGCCTGTCGTATTTTAAGGCCAAAGTGACCTCCAACAGGGAATTGCTTTTAATTGGATCTATTTATATTCTTTTCCATTTCAGTTGGGGCACTGACCCATGCCAGGGGCACTTCTGCCCAGTGGCCTGCCCTAAATTGATACAGTACTTGACCTGTTACACTCCATTTCCTGAGCTACAATTCTGATCGAGTCTATTTCCATAACCCTCAGAACCTGACATGACTAGGATGACAGACTCTTTAACAACTGTCTTCCCCAAACTATCATTCAATACTACTACTCCATTATTAGCAATATATTTTTTTGTTAGCTCTAAAATCACTTTATACCCCACAGCTATGTGATTGTGGAGTATTTCCATATGAAGTCCTTTAAATTTAGGCTGTTATTTTGCCTGTAGACTTGTGCAGTGGTGAGGGACTCTGGCTGGAGTTTTTCTTTCTTTCCTCCATTGTTAAGGAATTACACTAATTCTTTTTCCTGTGGTCCTTGATAACTTTTCCATTAATAGTAAGATCAAAAGACATTTAGTGAAATCTTGAGAACGACTCAGTTTTTATAATGGCCATATGATTTTATGAGTGGCTGCTACTTTAAAAGCAGATTTCTCTGCTCTTAAATGGATTATGGTAGATTTGCATGTCATGGAAAACTTCCCAGAGTATTTTTACATATTTGCAAATAAAAAAGAAATGATAAAAGGACATGTTCAGCATAAAGCCATATTTGACATATATATGCATATATATAAATACAGATTAAACATATAAATGAAGAGAGACCGAGAAAAATACCTGGCAAATAATGTGCATACTGTTAACAGTACTTATTTATATGGGATGCAATTAAGGATGATGTTCCCTTTCTATTTTACACATTTCAAAACAGTTTGAATATTTGCAATGAATTACTCTGCTAATAACTTTGAAATTAGAATAAAATGAGTTCTAAATATCAAGAGCATTAATAAAAGAAACTGGAGAAAATTTGAGTAGTCACGTGCTGTTCCAAGATGATGCGCTGCTCATTTAAGTGACACTGTGGAGAAGAGACACATTGGCATTTCTTATGAGAGTGTGTGAACATTTAAATTTTATTTTTAAATGAAAGTTTCCTATTACAGGCCCCTCCATCCTTCTATTATATAAAATAATAACTCTTGAACACATTTTTATGCAGCTTAAGATATTTAAGATTATTTAGTTGGGCATATTAAAATGCAAATATTTTAGTTTCTTCCAACATTAGTTTATATACATATACAAGAGGAATAGCAGTGGTTAAATATGTGAGTTATACTTAAATATATAATATATAAAGTTATATATATTTCTCTTCTTGTTTGGGTGGCTTGTGACATATTTTATATAGTTCCACAGGACTGTATTGTTGCATTGTGGTCTGTGCAAAGTAAACATTTTAGATACATATTCACTTATTCTTTTTTTATGGGCAGGTATAAGCAGAATATTTTTGCAAGTTAGAGTCTGTAAAAGAAAACTTCTGTACTGGATATTTATTAAAAATGTCAAGGCACCTTTTATTCAAACTACTGCAACAGGGGAGAGATTCTTCAGTATAGAAATGAACTCAACTCTGAACACAGCAAAGACACAACAAACAAATAATATTGCCACAAGCAGAGTAATGGATGGAAAGTTCCAAAGAGGATATTGACTAGATATTCAAGGATAGGGGTATTTTTACTCAACTGGCTTAACAGGATTCTTGCTAATGGCAGGACAAAATAATCAGTTATTAAGGGTAGGAGAATTTTTCATAAACTGACTTAGCAGGGTTCTTTGCTAAAACTGGGCTGGCTTAGGCAAAGACTGAGGCCTAATCAAGGAGAGGGCTCAGAATGTCTAAAGTCTGGTGAAAGAGGGAGTCTTTATCAGGTCTCATAACTGTTATTTGTGTATGGGATGTGACCTATTATGATGGCTCCGGGAGCAGAGATTTTCTTAATAAAAGGTACACCATGGTATGGTGAAGGGATCCAGTGTTTCCTGACCAAGATTGCTAGAGTTTCCTGCATTTTTTAGTATATCTCTACATCACTATATCTGCTTATAGGGGGAAAGTGACATGTAGCTTGCTTGACTCAAGACAGAAGTGCAAAAAACTGTTACACTCATTGCTCCAAGCAAGGCAATCTTTACCTGTGGGCAACAAATCATGTTTTAGAGTGTTGACTCTGCAGCTAGGCTGTCTGGACTCATAGGTATCTCAGCTCTAACCCCTGCTCTATGACTTTGGGAGAGATATTTACTACTTTTAGGCCTCTGTTACTTCGTTGGTAAATAGGGATAATAATGGTAACTATCTCATTATTATGAAGATTAAATGAATTTAACTATGTATAGCACCTATGGCTACAATAAATCATCACAAGCATTAGATATTTTACACAAATAGGTGCTTTTAATATTATCTTGCTCATAACCCTCTTTAAAAAGTTCGAGATTATTCCCTTTACCATTTTCAGAAGTTGCTCTTATTTATTTTCTGTTTGGGGGCAGCTAGAGTTTTTACAGTGGTTAAAGTATTTCACTATCTTCAGCAAAAGTGTGGGAGAACTAGGGTAATTAATGATGGTGATACTGGGTTCCCATAGCACATATATTTAATGATCTCAATTTAACTATTTATATACATATATATATATATGCAAATTGAATCATATAATTCCCTCACTTTAAATCCTGATACATCTTATTGTTTTGTGCTTAAAATTAAACATAAATTCTTTGCCGTAGTCTGTAATGAGCGTCATGATTTGATCACTTTCTGTTTTACATGTGAAACCCTTTACTTTAGACACCTGCCACATTAGGACTTTTTATAGTTCATTTAAGTTTCAAATGCTATTTGGCCTTGGAGCCTTTGTGTATGCTGTTCTCTCTGCCTTTATATGGAATGCTCCTTCCCATTGTTTTTGACTTAATTAAGATAGAACCTTCTCAGAGAGGGAGACCCTAACCACCCTCTGTCATTCTCTGTATTGGCCACTATTTGGCTTCTCAAACAGACTTGTAATTTTAAATTACCTTTATTGGTTTGCCTAATTGTTTATTCTCTGTATCCACCACTGGGAGGTAATGTGCATGGTTTAAATTATACATTTGTAAATGATTACTGAGGACTTTTCTCAGTATATATTTTACTATTTTCTTAGACAACAATGAAAAATGTAACTGAGTTTCATTTCGCAAATCAATTTTATAAACTTTAATGTTGGTAGGAAAGCTATCATTAAATTAATGTTTTAAACCCATGGAAGTTGTTTTCATTGGATCAACAGATTCCCTTCTTGTTGTGAACCCATGAAAAATCTATGCTGTGATCAAGAAGTGAAACTGACTGTTTAGAAAATTGCAATCAACCTGTCTATTTTCATCTTTTACTTTGAGATAAAAGAGGGAAAAGTGGTAAATCAAAGTAAACAGAATGTTTACTCTACTTTCAGTTTTAATAATTAAATGTATTATTCACAGTTAAGGAGTTTTACTGATGCACACATTCTTAACCTGTTTTTTCATGATCCCACACATCATTTTACATTTATTTTTCCCTAAAACTCCTTATGTCTCTGTCACCTACTTAAATAAATGAATCTATGTAAATATTTTTTTGCATACTGAATGGCACTTACCTCCTCAAGTTCTTATACTTTGTTGATGTATATTTGGACTCACTCACAATTTATATTTTGTCCCTGGTTAACAATGTTTATATTTGGAAACAAATTTTCTATTTTGTAGTGCCATATAGTTACGTTTGCTTAAAGTTTCAATGATTTTTACAAATATTTTTTGAGCATCTATCATGGCCAAAGCACTGTGCTAGGTATAGGGCATATGTTAGTGAATTAAAAATACTAAAATTTCGGACAAATTCACACTAGTATTCTTCTCATTTAAAGTCATTAGTTACTACTTAAAGGCCATGTGTAACTTACAATGGAATCTTTCAGGTTCAACAGATAATTAATTTTCTTCCTCTGTCCAATAGCAGGGTACACAAGAGCTGTCACTGTAGCTCTTCCCCTGGTATAATCGGTATCAGTAATTTTCACCTGCCCAGTCTTCCTTTTTCTGATTTAAGAGAACTCATTTATTTATTTTTTAGCCCATGAAATTTGAGTGGGACTGATGCTGCCTCCTGGAGTAACTAAGTCCTGGCTAACGGGAATGAAATAATGTGAAGACCCAGTTTTGGGGTTAAAATAAACGTGAGCAAACCAGGAAGTCAATGTCGATCTGAGAGTTTTTCTAAGTAGAAGAACTAGAAAATGAGTGCTCTCTTTCCACAATTTTGCTCTCCTGGTATGAGAGCTGCTGCCTGAGAATGAAGCTGACACAAGGTCAACTGCAACTTACAGGTCCCTGACTTCATTACTAGCAGACTTGCAGCTGATCAGGTCTGAAGAAACATTTTCCCTGAATTTTTAACTTCTATTAACCAACAGATATTCTTTTTAACTTCAGCAAGTTTTCTTTTTAAAATTTGTAATAAAAACAGCTTAAAAATAGTAACTGTTGAATTCATATTGCCCCATTATTGCTATAGGAATGCAAATGAATTGGGAATCTGCTCCAAGTAGTTACAACTATTTCCTGTTGTTTGTAGGAACCCAATGGGTTGGGCTAGGAAGGAAATGGAGAGGGAACTGACAAGAGAACTGGGGTGAGCAGCCTTGGAAGGACTAGGGAACATTTACATTAGAGAAATTATGTAACAGTTACTCATTTCTGTAGAGATACAGAATCAGAAAGCCTCACTTACAGTGACCATTAGGAGGAGGCAAAGCTCAAATGTAACATAATAGCTATTCTGCCTTCAATTGTTAATATAGATACATTTTAACAGATGCATAATAATGTCAAATGGGCTAGTTACACTGAAGAGGGACCAGACTTGCTCTATATGACTCAAATAGGACAGCTGGGATCAATGAGTGTGAGCCAGTGTGAGCCACAGGAAAGAGACTGCAGTTCCAGATGAGGAAGAATTTTTTAACCAGGTTTTCTGAAGGGTAAATGGACTGTTCTGAGAAATGGGTCAAAAGAATCACTACTGCTTTTCATTTATGTGCCATTCAACCAGCAGGTTTGAAAGTTGACTCAAGCTCACAGAAGTAGGTTGTACGTGAACCCCTTTCCTATCCTGGCCAATTATAAGGTGTGAAAGTTTAATAAAAACGGTAATTACTTGGTTTGGCAGGTGCTCTAGTTACATCACTGAAACATTCCATTTAACTGTGATATTCAATTAATTGTATTGTGCATCTCTCTCTCTATTGAAATATGCTAAAATATGGAACATGGCCTTCATAGAAATATTGTCATAATAGAATTCGCTTTCATATTGGAATGACCATCACTGACAACAAAAAACCCTGAAAAACTCTCTACTGGGAGTTCAGAATGGACTGGGAATTGGCAATCTTCCAACTATTTTGGTCAAAAGAGACTGCTAAACTTTATGATTTAAGTAATTAAGTGATTTGGATTTTTACATCAATAAAATTAATTATGTAATTATCAAATCCTCATACTGTATCAATTGGACTATTGTTTTTCAATTGTTACATAGCTTTTAATGTGAAACTATTTTATAATTAAAATTCTGTATTTATTAAAAGTAATAAGGACATGCTCTTTTAAGTGTATAATAGAATAAATGAAGGATTCTTGACTTAAGTACATGCTTTTATTTGGTGGAGAGAGCACAAGGAAGCAGTTTAGGAAACAGATTTGGGAGCAAGACAGACTTGGGTTCAAATCTTTGAATAGTAGCTTTATAGATAAGTGACCCTGGACAGGTTATTAATTTTCCTTGGCCTCAGTTTATTCATCTGTAAAATGGAGATAAGTTGCTTTCAAAATCTCTCTACTCTGGTTTTCTAATCTCAATTCATGTTAATATGCTAGATACATTAGTTTTACTGTGTCTTCCCTTCATCTTATCTGTCATCTCTTTTTCAAGTCCTATTCATCTTGCTCTCTTAAATACATCACACCACCCTCAACTTTATTTCACAGTAATTATTTTAATTGTAATTCTACCATTTTCTCTTATGGTTTTAATCAGTCTCTTTTCTGTCTTTTTATCTTTCTGTAACAGTCCCTCACATCATGGATGACACATAATGGTCAAAAATATTTGAAAAAGAGTAAATAAATGCTTTTACAAGAAATTAATGAGAGAATGCAGACAAAGCACCTAGAAAACATGGTATTATTTTTGTGAGAAGTTGCTATTAATTAAAGCTTTGCACACCTGTCAAATTGGCTATTATAAGAAATACAAGAAACAATAAGCATTGATGAGGATGTGGAGAAAAGAGAACCCTCACACACTGCTGGTAAGAATGTAAAATGGTGCAGCTACCATAGAAAACAGTATGGAGGTTCCTCAAAAAATTAAAAACAGAGCCACCATATGATTCAGCAATTCCAATTCCAAATCTTAAGAAATGGAAACACCAAATTAAAGAGATATATGCACTCCTGTGTTCACTGTGGCATTATTATTTATAGTTGGCAAGATATGGAAGCAACTAAATATCCATCAATAGATGAATTGGAGAGATTGACTTAAAGATGGCAGTGTGAGATGTCAGACAGAAACCTCCTCCCAAAACTACATATAATATGAAAATACAGCAAATACAACCAATCCTGAAAGAGTGATGGGAAAGAAGACTGCAACAGATTGCCTACAGCCTCAGAGAAAAGGGTAAAGTAGCAAAGCCACAATCCAGTGGGGCCCAACTGCTATCCCTAACCCAGCTCACCAGCAGGAGGAAGAGAAATGGAGTGGGAGGGGGTGGAAGCCTAGGACTGCTGAACACTGAGCTCTGGAGATCTGCTCCGGGAGCACAAATCCACATTACAGGGTCCTCTGGAGTTTAGTGGGGTTGGAAAGCAAAGACAGGCAGAATACTTGGAGAGACTCATATTCCAGCCACTTGTGGAGAAAAGCTACCCACAACTGGCCACTCCAGGAAAAAAGAAAGGTGGGCACTTTGAAAAACTTCCCAACAGTGAAAGGGCTGCTAAAGGGGCAATGACTGCACAGAGCTTGCTGCTCAGGAGAAAGGACAGATGGACAAAATCATCCTGGCATACACAGCCCAGCAGGCTGGCAACTTTTGGGAGCTTCACACGCTCCATCCTCCTGCCTGCTGGTGCCTGCCAAGGTGCCCCACTGTGATATGCCGCCTGCCGCTCGTCCCTCCTGGACAGCATCAGTTTGCAAACCTTCTGTCCCACCATTGCTCCAGGCTAGACAGAGGGCAGCTCTGCCTACAGCAGCTACAGGGGCAAAATTCAGAGGCTCCTCCGTGCATGCTCAGGCTACCGATGTTGGCAGTGGGGGACAGGCATTGCAGCCAGGAAGCAGGAAAGAGCTCATTCCTCCTGGCAGACACCAGTGCCACTCACGTGCCACCCCCACCATCACTACAGAGCTGAGCAGCTCCAGAGAGTAGAGCTTCTGGACACTAGAGGTGCTGACTACACAAAGTTATTATTCCATATTATTCATTAGCATTATGAAACAGCAAAAGAACCTTGTTCAAACCAAAATCCCTCAACACCAAAAGATGGTTCAGGGAAACTGAAATCACCAAACTTTCTGATAAAGATTTCAAAATAAAAATCATAAACATGCTCACGGAGCTACAGAAAATTTTTCAAGATGTCAAGGAGGATATCAAGAAAGACATAGAAATTTTCAAAACTACAGTATCTCAAATGAAACATACAATGGAGGGATTTAAAAGATTAGAAGAGGTAGAGGAGAAAGTAAATGGAATAAAAATTAGAGAACTGGAATACAAAAAAGCCGAGGAACAGAGAGAAAAGGATTTCTAGGAAGGAAAGAATAATAAGACAACTCTGGACCAATTAAAATGGAACAATATTAGCATTATAGGGGCACCAGAAGAAGAGAGAGAAAAAGAGATAGAAAGTCTCTTTGAGAAAATGACTGCAGAACACTTACCCAATCTATAGGAAGGAAATAGTCTCTCGGTCCACGGAAGTGCACAAATCTCCCAACACAATGGACCCAAGGAAGACAGCACCAAGACGCATAGTGATTAAAATGGCAAAGATCAAGGGCAAGGACAGAGTATTAAAAGCAGCCAGAGAGAGAAAAAAGATCATATACAAAGGAAAACTAATTAGGCTATTATCAGTCTTCTCAGCAGAAACCTTACAGGCCAGAAGGAGTGTAGCATGGAATATTTAATGCAGTGAAGCAGAAGGGCCATCAACGAAGATTATTCTACCAGACAAGATCATTATTTAAATTTGAAGCAGGGTCTAAACGATTTCAGAAAGGCAAAAGTTAGAATTTACCTCCCACAAACCATCTCTACAGTGTATTTTGGAGGGACTGCTATAGTTGGAAGTACTCCTAAGGCTAAATAGCTGTTACCAGAGAAAATAAAACCACACTAAGCAGAGGAGACCAATTCATTACTAAGCAAATGCAAAATTAAATCAACTACCCACAAAGTCAGTTAAGGGATATGCACAGAGTACAGAATATGACACCTAATATATAATAGTGGAGGAGGAAGAAAAAGAAGGGAGAAAAATAAGAACCTTTAGATTGGGTTTGAAATAGTGTAATAAGTGAGTTAAGTTAGACTGTTAGATAGTAAAGAAGCTGTCCTTGAACCTTTCATAACCATGAATCTAAAGTTAGAGATGGCAATAAGTACATATCTATCAATAATCACACTATATGTAAATTGACTGAATGCATGAATCAAATGACAGAGTTATAGAATGGATAAAAAAACAAGACCCATCTATATGCTGACTACAAGAGACTCACTTCAGACCCAAAGACATACACAGACTAAAAGTGAAGGGATAGAAAAAGATATTTCATGAAGATAATATGGAGAAAAAAGCAGGAGTTGCAGTACTAGTATGAGACAAAATAGACCTCCAAATAAAGAAAGTAACAAGAGACAAAGAAGGACATTATATAATGATGAAGGGATCAGTCCAACAAGAGGATATAACCATTATAAATATCTATGTACCAACATAGGAGCACCCAAATATGTGAAAGAAATACTAACAGAATTAAAGGGGAAAATAGAATACAATACATTCATTTTAGGAGACTTCAATACACCACTCACTCCAAAGACAGGTCAACCAGATAGAAACTAAGTAAGAGAGAGAGGTACTGAACAACACACTAGAACAGATGGACCTAACAGACATATACAGAACACTGCACCCAAAAGCAGCAGGGTACACATTCTTCTCAAGTGCACATGGACATTTTCAAAAATAGATCATATATGAGGGCACAAAAAGAGCCTCATTAAATTCAAAAGGATTGAAATTGTACCAACCAGCTTCTCATATCACAAAGGTATGAAACTAGAAATAAATTATGAAAAGAAAACAAAAAAGCCCACAAACACATGGACGCTTAACAACATGCTCCTAAATAATCAATGGATCAATGACTGAGTAGAAACAGAGGTCAAGCAATATAAGGAGATGAATGAAAACAATAATTTAACATGGAAAATCTGTGGGACACAGCAAAGGCTGTGCTAAGAGGGAAGTATATTGCAATACAGGCATACCTCAGGAAAAAGAACAATCCCAAATGAACAGTCTAAACTCACAATTAATGAAACTAGAAAAAGAAGAACCAATGAGGCCCAAAGTCAGTAGAAGGAGGGACAGAATAAAGATTAGACTAAAGTAAATAAAATCAAGAAGAATAAAATAATAGAAAGAATTAATGAAACCAGGAGTTGAATCTTCAAGAAAATACACAAAGTAGGTAAGTCCCTAGCCAGACTTATCAAGAAAAATAGAGTCTACACACATAAACAGAATCAGAAATGAGAAAGGAAAAATCACTATAGACACCACAGAAATACAAAGAATTATTAGAGAATACTATAAAAATTATATGGTGACAAATTGGATAACCCAGAAGAAATGGACAACTCTCTAGAAAAATACAACCTTCCTAGCCTGACCCAGGAATAAACAGAAAATCTGACCAGACCAATTGCTAGTAATGAAATTGAACTGGTAATCAAAATAATTAGAGGAAAACTCCTGGAGCAGATGGATTCACCACTGAGTTTTATCAAAAATTCATTGAAGACATAATACTCATCCTTCTCCATATTTCCAAAAAGTAGAAAAGGAGGGAATACTTCCAAACTCATTTTATGAGGCCCCCATCACTAATACCAAAACCAAGCAAAGACATCACAAAAAAAGAAAATTACAGACCAATATCCCTGATGAACATAGATGCAAAAATACTCAACAAAATATTAGCAATATGGATTAAAAAACACATAAAAAAATCATACATCATGATCATGTGGGATTTAATCCAGGGATGCCAGGATGGTACAATATGCGTAAATCAGTTAATATCATATATCACATTAAAAAAAGAAGGATAAACACCACACTATGATCTCAATAGATGTTGAAAAAGCATTTGACAAAATTTGACATCCATTAATGATAAAAACTCTTTTTTTCTTTTTCAACATTTTATTAAGGTATGATTGATATATACTCTTACGAAGGTTTTACATGAAAATACAATGTGGTTACTACATTTACCCATACTATCAAGTCCCCATCCACACCCCAATGCAGTCACTGTCCATCAGTGCAGCAAGATGCCAGAGGTTCACTGTGTGCCTTCTCTGTGCTACACTGTTCTCCCGGTGATCCCCCACACCATGTGTATTGAACATAATACCCCTCAATCCTCTTCTCCCTCCCTCCCCATCAGCCCTCCCACAACTGTCCCCTCCGGTAACCACTAGTTCATTCTTGGAGTCTCTGAGTTTGATGCCATTTTGTTCCTTCGGTTTTGCTTCATTGTTATATTTCACAAATGAGGGAAATTATTTGGCATTTGTCTTTCTCCGCCTGGCTTATTTCACTGAGCATAATGTCCTCCAGCTCCATCCATGTTTTTGCAAATGGTAGGATATGTTTCTTATGGCTGAATAGTATTCCACTGTGTATATGTACCACATCTTCTTTATCTATTCATCTACTGATGAACACTTGGGTTGCTGCCATATATTGGTTATTGTAAAAAGTGCTGTGATAAACATAGGGGTGCATATGTCTTTTTGAATCTGAGAACTTGTATTCTTTGGATAAATTCCAAGGAGTGGGATTCCCGGGTCAAATGGTATTTCTATTTTCAGTTTTTTGAGGAAGCTCCATATTGCTTTCCACAGTGGTTGAACTAACTTACATTCCCACCAGCAGTGTAGGAGGGTTCCCCTTTCTCTGCATCCTCACCAGCATTTGTTGTTCTTAGTCTTTGCAGTGCTGGCCATTCTTACTGGTGTGAGGTGATATCTCATTGTGGTTTTAATTTGCATTTCCCTAATGATTAGTGATGTGGAGCATCTTTTCATGTGTCTGTTGGCCACCTGAATTCCTTCTTTGGAGAACTCTCTTCATATCCTCTGCCCATTTGTTAACCGGGTTATTTGCTTTTTGGGTGTTGAGGTGTGTGAGTTCTTTATATATTCTGGATGTTAACCCCTTGTCAGATATATCATTTTCAAATATATTCTCCCAGATAAAAACTCTTAACAAAATGGCTATAGAGGATACCTACATTCAACATAATGAAGGGCATATATGAGAAACATGCAGTCAACACCATACTTAATAGCAAAAAGCTGAAAGCTTTCCCTCTAAGATTAGGAATGAGACCAGGATGCCCACTCTCACACTTTTATTCAACATAGTACTGGAGGTCCTAGCCACTGGTATCAGACAACAGAAAGAAATAAATGCAACCAGAATAGTAAAGAAGAAGTTACTGTTTGCAGATGACATGATATCATACATAGAATACCCCAATGAATCCACCAAAAAACTACTAGAATTCAGATTAGTATATTAGTAATAACTGAACTCAAAAAAGTTGCCTAAAGCAATCTACAGATTCAATGCAATTCCTATCAAAATACCAACAGCATTCTTTAACGAACTAGATCATATAGTTCTAAAATTCATACGGAACCACAAAAGACCCAGAATAGCCAAAGCAATCCTGAGAAGGAAGAATAAAGCTGAGGGTATTATGCTCTCTAACTTCAAGTTCTACTACAAAGACACAGTAAGCAAGACAATTTGGTACTGGCCCAAGAACAGTCCCAGAGGAATGTAACAGAACTGAGAGCCTAGATATAATAAACCCAAGCATATATGGTCAATTAATATTCGATAAAGGAGTCATGGACATACAATGGGGAAATGACAGCCTCTTCAACCACTGATGTTGGCAAAATTGGACAGCTACATGTAAGAGAATGAAACTGGATTACATTTACACAAATGTAAACTTGAAATGGATCAAAGACCTGAATGTAAGTCATGAGACCATAAGACTCTTGGAAGAAAATGTTGGCAAAAATCTCTTGAATATAAACATGAGCAAATTTTTCCTGAACACATCTCCTAGGGTAAGGGAAACAAAAGCAAAAATAAACAAACGGGACTACATCAAACTTAAAACCTTCTGTACAGCAAAGGACACCATCCATAGAACAAAAAGGCATTCTTCAGTATGGGAGAGTATATTTGTAAATGACATATCTGACAAGGGGTTAACATCCAAAAAATATAAAGAGCTCACATGTGTCAACACCCAAAAAGCAAACAACCTGATTAAACAATGGGCAGAGGATATGAATTGACACTTCTCCAAAGAAGAAATTCAGATGGCCAACAGGCACGTGAAAAGATGCTCCACATCACTAATTATCAGGGAAATGCAATTTAAACCATAATGAGATCTCACCTCACACCAATTAGGGTGGCCAACATCCAAAAGACAAGGAACAACAAATGCTGGCAAGGATGTGGAGAAAGGGGAATCCTCCAACATTGTTGGAGGGAATGTAAATTAATTTCATCATTGAGGAAAGCAATATGGAGTTTCCTCAAAAAAGTAAAAATACAAATACTATTTGACCCAGGAATCCCACTCCTACTAATTTACCCAAAGAAAACAAGATTCAAAAAGACATATGCACCCCTATGTTTACTGCAGCACTATTTACAATAGCCAAGATATGGAAGCAACTTAAGTGTCCATCAGTAGATGAGTGGATAAAGATTTGGTACATATACATGATGGAATATTATTCAGCCATAAGAAGAAAACAAATCCTATCATTTGCAAGAACATGGATGGAGCTAGGGGGTATTATGGTCAGTGAAATAAGCCAGGTGGAGAAAGACAAGTACCAAATGATTTCACTCATTTTAGAGTATAACAAGGAAGCAAAACTTAAGGAACAAAATAGCAGCAGACTCACAGACTTCAAGAAGGTACTAGTGGTTACCAAAGGGGAGGAGTGGGGGAGGGAGAAGGAGATTGAGAGGCATTGTGATTGGCACACATGGTGTGTGTGTGTGTGTCACAGGGGAGACAGTGAGGCACAGAGAAGACAAGTAGTGACTCATTTCACACTGATGGACAGTGACTGCAATGGGGTGTGGGGAGGACTTGATAATATGGGTGAATGTAGTAACCACGATGTTGTTCACATGAATCTTTCATAAGATTGTATATCAATGATACTTTAGTAAAAAAAATAGATGAATTAATAAAGAAAATGTGGTCTATGTAAACAATGGAATATTACTTAGCCATAAAAATATTGCCATTTTCAACAACACAGATGGACTTAGAGAGTATTATGCTAAGTGAAATAAGACAAAGCCAAATACCATATGGTTTCACTTATATAAAAAACAAAACAAATGAATATACAAAGCAGAAGCAGATTCACAGATACAGAGAGCAAAGTGTTGGTTACCAGAGTATACAGGGGTGGGCAAAACAGGTGAAAGAGATTAAGAGGTATAAACTTCCAGTTACAAAATAAATAAGTCATGGGGATGCAATATACAACATAGGGAATATAGTCAACAATATTGTAATAACTTTGTATGGTAACAGATGGTAACTAGACTTCTCATGGGGACCATCATGCATGAAAACACTGAATTACTACAATGTGCACCAGAAACTATTAGGATATTGTATGTCAATTATAATAAAAAATGTTTTGCACCTTCCTTTCCATTATTTACCAGAATCCTATCATAGCAACCTTCACAATATAAGTGACAGCTATAAAATCATTTAAATAGATACTTATGAAAATTCCTTCATATAACTTATATAATTATAGAACAAGTTATGTTTTCATGATTTTACTGTCTCTGTTTGCCACTAAATTAAACTCCTTGAAGGCAGGGCCTATGTCTGCCTTATTACTGTATTGCCAGTTCCTCTTACAATGCCATATCACGGGATTTGATTTTTAACTTAAGAACAATTAAATTCTTGAAGTATTTCAAACAGGGGAGTGATAATACCAGACTTGATAACTTAGAAGATCACTCTAGCTGCTGGATAAAGGCAAGGTAAAGATTGGGTGGCCAGAGCAGCTGGGAGGCTACCGCAGTTTTTCCGTTAAGTAATCAGGATTGTTCCGATGAGGGTGGATGACAGCAGAGACATAAAGACATAGACAGACTCAAGGTGTCTTATGGAGGGGGAATTAACAGGGGTGTTGGTGACTCATTAGGCATTAATAAAGGGAGATAAATTACTATTACCATTATCAACAAAAATTACAAGTACTTTCATTTAGTTAGATTGTTGATAACATGTATGTTCTGGGAACGAAGGGGTTCTCAAAGTAAAAGGGATGAAGCGATAAAAAACACTCCTCTCTAGAGACATCAGAAATGTGAATAGAATTCAGCAGCTGATTTTAAGTTAGATTTTTGGCGATTTTAATCTCATTTAATATCAGTGAATAGGAAAAAGCTTGAAAACTGAAAACAGGGCATACTTAAGGACAAAGTTACTTTGTTTTCCCCAGCTTAATTGAAGTAAAATTGACAAAACTGTGGGATATTTCAAGTGTACATCACGATGTATACATTGTGAAAGGATTCCACCCCCCTACTCCCCCATCAAGCTGATTTAATACATCTATCACTTTACATGGTTACCCTTAGTGTTTTCTGTTTGTTTGTTTTTGGTGAGAGCATTTAAGCTCTACTCCCTTGGCAAATTTCAATTATACAATACAGAGTTATCAACTACAGTCACCATGTTATCCATCCAATCCTCAGACCTTATTCATCTTATAACTCCAAGTCTGTGAAGCAGAGAGGGGACTGTGGAATTGGTCAGTAAATAGTGGTCTCCAATCTAAACCCCTGGGCTATCTCCTTATTTCTTTCACTGTGCATGGACAGATGAGACAAGGCGTCAGATCTGGCAGGTGTACCTGTGGCCTGCAGAGTTAGCATGATTGGCATGGCCAGAGTGAAAAGCTGAGGCCAGTGATGTAATTGACATTCCTGAGACAAGCAGCTCTTGTACAAAGAAAAAGCAACTTAGACCAAAGGAAATGGCAAAGTAAAAGAAGTAAAGAAGCCTCCTCTGAGCCCAGTTCAGGAGCACAGCATAAGAGAAACTGAGTTCAGGAAGTGATATGAACACAGCATGAAGGGATGCAGGTCATGTTCAGCTTGGGGGAAAGCAGAAGGCCCAACATCTATGGAGTGCCTCTTCTCCGACAGGTGCTGGCCAGGTGTTTGCATGCGCTGTCATGCACAGTCCTCCTTGTATCCCTGTAAATTGACTTTCTCTTCTGTTCCCATCTCTCAGAGAAACAGATTCAGGCTTGATTCATCACTTGCTTATGTTCACACATTAGTCAGTGTCAGGAGCTGGATTAGGTCCCAGGTTTTTCTAACTCCAAAGCTTTTTTTTTTAAGTAACATATTATGCCACAGATCCCAACTTCAAATCTTTTGGGGACCAAGCAGGTAATAGAAATGAGCAAAATTGGTGGGGGTGTGAGGCTTTAGGTGAGGAGAACACACGGGCAAACTGGAGGGCATATGCTTCACATATAGGGGCCAGCGTCCATTTAGCTCCAGGAGGCTATTGCCATGTGCGGATGTGGGCTTGGCATTGTCAGAGCTTCAAACTTCATAAGACAAACTGAGAATTTATGTTTTGATGTGAAATCTCTTAATTTGTAGATGCTGCTAATTAATTCAGTATTTTAGAAAGCTGTTGACTGATCACATAAAACTCCTCTGAATGCTGCATTCAGCCTGGTGACTATAGGGTGGTGACCTTGGTGTTACACCCTGCTGTTTGGGGCCCACTTGGCAGTTAGCACATTCAAGCCCTTTGTGACATGATGTCTGGAGATGGTGTAAATACAGAGGCAGTCAAAAGGCTCCAGCCTAATGGAACCAAAACAGGTAATAAATGGAAAAGCAAGTACAAGATAAAGATAATGCTCTGCCTCTGTCAGAAGGGATTTTGACTAGAACAGGAACAAAGATGGATACTACACTGATATAGAGGCCTGTGGTGCTGGATCACGCTAGCTCGTAAGAACAAAATATCCAGGAACTGAGTTCCACTGAGTCTGTGTTCAAGCATAGGTAACTTCTCCCACAACTCTTTTGGAGAATTTCCACCACTGAAATCTGCAAACACTAAAAATCAGAATTTTTTTTTTAACCGTGACTTTGTTTACCAGCACACAAGTACTTGTAACTTAGGAAAATGTTTGTTTATTAAACAAAACCACTTAAATTTATTTGTAACATCCTATGGTTAACCCCTAACAACCCATCTGCCACTCAAGTACTAATTTAATACATTTTCTAAAGAGTTTATGTTTAGGTGAGCTGAGCTGGTCACTTAATTTCCATGTTGGTGACCCTGCAACAGTGATTGCATGACTGACATCCTAGAAGCAGCAGCAGAACTGGTATCCTGCACAGAGGAGTCTTTACACAATTTGTTTCAAAGGATACCAGCTGACATTTGGGGGCACTGCTACTTGTGAAGGCATTATTCGAAGAGACTTATGAATATCAAACTAAAATTTGCACAACAAACTTTTGAGGTAGAGGTTGTAATGTCATTCTTTTATTGATTAGGAAACTGAGGCACAAAGTTGCACAAACAGTAAATGGTACGGTTGTGATGAACCACATACTCTCACTTTAGAATCAGCTATACTGCTGTAGTTATAAACTGTACACTAAACTGTTAAAAAATATTTATGGAAATTTCTGATTGGATCAGCCTGGGCACAGGCTTACCAACAGAGTACAAGAGATAATAAGGACCAAGTAGCAAGCACAATGTGTTACATGTCCTGGAACATGGTGGGTGATAAATGCAATTTCTTTCCTTTCTTCTCCTCCTGAAGGCTAAAGGCATTTCACAAAATCATTACTGAACAGAATTGCCAAGTTATATCTCCACAGACTTGATGCATCTTAAGAAATAAAAATGAAGCAAATAGTCCAAATTTATATAAAAGCAAACATTCAGGTATTGGAAAACAATTGGGAAATTAAGTTCCTTTTATATTTTCAATAAGGTTATTTTTATTGAATGCTATGATTTGAAAGACCTTGCAATAATTTTTCCTGTGTTTTCCACCTTCTCTTTGAATGAAAAAGTAAACTATGTAAGTTATTTCTCTACATAAATTAGTTGTGGGTCATATGACATCAGGTATTATAAGTCCCATACATTTTCATGCTTTTACTAATGCAGTTACATGTTAGACACTGAGATTAGAATACAGATTCAATTGTGAGAGGCATAGTTTTTTATTTGTTTGTATGTGTATGTTGTAGATACTTACTTGCAAAGCTTTTTTGTCACATTGTTATAGTTTTAATTTCTCAATGTCCCTGAATGTAAACTTCTTTTATATTGATCATATAAAAGATTGCTATATATTTATTGTATTTACATGAATTTTGTACTTACAAAATTATTTGGGGCCTAAGGAAAGAAGATTTCATACCCTAATTTGTCAAGTAGCCAAATGTCCAAATTTTTTTCTTTCTTAAAATTTGTATTCCATGCTGAATGAGTTCTGAGGAATTTATTTTATTTTAATAATCACCTTTATAATCAAAGTTCCTAGATTTAGCCATATTAGGGAATTAATCAGTTCCTCCTGAGATGGCTGGCACTCGACAGACTTTATGGCTGCCTGTGTAAACGGTCCTTATCTACTGAAGGCTGTGAAAGGGAAACATTGCAGTGCCCTACATCTTTCATGGGGCTTGGAGGATAAGATGGAAAAAATAATTGAAAAGCAAACTGAAGAGGATTTACAAGTGTTGAGTGTTGAGGAGGATTCTAAGTCAAGGAGTTGTATAGATAACAGAGGGATACCTTTGGGTCAGGTGCTAAGTATAGCCATGGCCCCCATCCTTGAATGAAGAGGGAACCAGGACAAGACTTGTTGGGAAGGCTTTATGGAAGAAGTAAGATTTCAACTGGATCTTGCAAGATTGGTAGGTGCTAGACATGCAAAAAAAGGAGGAAGGGCCCTCTAGTTTGCATAAACCAAGATATTATGGTAGTGATTAGCATTTAATGTATGCAGGATGATGGTGGACCAGTCTGGCCAGAAAGGAGGACTCCTCCTAATGGGGACATAAGGCTCTAACCACGTGGACAGAGCAGGCAAGCTATGTTTTCTTTTCCTAGATTTGAATGATGCTGGCATTATAATTGCATAGGCTATCTGAGCAAGACTGTTTATCTGTTCACAAAGTTGGATTCGTAAAAGAAAAATGGAAAGCCAGAGATGCATTCATTCTAAACATATATTGAGCACCTTAGATGGGCCAGCTATCCTTTGGTGCACTAAGTCATAAAATAGAGCAAACCATACTCTCTGTTCCTAAGGAGTTCATGATCAAGTGAAAAAGTGGGATGGTAAACAAATAATTAGAATAACTTTGATGTAGGTGTTATAATATGTGTTTTATTCAAAGGGCCTTGGGAGTGTGGAGGGACACCTGGCTCATTTTGGACAAGATGGACTGGATGTCTTCAAAAATGAATTAATATTTGAGCTTGACAAAGAGATTTTCCCAAAGAGATTGGGGAGAGTGTAAAAGTATGTGCATTCAAAGGCAGGAAGACCCTGTGTCATTAGGGGCATAGCCTTGGTCAGACAGAGGCACCAAATAACACACAGAACTTCTGTGCTTGGAGGTGTATGTGCTCACGTGCATTTGGGTTGAATTAATGCAGAGGAGGGATCCAGACAGGCTTGTTAGGTGCTGCTGTCTGTCTTACAATAACCTGCTTGGCCCCAAAAATCAGGGTTCGATGATAGCTGAACTCATTGTTGGAAGTGGACTGGAGATTGGATGCTTCAGTTACATGTCTCTAATCATAAAAGCAATTTATCTGTCTCATATAAGAAAGTGATGCTGTCGGTGATGTTATTTCCTTCACTGAACTTAAGACTGACTTTATGCTGTTCAGTTACAAGCACCATAAACTCTCTTGTGACCTTGTGCTCTAGTCACCTGCAAACCTAGTTGACTGCAATCTGGGTATTATTGAAAATACAAAATGCATTGCTAAGTCATTGAAAATATCCCACAAGGCTCTGCTCCAAATAAGTGTATTATGTTGCTCTATAGATGACCTTTCATTGCTCAGACTCACATTACAAGACTGGAGCTGCCCTATTCTTCTCCCATACCCAGAGGGGTACTGGTTTCAACACCCTGTGGAGCATTTTTATGGGATTTTAGAGAAATCAAATAAATATTTAGGATTTCTACTATAGATCCTTGATGCTATGTAGAGAAGCTATGCCATATGTGATGCTGACCTGCTCATTCACTCATTTTTTTTTTCAATAAGCATTTATTAAAAGCCCATTGCACACCAGGCATTTTGCTCAGCATTAGGAAATCAAAGTTGAATAAGGTGTAGTGCCTGCCCTCAAAGCCTACTGTCAAATGGAGATATATATGTGTATACTATAGTGAGATATTTATCATAATGGATCTGTACAAAGTGTTCATTGGGACAGAAATAAGAGTACTTAATTAAGTCAGCTTTGGGGAGTCAGGGAAGACTTCAAAGAGACCGTGATACGTGTGTTGATACAGAGGAGCAGGATGAGTCTGGGGAGATGGTGTGTGGGGAGTGGCTGGGATTGGGGCTGGGGGGACTATAGGTGTCTGACCATGAAAGGCTTCATATGGCCAAGAGACTGAATTTTTTTTTTTTGAGAGGGCATCTCTCATATTTATTGATCAAATGGTTGTTAACAACAATAAAATTCAGTATAGGGGGGTCAATGCTCAATGTACAATCATTAATCCATCTCAAGCCTAATTCTCGTCAGTCTCCAATCTTCTGAAGCGTAACAAACAAGTTCTTACATGGTGAACGAATTCTTACATAGTGAGTAAGTTCTTACATGGTGAACAGTACAAGGGCAGTCATCACAGAAACTTTCAATTTTGATCACGCATTATGAACTATAAAAAATCAGGTCAAATATGAATATTCGTTTGATTTTTATACTTGACTTATATGTTGATCCCACATTTCTCCCTTTATTATTATTATTATTTTTATTTTTAATAAAATGCTGAAGTGGTAGGTAGATGCAAGATAAAGGTAGAAAACATAGTTCATGCTGTAAGAGGGCAAATGTAGATGATCAGGTGTGTGCCTGTAGACTATGTGTTAATCCAAGCTAGACAAGGGCAATAAAACATCCACGGATGCAGAAGATTTCTCTCAAAGCAGGGGGGATGAGGTTCTGAGCCTCACCTCTGTTGATCCCCAATTTCTCACCTGATGGCCCCCCTGTGACTGTGCCTGTCTTAGGTTGTTCCTCCCTTGAGGAATCTTACCCGCAAGAGACTGAATTTTATATTTAAGACAACCCTAAACTGGAAGTATTTAAATATAATCTAATTTGCATTTGGGGGAAGATCATTCCAGCAACAGTGAGGAGGCTGGGATAAAGAGAGTGGAACATCAAGGATGCAGTAACTAGGCAAGTCTGACAGAGCCCTAGGAAGGCCCACACAGGTGGTCAAGAATAGGAGGAGGAAGGAGTCAAGAGAAGTGAGAAGTACTCAGGTGTTAAATTAACATGATTTGACTAATTAGATTTGAAGAATAACAAGGGGGGAGATACTCATACAACTCATTTTGATATTAACTTTGCCATTGATTCTCATTAGCCCAATGGAGAGACTTAATTCACATAACCATACTTTTTATTTTTTTATTTTGCTCTCCTTAATGTACAATTACATGAATAACATTATGGTTACTAGACTCCCCCTATTATCAAGTCCCTACCACATACCCTATCAGTGTAGTAAGATGTTATAGAATCACTACTTCTCTTCTCTGTGTTATACTGCCTTCTGAGTGTCCCCCACCATGTACTTTATACATGCTGATTGTGATGTCCCATTTTTCCCCTTATCCCTCCCTTCCCACCCATTATCCCCAATCCCTTTCCCTTTGGTAACTGTTGGTCCATTCTTGGGTTCTGTGAGTCTGCTGCTGTTTTGTTCCTTCAGATTTTTCTTTGATGTTATACTCCACAGATGAGTGAAATCATTTGATACTTGTCTTTCTATGCCTGGCTTATTTCACTGAGCATACTACCCTCTAGCTCCATCCATGTTGTTGCAAATGGTAGGATTTGTTTTCTTGTTATGGCTGAATAGTATTCCATTGTGTGTATGTACCACCTCTTCTTTGTCCACTCATCTACTGATGGACACTTAGGTTGTTTCCATTTCCTGGCAATTATAAATAGTGCTGCGATAAAGATAGGGGTGCATATGTCTTTTCAAACTGGGCTCCTGCATTCTTAGGGTAAATTCGTAGGAGTGGAATTCCTGGGTCAAATGGTATTTCTATTTTGAATTTTTTGAGGAACCTCCATACAGCTTTCCACATGGGTGAACTAGTTTACATTCCCACCAGCAGTGTAGGAGGGTTCCCCTTTCTCCACATCCTCATCAACATTTGTTGTTGTTTGTCTTTTGGATGTTGGCCATCCTGACTGGTGTGAGGTGATATCTCTTTGTGGTTTAAATTTGCATTTCTCTGATGATTAGTGATGTGGAGAATCTTTTCATGTGCCTGTTGGATATCTGAATTTCTTCCTTGGAGAATTGTCTGTTCAGCTCATCTGCACATTTTGTAATTGGCTTATTTGCTTTTTGTTTGTTGAGGTGTGTGAGCTCTTTATATACTTTGGATGTCAACCCCTTATCGGAGATGTGATTTATGAATATATTCTCCCATACTGTAGGATGTCTTTTTGTTCTCTTGATAGTGTCCTTTGCTATACAGAAGCTTTTTAGTTTGATATATCCCACTTGTTCATTTTTGCTTTTGTTTCCCTTGCCTGGGGAGATATGTTCATGAAGAAGTTGCTCATGTTTATCTCCAAGAGATATTTGCCTGTGTTTTTTTCTAAGAGTTTTATGGTTTCATGACTTACGTTCAGGTCTTTGATCCATTCTGAGTTTACTTTTGTGTATGGGGTTAGATAATAATGCAGTTTCATTCTCTTACATGTGGCTGTCCAGTTTTGCCAACACCAGCTGTTGAAGAGACTGTCTTTTCCCCATTGTATATCCATTGCTCCTTTATCATGTATTAATTGACCATATAGGCTTCGGATTTATATCTTGGCTCTCTAGTCTGTTCCATTTGTCTATGGGTCTGTTCTTGTGCCAATACCAAATTGTCTTGATTACTGTGACTTTGTAGTAGAGCTTGAAGTCAGGGAGTGTAATTCCTCCCACTTTATTCTTCCTTCTCAGGATTGCTTTGGCTATTCGGGGTCTTTTGTGGTTCCATATGAATTTTAGAACTATTTGCTCTAGTTCACTGAAGAATGCTTTGGTATTTTGGTAGGGATTGCATTGAATCTGTAGATTGCTTTAGGCAGGATGGCCATTTTGACAATATTAATTCTTCTTGTCTATGAGCACCAGATGTGTTTCCGTTTATTGGTATCTTCTTTAATTTCTCTCATGAGTGTCTTGTAGTTTCAGAGTATAGGTCTTTCACTTCCTTGGTTAGGTTTATTCCTAGGTATTTTATTCTTTTTGATTCAGTTGTGAATGGAATTGTTTTCCTTATTTCTCTTTCTGCTAGTTCATCATTAGTGTATAGGAATGCAATAGATTTCTGTATATCAATTTTGTATCCTGCAACTTTGCTGAATTCCAATATTATATCTAGTAGGTTTAGAGTGGATTCTTTAGGGTTTTTTATATTCAGTATCATGTCATCTGCAAACAGGGACAGTTTGATTTGTTCCCTACCAATCTAGATGCATTTTATTTCTTTGTGTTGTCTGATTGCTGAGGCTAGGACCCCCAGAATTATGTTGAATAAAAGTGGGGAGAGTGGAGTGGGCATCCTTGTCTTATTTCCAATCTTGAAGGAAAAGCTTTCAGCTTCTCACTGTTAAGTATAATGTTGTCTGTGGGTTTGTCATATATGGCCTTTATTTTGTTGAGGTACTTGCCCTCTATATCCATTTTGTTGAGAGTTATTATCATGAATGGATGTTGAATTTTGTCGAATGCTTTTTCAGCATCTATGGAGATGAACATGTGGTTTTTGTCCTTCTTTTTATTGATGTAGTGGATAATGTTGATGGATTTTCGAATGTTGTACCATTCTTGCATCTCTGGGATGAATACCCCTTGATCATGATGGATGATCTTTTTGATGTATTTTTGAATTCAGTTTGCTCATATTTTGTTGAGCAGGTTTGCATTGATGTTCATCATGGATATTGGTCTGTAATTTTCTCTTTTTTTTGGTGTCTTTGCCTGGTTGTAGTATTAGAGTGATGTTGGACTCGTAGAATGAGTTTGGGAGTATTCCCTCCTCTTCTACTTTTTGGAAAACTTCAAAGAGGATGGGTATTACATCTTCACTAAATTTTTGATAAAATTCAGCAGTGAAACCATCTGGTCCAGGAGTTTTGTTCTGAGGTAGTTTTTACATTACCAATTCAATTTCCTTGCTGGTAATTGGTCTATTTAGATTTTCTGTTTCTTCCTGGTTCAGCCTTGGAAGGTTGTATTTTTTTTAGAAAGTTTTCCATTTCTTCTAGGTTATCTAGTTTGTAACCATATAATTTTTCATATTATCCTCTCATAATTCTTTGTATTTCTGTGGTGTCCATAGTGATTTTTCCTTTCTCATTTCTGATTCTGTTTATGTGTGAAGACTCTCTTTTTTTCTTGTTAAGTCTGGCTAGGGGTTTATCTATTTGTTTATTTTCTCAAAGAACCAGCTCTTACTTTCATTGATTCTTTCTATTGTTCTCTTCTCAATTTTATTGATTTCTGTTTTAATCTTTATTATGTCCCTCCTTCTACTGACTTTGGGCCTCATTGGCTCTTCCTTTTCTGTTTTCATTAATTGTGAGTTTTGGCTGTTGATTTGGGACTGTTCTTCTTTCCTGAGGTATGCCTTCTAAGCACTGCCTTTGCTGCATCCCACAGATTTTGCAGTGTTGAATTATTGTTGTCATTTTTCTCCATTTATTGCTTGACCTCTGTTTTTATTTGGTCATTGATCCATTGATTATTAAGGAGCATGTTATTAAGCCTCCATGTGTTTGTGGGCTTTTTATTTTTCTTTGTGTAATTTATTTCTAGTTTCATACCTTTGTGATCTGAGAAGCTGGTTGGTACAATTCCAATCTTTTTGAATTTACTGAGGTTCTTTTGTGATCTAGTATATAATCTATTCTTGAAAATGTTCCATGTGCACTTGAGAAGAATGTGTGTCCTGTTGCTTTTGGATGGAGTGTTCTGTAGATATCCGTTAGGTCCATCTGTTCTAGTACTTTGTTCAGTGCCTCTGTCTCTTTACTTATTTTCTGTCTGGTGGATCTGTCCTTTGGAGTGAGTAGAGTGTTGAAGTTTCCCAAAATGAATGCACTGTGTTCTATGTCCCCATTTAATTCTGTTAGTATTTGTTTCACATATGTAGGTGATCCTGTGTTGGGTGCATAGATATTTATACTAGTTATATCCTCTTGTTGGACTGACCCCTTTATCATTATGCAATGTCCTTCTTTGTTTCTTATTACTTTCTTTGTTTTGAAGTTCAATTTGTCAGATACAAGTACTACAACTCCTGCTTTTTTCTCCCTATTAGTTGTATGAAATATTTTTTCCATCCCTTTACTTTCCATTTGTGTATGTCTTTGGGTTTGAAGTGAGTATCTTGTAGGAGGCATATAGATGGGTCTTGTTTTTTTATCCATTCAGTGACTCTGTGTCTTTTGATTGATGAATTAAGGCCATTTACATTTAGCGTGATTATTGATAGGTATGTACTTATTACCATTGCAGTCTTTAGATTTGTGTTTATGAAAGGTTCAAGGGTAATTCCCTTACTATCTGACAGTCTAATTGAACTCACTTTGTATGCTATTACAAACACCACCTAAAGGTTCTTTTCTTTTTCCTTCTTTTTCTTCCTCCTCCATTCTTTGTATGTTAGTTATCATATTCTGTACTCTTTGTCTATCCCTTGATTGACTTTGGGGATAGTTTATTTGATTCTGCATCTGCTTAGTAATTAATTGTTCTACTTTCTCTGGTTTTATTTTTCCTGGTGACATCTATTTAGCCTTAGGAATACTTCCATCTATAGCAGTCCCTCCAAAATATACTGTAGAGGTGGTTTATGGGAGGTAAATTCTCTCAACTTTTGCTTATCTGAAAATTGTTTAATCCCTCCTTCAAATTTAAATGATAACCTTGCTGGGTAGAGTATTCTTGATTCAAGGCCCTCCTGCTTCATTGCTTTAAATACGTCATCCCACTCCCTTTTTGTCTGTCCGGTTTCTGCTGAGAGATCTGAAGATAGCTTGATGGGTTTCCTTTGTATGTGATCTTTGTTCTCCCTCTAACTGCTTTTAAAAGTCTGTCTTTATCCTTGATCTTTGCCATTTTAATTATTATATATCTTGATGTTGTGTTCCTTGGGTCCCTTGTGTTGGGAGATCTGTGCACCTCCATGGCTTGAGAGACTATCTCCTTCCCCAGATTGGAGAGGTTTTCAGCAATTACCTCCTCAACAACACTTTCTATCCCTTTTTTTCTCTCTTCTTCTTCTGGTACCCCTATAATGCAGATATTTTTCCATTTGGATTGGTCACACAGTTCTCTGAATATTCCTTCATTTTTAGAGATCCTTTTTTCTCTCTGTGCCTCAGCTTCTTTGTATTCCTGTTCTCTGATTTCCATTCCATTTACTGTCTCTTCTGCTACATCTAATATGCTTTAAAATCCCTCCATTGTATGTTTTATTTCAGATATGTAATTTCTTAATGATTGAATCTCTATCTTAAATTCACCCTGAGTTCTTGAATATTTTTCTGTACCTCCATGAGCATGTTTATGATTTTTATTTTAAACTCTCTTTCAGGAAGATTGGTGAGTTCAGTTTCATTTGGCCCTTTTTCTGGGGTTACTGAGATTTTGGTCTGAAACACATTCCTTTGATGCTTCATAATTCTATGTGGTACCCTGTAGTGCCCAGAAGCTCCAGTCTCTGGAGCTGCTCAGCCCCTAGATTGAGGTTTGAGGTTGTAGGGGAGCGGCACTGGTGCCTTGGCGGAGGAAAGAGCTGTTTCCTGATTCCCGGCTGCACTGCCTGCTCCAGTATCAGACCCGATGGGCCGAGCACACAGGTGTAAGCCTCTGTGCTTTGCGTCTCTAGCTGTTGTAGGTGGGGCCTCCCTCTGTCTGGCCTGACACCAGTGCAGTGACTGCCAGTTTGCGAGCAGGTTTTGGCAGGCCAGGAGGAAGATGCAGCAGGCTGCTTGTCACAGTGGGGGGCCTCAGAGCTGAGTAGGCAGCCAGGGGGATGGAGCGCCTGAATCTCGTCAACGTTCTCAACCCACTGGGTAGAGTGCAGCCAGACAACCTTGTCCACCTATCCCTTCTCCTGCGTAGCAAGCTCTGTGCAAACCCCACCCCTTCAGCAGCCCTCTGACTGCTAGGAACCCTCTCAGACTGCCTGCCTTTCTTTTGTCCCAGAGCAGCTGGATGTGGATCCCCATTTTCCACAAATGGCCAGAATCTCAGTCTCTCAAATATTCCGCCTGTCCCAGATCTCTAACCCCAGCAACCTCCAGAGCACCACACAATGTAGGTCTGGGGTCCAAAGCAGACCTTCAGGGCTGGGTGTTCAGCATTTCTAGGCCTGTTGACTCACAAGCACTTTTGCCTACCACAACTACAGGTAAACATGCTTGTACAACAGAGAAAACTTACAGATAGATGCACAGGTTCTTGCATTGGAAGCTCTAAGTATGCACAGGGATGTTGATTGTAAAGGGCATATGGGACCTGGGGAGCACTGGTAGGCTCACCTACAGTGTGTACTCTCATACTACATAGACCTGCTTTTTTTCCTATGTCAACATGTTCACTCTGTTTTATGATTGATTCCTCTAGGGGCAGCTGGCTATAATTTATGAGGAAAAAAAATAGAAATCAGGAAGTTGGTGAAACTAGTAGTGGTCACCAAATTAAAGCAATATTCCCAAGTGTGTATAGGCTATTTTCAAATTCAAAAGGCCTACCAAACATGGATATATAGAGCCTCTTTCTTAATGATAGTAAGGAGAAGGTACCAGATCAATAATATCCTTTAACCTGGGGGAAATATACCAGAACTATGTAGCCCTAAAATCTTATTCATGAAGTACACCTCTTAATCTTTCTAGGGTTTATCACCTATCCTCTGTTTTACATGTGTGTTACCAAGGCATCCAGAATGCTTGCAGTTTCCTGTTTAACAGGTTGATTGACTTAAAATGATTACTAGTAGACCAGATTGTTGATTTGGGGAATAGCGAGATAATCACTGTCTAAGATGCTCAAGGTCCCTTTGGACTTAGCTGTGACGGAGAGCAGGAGGGCTAATATAGCCCTGGAGTAAGACTGTGAATACATGTATTCCAAGAGAATGAGTTCACTGGATTTGAAAAGACTTCAAGTGCCAGGTATGTTTTGCAGGGGCCATACTGTTGCATTATGGGATATGATGGGGATAGTCACACTTTCATCATTTAAGTCTTTAAGATTGATCTAGGATGCTGTATTGCTTTTGATTTTCTATCTTGTTGGGATGGGGAATAGTTTCAAGCACTTCCACTTGGCCTTTACTACCATAACTGATCTGAATACAAAGCTTCAGAAACTAGGGAGGGTTCTACCTGGTTCTGAGTATATCTGTCTTATTTCAGAATCTGAGAAAATGACCATAGAATGGGCATGTGGCCACACTGGACTCAACCTATAGTGAAATAAACTTGGACACAGACTCCATTCATTTCCTGGCCTCTGTATGCTCCCACCCTAAGTGAGGGTCATAATGGCATTTTGACATTCATATTCGACAGCTCTCAAAAGATTCAGATATTCATTTGTCCTTAGTGGCAGTTTTTAGGTCACACTGGGATAGAATTAGAGGAATTAGTATTGCATATACCTCCTATGAATTTCAAGGAGAACTGGCCTGTTCTTCAGCTGAATGCTCTGTGTTTAAGAACTGGCTTAGGTCTGGAAACAGGATGAAGGATGAGATTTTTCTTTTGTGGTAGCTGACATCAACGTTCTGCTTGCCTGATCTTGATCTTCTTTGGTTATATTATTTAAGTAACACTCTCCCTGGATGACCATTCACTTTCCCCCCAGGTCTACTAGCCATAACCACAGATTCCTGTAAGTCAAGGCCATTGGTTGTTATTTAGACTTTACAGCCCATTACGATTACATTTACCTTATTTGCCCCAGTTGGTAAAGTGCAATCACTTGCCCTTTGATATTCTAGAATCCTACCATCTATATGACATTAGGTAGCCCAGTTCTAGAGCATCAACTCCTATCTTCCCCTGTCTGTGGAGGGTGACTGTCACTGCACCTATCAGTGATTCTGGTACCTCCTCACTAGGGTATTTTGAAGTAGTGAAGGATGATCCTTTGGGCCTTCTTGGAGAAACGAATCAGATGTGGATTGGATGGGCCAAATGAATACTTAAAAATCCATAATAAAATGACCACGTCCCTGCACTTTTTATTGTGATAAGAAATTTAACATGAGATCTTTCATTGTAACATATTTTGAAATGCACATTATCATATAGTTTACTGTAGGAACTATGTTGTATAACAGATCTCTAGAACTTAATCATCTTGCATAACTAAAATGTTATACCCATTGAACAACAACTCCCCATTTCCCCTCACTTCAGCCCTTTGCCACCACCCTTCTGTTCTGTTTCTATGAATTTGACTGATTTAGATACCTCAAATAAGTGGAGTCATGTGGCATTTCTCCTTCGGTGATTGGTTTATTTCACTTAGTATTATGTCCTCAATGTTCATTCATGTTGTCACTTTTCACAGAATGTCCTTTTTTAAGGCTGAATAATACATACCATATTTTCTTAAGGCATTTATCTATCAACATTTAGGTTGTTTCCATGTTAGCTATTTTGCAAAATGAAAAGCTTCTGCACAGAAAAGGAAACAACCAACAGAATGCAAAGGCAGCCTACAGAGTCAGAGAAAATATTAACAAACTCTATATCTGATATGGGGGTTAAGATCCAGAACATTTAAAGAACTGTAACTCAACGGTGAAAAAACAAGTATCCAGAATACAAATAGGCAAAACAACTGAAGAGACATTTCTTTAAAGAAGACATATGAGTGGCCTTCAGGTGTATGAAAAGGCGCTCAACATCACTCATCATCAGGGAAATGAAATCAAAAGAAATGAAATATCACCTCACACATGTCAGGATGACCATTAGAAACAATGTAACAAGTTTGGTGAGAATGTGGAGAAATTGGAATCCTCCTACAGTATTGGTGGGAATGTAAAACCCTGTAGCTATTGTGAAAAATAGTAGGGAGGTCCCTCAAAAAGTTAAAAATAGAAAAACTATATGATCCAGCAATGCTGCTTCTATGTATATACCCCAAAGAATTATAATCAGGGTCTTAAAGAGGTACCTGCAGTTCCATGTTCACTGGCAGCATTCCCTGTGCATTTCAATCCCCTTCTTTCAATCTTCCACTGGAACTTACAGGCAGTTCCAGAATCCTCCACCTATTTACTGAACATCATCACTGCTTCCAAGCTTCAAGGAACCATTTCAGCAGTAAATTAGGACCAGCAACAGGAATCTGTAGGGAAAATAGAAGTTACCATGGCCAGGATCGTCACCTGACCCTAATCTACTTGCTCACTGCACATATGCAATGATGTAACTGGCCTACTGCATAGGCACATGCTTACACACCTGTTAGCAATGAGACATTACTGTCTGTATTGCTATATAAAGAGTTTCACCCAGTGCTCTGCCTGGCTCCTGGCTGGTGGCAGCTGAAACAGTTTGCTGACTTGCTGAATGCAGACATGATTCTACCACTCAACCTGCCACTGCAAGAATAAAGCATGGTATAAACCCTTTTTACCCGTAACATTTCATTATCATTATTCAAACTCACCGAATCCAGAGTGAACTTGCCCAAAGCTGAGACCCTCTGGTGAGACAGCATCACTTCCAGAATTCAATTTCTAGTCATGGGCATGTGCTCCCACATAAATGAACTCTTCTTTAAAGGATATATATTACAACCTACCTAGTCAAGTGTATTAGTTTCCTATTTCTGCTATAATTAATTATTACAAATTTAGTGGCTTAAGTAACACAGATGTAACTTACAGTTCTGGAGGTCTCGAGTCTAAGATGTGTCCATAGGGTAGCATTTCTTTTGGAGGTGCTAAGGGAGAACTCATTCCCTCATCTTCACCCACTTTATGAAGAATACCTGTACTCCTCAACTTGGGGCCCCATCCTCCAGTTTCAAAGGTAGTAGGGTAGTATCTTCTCTCTCCTCTTTGATTTGTTTCCTTCCTTACATCTACTCTCTCTGACTCTGAGCCTCCTGCCTCCCTTTCGTGAGGACCCTTGTGATTACTTTGGGCACACCTGGATAATCTAGAATAATAGCCTCATCTCAATACCCTTAATCTAATCACATCTGCAATGTAAAAAAACATATTCCAGGATCTGGGGATTAGTTTGTGGGCATCTTTTCAGGGAGTGGAGAGCATTATTCATCCCACCATAGGATCCTCAAGAACCACCCCAGACACCTTTCCTAATTCTTGTTGATACATTTTAGTCTGGTCCTGCAGCTCTTTCTGTAAATGAATAATCCTTTTCCTCCCACAGCACAGATAGTATTCTCCTGCTTGACCTTACTTACTTTGCACCCCCTCCCCTGAGACATTTGGCCAAATCTGGGACTGTTTTTGGCTATCATCACTAGGCACTACCAGCATCTAGTGGGTAGAGGCGAGGATGCTGCTAAACCATGCACAGGACAGACCGCACAACAAAGTGTCCTATTCAAAAGAGACCATGGTTTAAAACAATGGCATTATGGGTATAGATATGGAAGAAGGCCAGCATAATTTTGTGAAATATCTGCCAAGGTGAGGACTTTTAGAAATCTCCAAGCAGGAAATTTAACTCCTGGAACACCTCTAACAAGAAGGAAGGAGCTGTTTCTCTTGGCTAGAGGATTCAGGGTCATCTCTATTTCTGTTATTTCAAGCTCATCTCCTCCCTCTACCTTAAATTTCCCCATTCTAAGACTCAGGGTATCATTCCTTTCCTGTCAAGTTTCTGACTTTGGAGTAGGGGACTTAACTGAGCTATGAATCCAGCTTCTTTGGTAACACACAGTGCTTCTAATCAAATCTTGGGCCTGATTTTCATCACAGTCTTCTCTCTGCCTGCAGGAAATGAGAATCTCTTTTGATAGCTGGCTTATTTTCCTCCCTCAGTAATCTTTTGGTTGGTTAATACCAGCAGCCAATCATACATAATGGCTACAATTACCAATTGTTCCATGTCTTTCAAAGTCTAGAATACCACACAACGCTGTGCCTTCCATTTATGCCCCATCCCAATTTACAACAGGTAAGCTTCTTAATACTGTCAAGGTTATCTCATGTCAGATTCCACTGCAAAACCCTGCTGTGCAGGCCTTGTCGTTGGTTGCCCAGTGAGTGATACAATTCAAAAATCCCACCCGAGGGCCTGCTTACCAGGCTCCTCAGGGACCAACTGTCTTAGGTTGGATTCTCCTAGAAACAGACTTCCAGGGAGGCTTTCTGTACTTTCGCACTTTATTTTAGAAGTAATTTGTGGAAGAATTGGTGGGGGACTGGAAAGTGAGAGAGGAAAGGAAGGAAGCCAAGCAAAGACATGTTAACTGTTTACCTCTGTGGAAAACTGAGGCTCAATCCATCTTAACTGCTGCAAGAGAGGTGCGGAGTTTTCCCAGTTCCAAGGGGTGAGAAATCCTCCAGTTTCTGTTTATTGTTCATTTACGGCTTTTCCTGAGGGCTACAACTTCCAAGCATTTCTGACCTCCTCTGTTCTCAGGTCGAGCATGCTCCTGCGGCCAGAGACAGGCTTGAGGGTGAGAACTGCAGGTGCTAGTGTAGGAAGCCATAGGTGTTCGCAGGAACCACGGGAGCTGGAAAGACAAGGGCAGGACACCACACCATCTGTCACACTGACATGAAGTTTTAAATTCAGGGCTTAAATTACAACACAAGAACACATATTTGGTTGTACTTTTTCTGGAATGGGTTCATTTCTAGGGCTACATGAGGGTCACCCACAGCCTCAGGCTTACATTTTTAGCACACTCTGTATAGCAGCGAAACCTGCCTGAGAGCTTATAACCAGTCTCATTGGCTCTGACTGGTCAGACTCAGGTCAGGTATCTCTGAGACATCCAGTGAAAGCACATAGGTAAAATGCACTGGTTGATTTAGCCTAGGCCATATGTTTTCCTTCTCTGCCCAGAAACAGCTCCACCTTAAAGGCACAGCAGCAGAATGGGGAAGGATTAATTCCCTTTAAGCAAAATTTCTCAGAGAAGCAGCATGAGAGCTGAGCAGCAAAAATGACAACTGTCCACTACAACCCTGTTTAATAACCTCTTAAAACATTTGTAGAGTCTATTTACTCTGAGCTGGGGTTACCTAGACAAAGTTGTCAGCCAGCTACTTACTACTTATCTGCTTCAGAATTTCTCCTCCATGATGCATTTCAGATGCCATATTATAAGCAATTATGTTACTTATTTCACCATAGAACATTTTTCAGTAAGAATTTTTTCCATTATCAGCGAAGGGCAATATATTTAACAAGGATTAGGTGATCAGATGAACTAGTCATAGCAAGGGCCCCAGGGTTAGTAATATCTGGGGTAATTGAAAAGAAATCAACATTTATCAAGCACCTGCTATTTTCCAGGCTCTGTGCCAGGAACCTTACATACATTATCTCTTTAATTCTCACAATGATCATGTGAGGAGGACACAATGATAACAGTTTACAGGTGAGAAAACAAAGGTTCATGGGGGCTCAGTAACATAACAAAGCTCCTTCAACTAGTGTAAGGAGACTGGTTCCACCTGGTGATCTCCATATGTTAGGCATGCTGTGACGTGGACAGGTTAGCAATGGTCTGGCATGGCCCATAAGCCATAAATGCAGTAGGCATGTGGCTACTAATGGCTCTCCTAGCAGAGAGTGAATGCCTTCAGGGGAAACTCCACTGTGACCATGGCCATGGGAGAGACCTGTCTTCACAATTAAGGAGATGGACTGTGGAAGTTACTTCCATTTTTTGTTTACTATGCAAATGTGTATTTAGTGCCATCCAGTCCCATGTCAGGAAAAGACTTAGAATTTCCTTTTAAGAAGAGAAGTTATAAAATTTTCCTCTCAAATACCTTCTGTTGATTTAACAAATGCCTTCCCCCAATACTCTTAGCACATACTCATGTACCTTGAAGCATGTAATACTTTTTCTCTGATAACAACACCTGAATCATTTGCATCACTGACCTCCATGCTACTTGGAAGATAACATGAGAGGGTATGGAATGTATTTTAACAGTTCTGCTGCATCCTTCAGAGTTTCAGTGCACATTTGATGAACACTTATTAGCTCTTAGAATGGAACACTTTGTATTTCTATTTATTTATTTTTTGATGTTACAATTTATTCTCTCTTTATCTTCTCACCTGTCATTATTTTTGGATAAAGAAAGAAGATCACTGAAATGTGACATCAGAAGAACTGGGCTCCCATCCTGGCTAAAACAAACAGTAATAGTACAGTGATGGAACACCAAAAGCAATAATAAAAATGCCAAATATTTATCATGCTTTACTATGTGAAAGAGTTTCATTATTAATTCAACAAATATTTATTGAACACCCAATATATAACAGGTGTCGATGCAGTTTTCTATTTACTGGGAATACAGCAGAGAACAAAACAGATACAAATCCCTGCTGCTTTGGCTTACAATGCATTTGCGCCTATGTATATGCAAGTGTGTGTGCATGTGGGTGTTGAGGGGGGTGATGAGACAGACACAATAACTAAAATAATTAAAACATGGAGTATATCAGTGAAAAGTACTATGAAGGAAAATACAGTGGGGAAAAGGCTGGGAGTTCCGAGAGTCCTACGAGGGCTAGTTTAAAATTGGGTGGCCAGGCAAATACTTGGGTTGGGAGGCGGCTGTCTGGGTGGGGAACAGTGCAAAGACCTTGAGGTGTCTACATGCTTGGTGCACCCTGTGAACAGCAAGGAGGCCAATGTGATGGGGGCAGGTAAGTGAAGGGAAGATAGTTTCAGATCAACTAAGAGATGCAATGGAGGGCCAGACCACACGGAGCTTCATAGCTCATGGTCAGGACTTTGGTCTTGGTTGAATGTGATGGGAAACCGCTGGAGGATTTCAGTTGCAGAAAGACATAGTTAGATCTATGTTTTAAAACTATCACTTGAGCTGTTGTGTGTGAATGAATAATAAACCTTGGGGGAACCAATTAAGAGCTTGTTTATAAATCCATCCTTCTGGTGCTCGAGTCCCTTGTTTTTCTTGACTACAAGCACCCTGAGCTTCCTCTATTCTTCCAGTTGTTACTGCGACATTTCCTTCACACATCTCTGCTTTTCTCTTTCTCATATCATGGTGCTAGTATATCACCGTCTATTCTACTACTTATATATTTAGTTTGAAATGCTTGTAAGGAATTGGCATGGAGATATCAGATAGGTAGTTAAAAGTATGAGTCAATGGTCCCAGACTCATTCTGGGCTGGGGAAGTACATCTAAGAATCACAAGAAAATGGGGAGTGCAGTGGGGCTCTGGGAGTGGAATGCTGTATCAGGCAGAGAAGTGCCCTGGAAGAGAAATGTGCCTCAGAGAGACCCCTGGAGAAGCCCAACATTTAAGGTTCAGGTAGAGGAAACTCCACCAGCAAAGGAGACTGAAGAGGCACAGCCTTGAGGTAGAAGGCACGTTATGAGAATGAAGCGTCACAGAACACAAAGAAAAAGAATGCAACAAGAAGTAGAGGATGGTCACATAACCAGTGCTGATAAGAAGCACTTGAGTGGTGTCTCTTGTGTTAAATGACATAATGCCTTAGGGGACATTATATGGGGCACTTTTAATGGAATTGGTGTAGGGGAAGAAGCTAGATGAGAGGGGAGAGGATCTCACACATTTAGAGGAGATGATGGGTGTCAACTAAGCCTACTGTGGTAATCACTTCACCATATATGGAAGTCAAGTAAGTTATGGTATTCACCTTAAACTTGTACAGTATGGCATTCATTATATCTCAGTAAAATTAGAAAAAAGTGCTGATGGAATTTTGTTGACAGAAGATAAATTGTTCATACATGCTTAGCTCCATTCCCTATAGATAGCTAACTAAAGTGGAGATAAAGGTATTAAGAAAGGTAATATATCCACAATGGTGATAATGAGGGTGGAACACACTTTGGGAAACTGCAAAGCAGATAGAGAAATGGTAACTCACTTATGGATCACATAAATTCGGAAATGAGGCTACTGCAGAGGGAGACACCAATGTGGTTAAATTTTCAGTGCTCCAAAATGACTCAAGATCCTCCACAGAGCTTCAGGTCTTAGAAATATCATGCACCACGGAAAGTAAACTGCAGGCATAGGAAGAAAAGAAGGATTCTGATCTGTGTCTGAACACCTGGGGTTGCTGACCGGCTGCTCCAAAGCCAGGAGAACCACTCTCCTACACAGCAATCCAGGGGACTTTCTCTCTGAAGAAATTAAACCAAAAAAGGTTCAGGACACCTGACACACAAGAGAAGGGTGTGTGTGTTTGTGTGTGTGTGTGTGTGTGTGTGTGTGTGTGTGTGTGTGTGTGTGGTAGAGTACAGAATAAAAACAAAGGAATTGAGTGAAAATTCACATTCTGAAGGGTGGGCATCCCAGCTGGCATTCCTCACCTGCTCCTTAAGTGGCAGAAGCCAGAAACAAACTCTCCCGGGGGGCAGAGAGAGGTGATGTGTTAGCTTGCTGGCTGCTCTAACGAAGCACCGCAAACTGTGCGGCCTCACCTTCAGGACTGTATTGTCTCAGGGCTCTGGAGGCTAGAGATCTGAGAGCAAGTTGTCAGCAGAGTTGGCTCCTTCCGAGGCCTGTGAGGGGAAATCTGTTCCCTGTTTCTCTCCTAGCTTTTGGTGATTTGCCTGTAATCTTTGGCATTCCTTGATGTCTATCACATGACCCCAATCTCTACCCTGGTTCTTACAGGATGTTCTCTATGTGTTGTGTCTCTGTGTCCAAATTCCCCCTTTTTACGACACTAGTCATATTAGATGAGGGCTCCACCCTGCTCCAAATGACCATATCTTGCTTCCACCTGCAACAACCCTATTTCCAATTAAATTCATACTTGGAAGCACTGAGGTTTAGGACTCCAACTTGTGAATCTGAAGGGATTACAAGTCAACCCATAACAGACGTCAAACTTGAATGAACCCAATATATTTTGGAGTCCCCGAACAGAAAGCTCAGATCATCCTACACAGGAGCCAGTATTGTAAAGCTCTTCCCTCAAATACAGTGATTCTATTGGGTCATCAGTGATTTAAGAATGAATCTACAGCCAAAGGGCAAACAACATACTTCAGAAACCTCAATCAGGAAGACAGATCAAAATAAACAAAGGATCCTGGATGATACAGAGGCAACGGAGAAAGCAAAGCCATCTTCAAAACATTATAATTAATGTTCTTTGAGAGAGAAGAAAAGTCCTTGTGCGACTTAAACAAGGCAAAGGTAAAAAAAACTAAGAAAGAAATATCAGGACCAAGAAATATCCCATGGTTGTTAAAAACATCACAGCACAATAAGTAGCAAAATGCTTGGATTATAAAGCTGGAAAATTCCCCAGCAACTTCGTTAGGGTTTAGATGCAGAGTATAATATCTGTATTTCTAAGCAGATGGGGTGTAGGCACTGGGAATCCAGAGATCAATAGAGAAGGTTTGTTCTAACTGGAGGGATGGAGCAAGGAGGAAAGGATTCAGGCAAGTACCTTCACCTGGATAGTTGCTAAGACACTGAATTTCTATTTTTGTTTATATACATTTTATGTAAAGTAGGATGAAATTAAAAGATTCTATAGCACCAGAATGCCTGGATTTGAATCCTGGCTTTGCCTCTTAATGGCTGTGTGACCTTGGGAAGCTGCTTCTCCCTGTGTGCCTCAGTTTATTTATCTGTAAAAAATAAGAGTACTTATCTCATATGTTAAATGCATTTTTTTTAAACAAAACAAAACAGTATCTGGCATAGAAGTTTATATATATATATATTAAATATATAATTTATTAATATATTATAGTTTATATGTATATGCAAATGTAGTTTTATGCACATACACACACGCTATTCACGGGCAGGTACAGGGAAGGCCTGATGATGGGATTCATTCGAGCTGTTGCTATGGCTTGTGCTTTTGTTTGGTCTTCAGGGGTCCTAGAGAAGGTCAAAGCAGCAGGTAAGTGAAGTGTATTGATAAGGGGTAGGAGCAAAAGCCCATAGGATTCAAACTGAATAGGGAGGGAAGCGAACACACAATGGGATGCTTTTGTGTAGGGAGAACGTTGAGGTGCCAGTGGGATGGAGACTTGGTTGGGGCTGTCAAACAGGCAAAAAAAATAGGCTGAAAAACCAAGTGGCAAGAACATAAACCTGTGGTCAGACCTGGGAGGCTGGCCCTAGTGATGTTGGAGGTGAGCTATTTGGAGTGTTGCCAAGGTCCAAGTGACTAAAGAAAAGTCATGGAGCAGGTATCTGGACATAAAGAATTATCTTAGTTAAGTCTCTTCAAGTAACTGAAGCAAAACAATAAAGAAAATGTACTGGATACACGTATAATTTATAGACCAAGAGCACAGGCAGCCTGGCACTATGTCTGCTATAAAGGAAGTATAAAACATTAATAATTTAATTGGTATTGTGTATCCTGTTACCTCTGCTCTTCATCTGCTTTGGTATTTTCTGTCCACAGGACTTCACTGCTGGCATGTACGTGAACAAATGAGGCTATTTCACAGGTCCAGAGTTTAGACAATTTCTCTGTTCAACTGACCAGCCCAATTCTCCATTTTCAGGAGACAGAATGTGACTGGCACAGCCACAGCCAAGTATCTTTCCTAATCTAATCAACTGCGTGCAAGGAATGTGCTACATACCACTTACGGGAGTCAAATTCCTGTACACAAGGGTGAGTTCTCAGAGAAATAGGAGATGCCTGTATAGATGTGTACTGGAGGCCTTCATAGAGCTGAGATGCTGCCACACTGGATGGGGGATCCAGTTTCACCCAGGATGATGGCAGGTTTTGAAGGACAGAGACCATGAGCGAGGTGCCCAGTGTGTTACTGAATGAGTGAGATTCCTCGGATGATACTGTGGAGGTTAACATAACATGGTTTCATTCAGTCATTAACTCACTCATTTTCATAAGTATTTTTTCAGTACCTAACAAGGACTATGCATTCCCATGGTCACCACAGTACTGGAAACTGAGAGCTTTGGCGGCCGACTTAGGTTCAAATCTCTTCTCTGCTCTTTAGGAGTTGCATGGCCTTGAGAACATAATTTTCCCCTTGAGACTGCTTTCCTTTTTGAATAGTAAAGAAAACAATCCCCATCTTTGACTTTTAAGAATTAAATACTACAACAGAGGTCTGGATACTTAGCATGGAGGCAGTTGGAGAAAGAGCTCCTAAAATGGAAACACATTAGTACATGAGTGAGTCAAATTGTCTGAGGGTAACAGACCAATAAATGGATAGTGAAAGTTTATTACAGATCCATGATCTTTGGGGCACAGAGGTGAGAGATTTGGGGAGGAGGGATCTGGGAAAGCTTCCAGCAAATTTTTTTTCTGAGTAGAGTTAGCTTTATGAATGGAGAGAAAGAATTTTTAAAGGTATAAAGACAGAAAACCACATGCCTCCTTCACAGAACTGGAAGTGCCGAAGTATGACTAGCAATAGGCATACCTGTGGTGGTTGTCAGAAGGGCAGGAGAGGAGGCTGGGCTAGAGAGATGGGTCTTACGTCTATGGCTTAGGCTGATGTTTAATGTTATTAAAAATCAGAACTACACGAGGGTCTTTGGGACAGGGACAGAAGCCTAATTATTAAACATGATATGGAGGTGGGGTACACACAGAATAAGTCAGCCATGCTGCCATATCTAGGGTAGCAGACCAAGCAAAGTGCTTGCAGCTGGACCTGGAGAGTTGAGCTGGAGAGAGCTCAGGCTTTTTAGACATTCTTATACCTTCTCCTAGGGCTGCTGACAATATATATCCAGGTTGGGTCAAGGGCCCATTAATCTTAGTGGTGGCAGGCAGTGATGAGATGTTTGGGTCAGTGGTACATGGAAACTGAATCTATTGTGTCCACTCCACCTGCAGCCATCCCTTTACAAGAAGGGTGTGCCCGGGTGTGCAAGTGGCACTGGGAGGGCAGGGCCGCCTTCATACTGGGGAGCAAAACCCGAGGAGATCACGGTGTCAAGTTGCACAAATCTTCCTAATGAAGCAACCTCAAACCAGGAAAGTGGAGAGCCTGGAACAGTTGCTACTCCATGAATTTTTGCTGAGTGAAAAGTAATTACATTCAAAGTCTTTCAGAAATTGAAGGGGAAATACACGAAAAACTTTCAAGAGGTTTCTTATCTTCTTCATAGGAAGTTTCCTACTGACTAAAAGTTAGGCACATTAGGGCTTTACTATAGGAACCGAAGACAGGGGAACCTTATTTTAGGCAATAAATGTAAGTGGGGCAAGCTGTATAGAAATATATTTTAGCAGAGTCACTATACACAAACTAATTATTTACAGAATACCTCCTGAATCCCTTCACTGACGCTCTTGTTAAAACAAACCATTCCTTAATTCATTTGTCTTTTGAGCTTGAGGCAACACCTTGCAGCTACTGAGATTGAAGATATGTTAAAATATATTGTGTCTTAAAAGCTCTGAGAAATATAGATGATTTTTTTCTTTCTCCTTCCTGGGATTCTCCCTTCCCCCTGTACCTCTGAAATTTGGTATCAAAATCAGGTCTTTTCTTTTATGTTCTTTACCTGATTGAATTCAGTCAGGTCCCATACAACATAAACCTTTACAGAGAAGAAAGTACCATTTTCTGATTGTCTGTGGGCATTTAGAATTTAATCTTAAAATTGCTGATTACAAGTTCCTTTTATTTTATTTTTTCTGGGGCCCTAAAAGACATAAATACAGAGAGATGTTTAAAGGTTTTATTTGGAGCTTCTGGAAGTGCACTCGAATTTGGAAGTGATGATTAGTGACTTTTAAACTATGTTCCTCCTAAGGCCTAAGTTTTTATTTACAAAGCCCAGTTGAGTTTTGCCCCCAAAGGCCTGTGATTTGGATGAAATCTTTTTCATTCTTTCATATACCAAAGCTGTTTTAAAGGAAGGAGCCTAAAATGGTCCTTTTCTTTACTTTTCATTTTTGATTCATGCTGCATGGTCACATCTTCTTCCTCTCCTCCTTTTCTCCCTTTTATGGTCTCTGGCTGCCCCCAAATCATATCTGGAACAAGATTATTATATCGAATGATCTCCCTTTATGAGGTTTTCTTGTCAGCGGCTTCAGTGGAAGTCAGGCGTGTAGAGCTGTGATTTACCACCACTCAGCGCTGAGTGATTTAATGTATTCACACATCTTGCAGAGCAAGGCTATTAGATGAAATGGAAAAATACCTGGGAATGAGAACGGTAGGTTCTCTCACTGACACTGCTGGAGTAGGAAGCAGCTGCTGAGGAAAATGCATGGAGCTTGCTTACTGAGAGGAGCAGTTTTTGGCATCCAGGTAGGATGTCACTGTACTGCTGTGTTTGAACACTGCATAAAATACCATATCCTGTAAGGAGAGGGCTGATTCATCATTCCCAGTGTGAGGGCTCTGTGTACAGAACTGAGCAAAGGAGATGTTAAATGAGGGGGTAATGAAAAGAAATTTGTTGTGTTCTTTAGGAATTCTGAGATAGCAAAACAGGGTAAAAAACACAGGAAATGACGGATGTGAATAAAAATCTGTATGTCCTAACACTCCAAAGTTTGACGTTTTTTTTCCTGAAAATGCATTCCCTGAGCTTAAATGAGAGTTTGCATTTTATAATCAAACAGTCTTGGTCACAAGATGATCATTTATAGTTTTGTTTTAAACCTGAGGTGGGTTTTCAGAATATGGTCTCCAATGTCAGTGACAGCTGGCTAAGGAAAATTCTACATTTGGCCCTAGATCACAAACAGCTTCCATTCCTGTGGGGATTCTGAGCAGCTCCAGGCAACTTGAGTCCTTTCTTGTGGCATATATGAATCAGAACTTCAGTCTTTTTTAAATAGTGGATCCAGGATTGCCCCTGTGACCTGGAGTAATCCGTCTCAGCTTTCTTATATGCTGTCTCAACGTGTAGTCAGTCCACGTATCGACAGTGTCAGTCACAGGGGCTGCTTGGCAGTATGCATCTGAGCACTATTTCAGACCCATGAGGTAGAATTACTGGGAGGTGGAGACTAGGACCTACATTACAAGCACCCTAGGAGATTTCTACATACCCTGAAGTCTCAGAACATCTAATAAGATGAAAGGGAGAGTGCATATTTGACGAGCACCTATATTCTTGTTACTTTTCCATGTGCTTTTCATGTGTTAGCTTTTTACTTCTTCTATATGGTATATGTCAGTCATTATTTTGCAGGTGAAAATGTGGTTCAGCTCTCTTTCCCAAGATCACAGAGCCAGGAAGTGCAAAACCTTAGTGCAAAGTTGGGTTTATCTGGCCTGGCATTAAAGCCGGCGTTCTTTCCCTTAAAGCACTGATCTCTTCATCATCAAGGGTGAGCTATGTCCCTGGGACTTTCCCAGGCAGTACTGCCATCCTGCCATCTAGCTTTCTGCAATGAAGATAGAAAGACGCACATCTCGGCACTGTCTACTCTAAGTTACAGCATCTCAGTCAGGGACACTGCCAGTGCCTCTTCTAGCTCTTGCACAGATAGTTCAAACCTGACACAAACTCAGGAGGATTCTCCAATAGCGATTCACATGTGCGCTCCCCTGCCAATCCATCTGTGTGATTGCTTAGTGCCATTACAGCAAATAGTGCAACACTACATTGACCTATCGACTCCCCGTGTATTTCAGTGCCTAAGACCTGATTCTCCACTTTCAGGTTGCAGACGGCTAAGCCCTGTGATGACCTGCAGTACTCTTGAGGTTCAGACTGGTTTGCAGACTCAGGCATTGTCTTTTGACGGAATGGTTTTAACTCATGCACCCTACTCACACAGCAAGTTACAGTTAATTAAATGTGACATTTGGGGTCTGGCTTCTAAAACAGTTATCAGAACTTCAGTCTTTTTGAAATAGTGGATCCAGGATTGCCCCTTTGTGACATGGAGTAAGCCCTCTCAGCTTTCTTAGATGCTCTCTCAACGTGTAGTCAGTCTGCATTTTCAGAACAGTTTCCTTTTATGAAAATCAGGAAATTAGACCTGAATGATACTATTTTGACACAGTGAGAACTATTATTCTGAAATCTTATCAGCAGGGAGGGGGAAGGATTGAGGGAAGACACGCATTAGGCTGCTGAATTAAGAAGTATTTTAAGTGTATTAACTGAATCATGTTCAAAACAATGAGCCTCTAACCTGGCCTTTCAAATCTCTCTCCTTTTCTGTGTTCTTCCTTTACTGATGTTATGAAATCCTGGAGGTCCAACAAAACCTTGGTTTAGAGAAGGGATTCTAATTTCTAAGTGTTCTAATTTCTAAGGATTAAATCCACCCTCTCCTCCACAACCCCTCAATCTTAGTGCAGACTTTCATATTTTCTGAACTTTGTCCATAACCTTTTAACTGGTCTTACCTTGGGCTTGCCGTCTTCAATTCATCATGCGTGCTTCTAAATCAACAACTTTTCCTTTTTGATTCTCTGCTTAGAATCCTGTAATGACTTCTGGTGCCTATGCACCCCCATCCCCCTCTTTCACTCTACCACCATTGTCTTCAACTACTGTAACAGTCTCCTAAGTGGTCAGTCTCAGCTCTGGCCTCATTCCAGACCTTATGTCGTACTGAAGCTGATGTGATATTTTGAAATCTGATACTGTCAGTTTCATATTAATGCTCTTAAGAGCAACACAAAGATCCTTACTATGGCCTTCGGCTTGGGCACGGCCTAGCACCTGCCCTGGGACCAACCGTCATCTCATGCCATGGCACTTCTTGGTCTTTGCTCTTCCACAACACAGGCCTTTCTCAGTGAATTTTTGCTACCATGCTCTATCACGTCACATTGCCTTTGCATATGCTGGTTCCTTTATCTGAAAAGCTTTTCTCTTCCTACTAGTTAATTTTTATTCCTCCTGAAGGTCTTTTATCCTCACTGGCTGATCAGGAGTTCCTCTGGCTGTGAGTTAGCTCCAAGCGCAGCAAAAACTTTTCAGCAGTCTTAGCTGTACAGAGCTAGTCCTACGGCAGTCTTGTGAGCTCAGGACTTCTCTGAAACCTCTGGCTTTCGAGTTAGCCCTATGATTTTGGGTCTGGCCAAGAACCTCACACTGGGTGCCCCATCCACATGGGCTCTTTAGTTCCTGAGGGGTGCTTGTCCTTCGATCATTCATTCTCATTCTTTTTAGAGAATGGCTAAGACAACAGTTGATACCAAAACTATATACATGTAGATGTAACTGTGAAGTAGTAAGTATATATGCATAAATACTGAAATAGTTATGAAACAGTGAATACATATCCCCCCCCCCACATAAATGAATAGATATTCACATACTATTCTACTGTTTCGATATGGCTGAGGAATCATCCCTCTGTATCTATTAAATAGCCACATAAACAGAAAATGCATTAACACCCCGAAATTCTTCCTTCTCCTGCTTCTCCTTCTAATTATGCTTTATGTTTCAACACTGTGATAAACACTTCACATACATTGCTTTATGGAAAGAACATTCTGATTGGCCCTGCTTTACAGATGGTATGGAGCAGAGACAGGGTTAGACAACATATCCAGGTCACACTGCTGTTAAGTGGCAGGCCCAGGGACAAACCAGATCATTTGGCTCAAAAGCACTTCCTTAGCCAACCAGGCTCTTGCTCTTTGAAGTCAGGGACCTGGGCCAGCTGCAGTAGTATCAGCCGCGAGCTTGTTAGAAATGCAGAATCTCAGTCTTACTGCCGACCTACTGAAATGGAATCTCAAATTTAACAAGATCCTACAGTAATTCATATGCACCATAAAGTCTGAGAAATACTGCAACATGCTATGTAACTTTGTAATTTTACAGGGAGATCAGTTCCCTATTATCAGTTTGTCTCTGAAGAAAATTATCTTGCTTTCATAGTTATGGATTTGTTTCTTTTTCATTCATTGTGATAAAAGTGTAGGGAAAACAGGCCTGTTCAGTACTCTGAGCAACTGGAAGTTTGCGTTTCTAGTTATTGCTGACATTATTATAAATGTCTTATTGATTGTAATTCAATGCATCTGAAATGACGATGTCTAATACAGAACTTCCTAGGAGATAAATATTTGGGATATGTTCTGGAGTGGGAATTTGGGAAAATCAATGACTATAAATTGTTTTGCAACTAAGATGTTGATATCAAAATAAGATTAAGCTGTAAGAATCCTTGTTCTGCCCTGAAATGATCTTTTAATGAAATAAAAAGTTATTTTTGTTTGATATTGTTTGGGTCTGGAGGGCATTTTCATAAAGAGAAAGTCAATAAGAGGCTGAAGGTATGCAGTTGTTGAGCAGGAGGAAAATAAGTAGCGCTGGGATCCTTTGAAGACCAGTGATGATATCTTCCTGCCAAGGAAATGATTGGCAGCCTGGCATCGTGAGTTTGGCTTTCAAAGGGAAGAGCCTTCTTTAGAGTTTGGGATGATTTCTCTAGAGAGTCCAACCTTGACTTTTTATCCCTTTGGAGTTGAAGCTGTATCATCCGGGGCTTTACTTGTCTGTGCTTGTTTGTGTGTGCTCTCCATCAGGTGCTTCTGTAAGATGGGAATTCACACCGAGATTGAATGAGGGTCATCAGTGCTGTGGTTTGGGGCTATAACCTCATCTTTAAAGCAGGGAAGTTGAGCAGTGCCTGAATTGTGGTTCTGCTGGGTACTGCTAAGTCACTTTGGCTATTTAGTTACCTTCTGTGAACCTCAATTTCTATGTAGTAAAATAGGGATACTAATGATTGTGTCTCAAGGTCACAGTGAGGATAACTGGGTGCCTGTGAAGTGCTCACCATGAGGTCTGTCACCTTTTGAGTGCTCACAAGTCAAATTACCTTACAACAAGGACTTTGTCTCCTAGTTGGCTCACCATGACTGAACATACTTGTTTGCAGTATAATTAATTTCAGAGTATTTTAGTATTACTGTGAAAATTATATTGTAAACAATTTTTATGCATACACACACAGATACACAGAGTCCAGGTACACAAAGTGAAACCTACCAAGGGCCTGGTTTACCACGCTGGAGCACCCTCACTGCAGTGCAGCTCTTTTTAAGTGGGCTACAGTCTCTACCCCCAAGTTCTTCTGGAGGAGAGGCAGTATGGATTCACATAAAAGCATGGATTTTCAGGTAGATTGAGCAGCTTCTTTGTTCAAATCTTGATAAAGTTATAGAAAGTGTAGTCCTGGGCAGGTGACAAGGAAGTGTTAATACTGGAGATAGTAGCCTTCTTTGAAAATATTGCTAGGTGGCAAAAAGGCTGATAAAAAACATATTTGAAATTCAGCTTCCTCTGATAGTGACAGGGTCAGTATTAGAAAATCAGGATAAGACAAGGAGGAGAGGATGAGAAGATAATTTCCAGCAAGGCGGGAGGTGTAAATGAATATGGACCCAATAGTAGTGAGCTGTAAGCCCACCCAGGTGCCACTGTAGTTGATGTTGCTAAGGTGCTAGCTTCATGGAGGGCTTTCCTATGTACACAAGCACAAGATTAAGAACCTTTCTGCAAATGGAGAGTCTACACTAAACAATTACACATCTCCCTAAAATACATGAAACAGAACTTTGTGATTTTGAAGTCAAATAAGACAAAAACATCATTATATGCAGTTTCTATTCACTCCCACCATTCCTTCCCTGGACCACACGACAAAACAAACTAAGTTTAGGAAGTCTTTGAATCATCTTGTGCTGATTGTTGGGACCACAGTCTACAGCCCTGCCCTCTCCCACCCTGGACACCAGGACTTGGCTGCATACTTAGACTTCTGATGTAACTAAAGCTGTCCTGCTCTCTATCTGCCTCTAGAAATGAAAATGGAAAGAATCTAAGAAGCACAAACACCCTGCTGATAGACTGGTTATACCTGAGTGTGAATGAGTTTAAAACTGTTAGCTCAGACACCCTTTGTAAAATTCAAGTCTTTTATCTTTTGTCGTGGAATAAATGTCTTGTTTCTTCTAAAACAAATGCAAGATTTACAAGGCAAATAGGCGAACTTTTCCCTCCAGAATTTAGATGGGAGAGTCTTAAATACCACAGAACATTCCATATTGGAGTAATATGCCTTATGAACTTCTCATTCCACCCCAGAAGATCCCACCTTCCCTGGGAAGCTGGGCTGAGCTCTGGCCTTGGCGCCCTTGCACAGGGTGACAGGGACTGAGCCCCGCAGGCTCACCAGAAGCAAGGTGGACTGCTTCTCCTTCCCACCTGACCTCTTCTCTTTGTTCTCTTTCTTCTTCATTCCTTCTCTTAGCACTTCTTACACTTTCCACTGTTCAAAATCAAACTTGTATTTCATTTTAAACATGTCAGATGCCATTTTAGCTGATATTTAATAGAATGTAACAGCATTATACTGCCTTCTAATGAAATAGCACAAAGCATCTATACATTGAAAAACTAACTGGCATTTGTTGAGTCACTACTACATACCAGGCACTATGCAATTTACATGTTCTTCCTCATTTAAGTTATTGAAGTACGTATCATCATCTTAGTTGAGAAAGCTGAAGTTCAGAGAAGTTCACACTAGGCAAAGGGGATCCAATGATGAAAAGGCAAATTTAATTTGACTCTTGCCTTGGTGTCTAATTTCATAGATGCAGGCAGCCTGGCAAGAATCTTCAATATGGCCTGAGCCGTTCTTTGCTGGAGGGCACATGTAAAAATAGGGCATCTAAACGAGACTTGGCAGAGGTGGGTAGATGCTTTCCCAAGTAAGTCCACACTGCACCCTGGACTAATAGATATCAGCCAGCAAGGGCAAAGGATAGACCAGAGTAGATGTTAAACAGAGCTCTGCTTTGTAAGAAGGGAAATAAGTTCAATACATCATGTGTGAGTTTCAAGGGGAAAATGATTATGAAGAGTCCTAGGAACCACTGACAAGCTGAATCATATACCAGCAGTAATGAGAAAGCATTGCAAGGTTTTAACCATGGAGAAGACTTAAGTTCTCTTTTAGAAGGATCAGTCTGATGGTACTGGGAAGATCAGAGGAAGAAGACTGGAGCTAAGTATGCTAGAAAGGAGGCTATTTCAAGAACAGAGGTAAGAGGGTGGCTGAACTTGATTAATATGAATAGTGGACAGAAATGGAAAGAAGAGATATTTTAAAAATAGAAATACAGGACTAGAATCATTATCTGAGGGAGGGTACAGTCTATTTATTAAGAATATATGATCGGGGGTCATATTTTTGAAGATCAAAGTCTATTCGCACCACTGAACAGCTCTGTGGCCTTGGTCCAGTCACTGAAGTGTTATATGCCTGAGCTTCTGCATTTGTAAAATGTGTGTGGCAGGAGTAACCTAAGACGACACACGTAAAGCATTTAGTACACAGCAAGAGTTGGTCCCTAGAACAGTCCAGCTCTCTCTGTCTGCACTATCACTGAACCCTCTGTTGTAAGCTTACACGCTCACCAAGCTTGCGTTCAGCAGTCAGGGCTCAGGGGCTCATCCACTTCCGGATTTCAGTTTTTCTCATCTGTAAAATGAGTGCTTTGGAGAATTTCTCTGGGCTGCTTCCTGTGGAAATTTGGTGGGACTGATGTTCACTGAGACAGTCATGCTGATTAAGTTCAGTTAAGGGAAAAGGGACTCATTTCACTAACCAGGCCTCTGTATGTCATTTGTCAATCTTTTTCTGTAGTGGGAAGTGGGGAGCAGGAATGTAATTGATTACACAACTCTGAGGGGCCCCCTATTAACTGCAGGGCAGAAGAATTTACTCTAGGGCATTTGGTGACTTAGCAAGAAGGTGCCTCAGGATAACAAAGTTTACCTGGGCAACCGTTGCTTTACTTTCGGAGATGTTATTACTCTGAATAAAGCGGTTCAAGTGAAGGACAAGATATGAGAGACATAACTGGTCCCTGTGCTGGGGCCAGCACCTCCCAGGGGGAACACAGGTAGGTCCTTACTGCGGAGGTCGTCAGTGCAGACAGACAGGGCAGGGCTGGGAAACTTTTAAGTGCTAAGGGTGTTTAAATGCATCACCTGCTAAGTTGAATAACGCAGGTCAGAGCTTTAGTGCATTCCACACAGTGTTTCTTCCTCTCCAGAGGTTGGGAAAAGGATGATTAAAGAGTAAGAATTCTGCAGTAAGATATATTATTAACTTTCATGTGTTGAGCACTTAGTGTACTGCATTTTGGTTCTTCACATTTTATGTTTATTCATAGCCATCAAATCAGTCCTTCAAATTACAGTATCTGACCTGATTTTCAGATGGTAAACTACGGTTCAGAGGGCTTACCAAGCCCATAAAGCTAGCGTGTGGTGCCACACAAGATTCTTGCTCAAGATGATCGGCTTCCAATGAGCTCAGTCTTCTCACGACTATATATTTTGTTAAAATCATCAATTATTTTAATTAATGATTTTATTTTTACTGATAATATTGAATGACTCTTTTGGGAGGAAAACACAAAAACATCTATGCAAAACAAAGCACTAATCATCCCAACACTTAATTACTCATAGTATTTTGAGGCATTTCTTTCGAGGTCACCTCCTATCTTTAAAAAAACAACAGCACTTTATTGAGGTGTAATTGACTTGCAGAAAGGCACACATACTTAATATATGCAACTCCATGAGTCTGGGGATAAGTGTACACCTGTGAAACCATCACCATAACTAACACTGAAAACATAGCCATCCCCTCCCCAAATTTCCACCTACCATTTTTGTTATTATTTTTTTAATTAATTAATTTATCTAACATTTGTAGCAGATGTACAAATGTTTTAAACATTATATATATATATTTTACTTTGTCCATTACATTTACAGATAGAAATCCTCTCTTATAAAGAAAAATAATAAATATACCTGTTTTTTACTATACTTTCTCCTAAATATATCCTGAATTACTCTTTTTTTTTTCAAAGGGAGAATTAGAAAAGATTAGATGCATTAGATGGGTGCCATTTTTCTTAGCAGACTGGTGCTTAGAAATTATTTCTTTCTTCCTCAAACAATGGAGAACACATGAGAGTCCAATAGCTAGTACCTGGCAGGAATCCAAGTGTCAAGGGCTATTGGGAAGAGGTGAGGATGAAGATGAAGTATGAGGCAGAGGAAATTAGAGCCACCTGAAGAGCCGAGGTGAGCTTACTGGTTCCTGGCCAGGGCAGAACTCCCCTGTCTCAGGAATGCAACCCATGACATCACTAATGGCCCTTAGAGGACTGGTAAGTTTGAGATTGCTCCTAAAGAAAACTCAGTCACGGGAAACAGCACAAAAAAACACATGATTAGTTAATAGAGCAAAGAGATACTGAACATTTTGCAGATGAATGCAGGATGACCAAAGAGGGGCTTGTCTTCCTGAGGAGACACTGAGGAGTGTCTTTTTCTTTATGTTACATTAGTACACATATATACTAATGCAAAGTAGGTAGAATAAAGAAGTAACAGTAACAGAATGCTAACAGGGCTTTAAGCAAAAATCCTCATTCATTAAAATCAAGGATTTATAAGGTCTACCATTTTGGTATAATTTTTTAGATTATTTTATTAGCAGTAAACATGGCCAGTCCAAATTAGGCAGCTGGCCTTCAAGATTAGGGCACTTCTAAAAAGGACTAGGATGTAAAGTATAACTTAGATGCTGGGTGTGGATAAAATGAGAGTTTCTGTGGCCAGGATTCTCACCTGGCCCTGGCTGACTAGCTCATTGCATACCTGTGGGCAATACATGGCTGTTGACTCTGTATAAAGAGCTCCACCCAGTGCTCTGGGTGTGACACAGTGGCAGGGCTGCAGGGCTGCAGGAGAGCAGAGCAGAGGCTGGAGTGGTGGCAGCGTCGAGGACAGAAGCCCAGAGGACAGCTGTGTGGGACGACTGTGCAGAGAGGCCCAGAGGATGGCTGTGCAGACAGAGGGGCCCATAGGATGGCTGTGAGGACAGAGGGGCCCAGAGGATGGCTGTGTAGACAGAGGGGCGCAGAGGCAGAGACCGGCCTGCTGCATGCAGACTTGCTCTGAGTGAATGGGATTTAGTGACTGACCTGCCACCTGGAAATAAAGTTGGGTATAACCCTTTCACCCCAAGAACAAAAGCTGTCAATTTCTTTGGTCACATTGAATCCATAGCGAACTTGCCTGGGGCTGAAACCCATTGGCAAGACACTGGGTTACATCCAACTATGTAAAATGGTGCCGCTGCAATGTTAAACAGTATAGTGATTACTCAAAAAAGTTAAATGGGATTACAATGTGATCCCATGATTTCACTTGGGGGTATATAACCAAAAGAGGTGAATGCTGGAACTCAGATTACTTGTGTACCAATGCTGACAGCAATTTCACTCATGACAGCCAAAAGGTGGAAGCAACCTAAGTGTCTGTCAACCGATGAATGGATAAACAGTGATACATACCCTCACTGGAATATTATTATTCAGCCTTAAAAAGGAAGAAAATTCTGACACATGATACAACTTAGATGAACCTTGAGGACATTTGGCTGAGTGAAACAAGACAGTCACAAAAGAAAAAAAAATTTGTATGATTCCACTTGTATGAGGTAACCTAGACTGGCAAAATTCATAGTCAGAAAGTAGCATGGGGTTGCCAGGGGCTGGAGGAAAGGGAGATAGGGAGTTGGTGGTTAATAGACATAGAGAGTTTCCATTTGAAAAGATGAAAGGTTCTGGAGGTGTATGGCAGTGATGGCTGCACAACAATGTGACATGCATAATGCTTCAGGTTTGTACACTTAATGGCTTCAATGGACAATTTTATGTTATGTGTATTTTCCCACAATAAAAAAGTAGACATACATACTTAAAACTCTGAACCTTCATCATAGCAATATGTATCATACATATTGAAAATAATTATTTAGCTTTAGTAAAATAATACAACCTGTTAAAAAAGTGATGCAAAATTTGATAATATTGGTTTGATTGTTTTAATCATTTTTTTGTTTAAAGATTTTATAAATTTAGAATAGCTATTCCTAATTGAAGCTTATAACTTTTTTATAGGTTTATATGATAACAAAACAATTTAAGTTAAAAAAATGCAACTTGGCATTTGTAGCTAGAAAAACTAAGATTAGAACCTAAGAATTGATGAAACTAGAATCACCATTTTACAGTCCTATATATAATACTTGATTATATCTTTATCTTTGTTGACTATTTCTTTAAAGACTTAATTTTTTAGAGCACTTTCAGGTTTACAGAGAATTGAGATCTCTGTTAACTAATTACTGCTTTATTAGTTTATATGCATTTCATCAATTATGATGCTTTGGGTCATCTTAATTAGGTTCGTTGACTCCCAAATTGTATTCAGGGATTTAAGGTGAAATGCCTGATATTTTAGTTACATAGCCCTCTGATTAAGATATGTTTGCCTGGGAAGGCACTATCCTTAACTGATTCATCCAGGTCCCCTTTGGTGCTGACCAGATAGTAGTTACCCTAATGGTTAATCAGAAGTTGTTCCACCTACAGTGAAACCATCTTGCAAAATGTCCCCTGCATAGTGCTTGTGACTGATTGGGCTACAGCAAATTGGTTGTTACAAAGGTCTCCTGCAGGTTGCACCTAAAACCCTGATTGAGGTTAAGTACATTTACTCCTCTAATTCTTCTCACTCGTACAACCTGACCACATATATAAGAAGGTAAACGTGTCCAAGTATGTGGGCTACTGCAAGCACTAAAGAGTTTTAGGAAAAACCCTGCTGCTAGCCAAGCAGAAGTGATTGAAGCAGTAATTCAGAAGTGATTTCTTTAGATAGGTTAGTAAAAATGTTGTGCTTTTCTTTAATGGCTTTATTCTTACTGATGACATTGAGTAACCCCTGCAGTCCAGGAATTACTCAAAAAATGTAGTAAGAAATCTATGTCTAGACACTACTGAGTTTTTAATCAACATGGCCCAGGTGACAACTTAAATGCAATAAAAAGAACCAAGTACTGGCTCTCATATAAGTTCAAGATAATATTTAAAATACAAATCTGTACTCTTCTTCACCATAATACTTAATCTTTGTATCTGGGTTCAAGTCAACCTGTATTTGGGGAGAGTTTGTTATGCTGTAATCAATACCTATAGCTATTTAGTTTCAAAACCAAATAAATGTCGACTTTCTACCTTTTAAGAACTGAAACAGAAGATCAGGTTTCTCATGAGTTCACTTAGGAGAGCAGTAGCATTGCCAGTTCAAAATCAAAGAGGCTGAAGTCCTTAACACATCTTTGAATTGTTTGTTTAAAGTTAAATGTACATTTCTTGTAATTACTTGAGTTATTCATAACTAGACCTCCATAATTTGTTTCTTCAGCACAACTTCTTTTAAAATACTGTGTCAGAAGTTACAGATCATACAAGGCAGACACAGTCCAGTGAGTCTTTAAAATATAAGAGATCTCGAAAGTAAGTATTCTGTCCTTGTACACGCTGGTGGTTCAGCCGTGTTAGGTCAGTAATGTAGCTGAAGACCTCGAAAATGGCAGCAGACATGTTCTGCATCGTTGTAAAGAAGCAAGACAGCAATCTGTTTTCCTCAGAGCTGAATTCTCTTAGCTATAGACTGCCTACAAGTAGCTTACTTTAAATATTTGTTTTCATTAATTCTAATGAAAATGACTATTAATAAGGGAGTGTGTTATCCACTTTCAGGAGCTGGGTAAAGAAAATAGGAAACTTTTCCATCGCCTGAATCACTCAGCAGAAGTAAAGCGTATTGATGCCTTATTCCCTATGATGAGCTTACCTTTATTAAACCATAAAACCTGGAGTGATGATGATCCAATTTCAGTTTAATGCATTTCCTCCCTCCCATCCTTGCTCCCTTCTTTGCTACTTTCCCTTTTCCCTTTCTTTTTATCAGAGCAGATGCATCTTTTCAAATTGCATTGTTGCTTTGGCTGACGTACTAGTATTCTGCAGTAACACCACATATTGTTGCACAAATCAGGACCTCCAACAGTTCATGGAAGGTAACCTCAAACAGCAGACTGGAATAGTATGAAAAGAACCAGCTTAGCAATTAGAGAACATGAACTTCTGCCATTTTACAGCAGGAAAATCTTTATAATGTCACCTATCCTTTTGAGCCTAAATTTTATCATCTGTAAAATAATAACATTGTCAGTATTAATAGAAACACCTATGAGAATTTAAAAAGTTATAGTAAATAACAACCATTTAACAAATAACTAGCATGTATCCTGCATTTTTCTGGGCACTATGCATACACTAACTCATTGAAGTTTCACAACATTCTTTCCCTTGAAGTCCGTTGAAAGGATTAAAGCAGAGTTTTTCCTAGATCCCATCTACCTCTAAAATGATATACTATATAGTTAAGGTTGCCAGATAAAATACAGGAAACCCAGTTAAACTTGAATTTCAGATAAACAATGAATACTTTTTTGGATGGTTTTCTACCAAATATTATATGCAATATACTTATACTAAAAAACATTCTGAAAAATATTGTTTATTTGACATTCAGATTTACCTGGTTATCCTGTATTTTTATTTGCTGAATCTGGTAACCCCTTGTATGGAGAGTAAACATTTTTCAGGCAATCTGGATTGGACAAAGGGCATTCAGTCTCAAACACAAATTTCAATTTAACGAGATGAGATTGCGGTAGAAGTCTAGTGATGAGAGAGAGCGGGGCTACGGTAGAGAGTAGGGGAATGTCACCGAGAGGAAATGGGATGAAGAATAGGATAGTGACACCATCCAAAACTCTTCCATTTAAAATGATCAACTCAGCCTTTTGAGGAAGCTGTTTTTCCTGCTTTACAGTTGAGTAAAATAAAACAAAGATAAGTTGTTAAAGATCACGCAGGCAATAGTGAAAAAGTCTTGAAATTAAATCCATTTCTCTTTGACTCTTAAACTTGGGGTATTTCTTTTTAATTGCTATGAGATTTTCCTCCTTTCACAGGCTGATGGAAAGTGATTCTTCTCTCTAATGAAAGCATGAGGGCAAGAGGATGATTCAAATATTAGGAAAATTTGAAGTGGAGAGGCAGCAAGAAGGGATACCGTATGCCAGAACTCTGTTCTATCAAATAAGGTAGTATCATTACAGAAAATGACGATGGTAGGGTTGGAAATCAGAGCTTACAGAAAGTAGGAAATGTTTGGAAATTGCAGTGTAGATGCTATGTAGAAGTCAACTGAGATACTTCATGATCAATGTTTTTGAGAAACAGCTAGTTGGAAGGCAGGTATTAACTTTGCAGGCAGGGTGAATGACTACTTGTGATTCTGTTAGAATAATAAAGAGCTCAGAACAGTCCATGGGAGGGGAGCAATGAGATGGGCTTTAGATATGTGGCCACAAGGGCATCCATTTGGAGATGTTCAGTAGGCAGTTTTAGAATTAGACAGTAGGGTTAGAGAAAGACAACTATGAAAGGATGAAAGGAGAAATAAATGAAGTAAAATAATAAAGTGCCAATTTACTGAATCTATACTGTGTGTAGATATTTTCTATATGTTATCCCTGATCATTCAAAAACTGTATAAGCAGGTGTTATGATCATTTGGGAGATGCAATCCTGCTAAACAATCTGACCAGTGTTACACAATTATTGATTGTCAGAGCCAGGATTGAAACCCGGGTGCCTCTATGTGCTAAGCCAGTGTTCTTTGGAGAAAGAATATAGAGGAGGAACAGATCACTCACTAGAGGAAAGGATTGCTAGAAGAAAGAATGACAAAAGAAATCAGGAAAAGGAGGAGACATTGGAGCCCACTAACATGGATATGTGAATTAAACTGAAATGTGGTGATTTTTTTGCTATGTATATGTATATATCAAATCATCAAACTGTATACCTTAAATATATATAATTCTTAATTGTCAAATATACCTCAATATGAGATGAGAACACTAACTCAAAGATGTGGAGGAGAGACTTTTCAGGAAGGAATGTTGGTCAAAGGATTCTGCTAATGTGTATCTCCTATACAAAGAGTGAGAAGCAGAGACATGACTTCCCCAGTAAGAAGTCATGATGGTCTGTTAGAGATCAGTTTCAGGGCTAGGGTTAGGCGTCACACTGAAGAGAGTTGTGAATTAAAATTAAAAGAGGGAGGGCGAAGTTTTAACTTTAAATTATTCTTTCAAGATAACAAAAGTGTCTATGTTGGGACACGGCACACATAAATCTGCTATTTAAAGACTCAGCAAGGTTACAATAGACAAGCTGTACATCAGTTTCCTATCACTGCTGTAACAAATTACCAAAGACTTAGTGGCTCAAAGTCGCCTAATTCGATTATATTATAGTTCCAGAGGTTGCAGTACAAATCAGGGTGTCAGGATGACTGTGTTCCTTCTGGAGGTTCAGAGAAAATATTCCCTTGCATTTTCCCCCTTCTGGAGTCTGAGTGAATTCCTGGGCTTACGTTTCCTTCTTGCAACCTTGAAGCCAGCAGCATAGCACCTTCACATCTTTCTCTGACTGGCCCTCCTGCCTCCTTCCTTTTATAAGAACCCTGTGATTTTACTGGGTGTGCCCATGCCATCCAGTATTATCTCCCTATTTTAGGACCCTTAATAGGTAAAGGAGATAACAAGGTATAATTTTCTAACCATAAAATACATTAATCATGGAGAAAGGTATAGTATAGGGAATACAGTCAATAATATTGTAATATCTATGATGATAGATGGTAACTACATTTATCACAATGAGTGAGCATTTAGTATGTAACTGTCAAGTCACTAGGTTGTACACCTGAAACCAATATATCAAGTATACCATGTATAAATATACCAATATATCAAGTATAAATGTATCAACTATACTTTAAAAAAAGAAAGACCCTTCATGTAATCCCATCAGCAAGGTCCCTTTTGCCATACAAGGTAGAATATCCACAGGTTCTGGGAGTTAGGGCCATTAGGACATTGACATTGTTGGGGGTTCTTATTCTACCTACTGCAGTCTTGATTTGTCTGTTAACAACACTTCTGAGAATAGTTCTTCTTCTAGAGAAGAATAAAAATAGTTCTTCTCCTCATTCCATTCATACGGGCACTAAGGGAACTGTTAAACTCTTCGATGAACTTTCCCTCTTGATTACTGTTAATTGACATATATCTATGTCTATATCTATATATAAATCAATATCTATCTCTCTCCAAGCTGAACTACTCCCTTGGAACCCAGAAAGTCCAGCGAATCCCTTAATGCCAACGCAGTCAAACATAAACCTTGTTGGGTTGTTGGAAACCATACTTTTTGCCATGTGCCTGTTTGCAGTGAAAGATAAGAGGGAAACTGGTGTGCAGACGGAAGCAGAGCTGAGCAAGGGGACAGTCCTGAGGGTGCCTGAGCTCTTGCTCTCTGGTGTCTGAGTCCAGCCTGCATGGGAGTCCTCACCACAGAAGTTGACTTCCTCATTTCATTTGGTTGTTCAACTATTCATGAGGTACTGGAGTTTCTAGCCAATCAAATCCCCTTTTTGTTTAGCTACTTTCAGTTGGTTTTCTTGGCATCAACACATTTCTTTGTAACTCGAGAGCTTGAGAAAAGAAGTTCTTTTAGAATGAGGAGCTTGTTTGTAAGATGATGATTAAAAGACTGTGGGTGGAGAGATTCCTTTTTAGTTAAGTTAATTAGTACCTGTGTATTGTCTCAAACCACATTTCTGATTTCCTTTTACAAATGGTAAAAAGAAGAGTTTTTCCTTGAAACCCATCCTTATGAATGTTAGACATTTCCTTCTGTCCTTCTAGTACAAATATAGGACAAATTTCCCTTGGATGTTTCACAGAAGGCCAATTTATTCCTTACTTTTTGTGAGTAAAATTTGATGGTATAATTCATCATGTAGAGCATCAATAAGCTTCACCTCTTTTAGGATCTAATTATGAATTTACCTATTTTCTTCCTTCAGCATCAATGCATAAGTAAGATAGGTTCCTTTTCCCAATTCTCTCTTCTTAAAAATTTCTGAGCCTTAGAGATTTTATAGCTTCTTTTATAATATGAACAAAATTGCTCTAAAAGGGTAAAAGATTTATATTCTTTGAGAATTCTTCCTAGAGCTGTATATATTTCATTATTTACCTTAAAACTAAAGACAGCCTAGATGCTCAGGGCCCCACACAGTCTTTATTAAGCCTAGTGAAATATAGCAGGAACCATCAGAAGGTTCTAGATGTTAGTAAATATTTATTTGGATATATTAATCAATGATAGAATTTTATTAAGTACTCCCTTTACACACACACACACACACACACACACACACACACACACACACACACACATACACACATACACACATACACACACACTGTAGAAACAGAAAGATCAGTCATTATCTGGACAAGTACTGCTGTCTTCACTGTATTTAAAATTCTTGGTATCCAGAGCTACTGGGCTCTGGATTTTCTAGGGCTCTTGGCTCAGATTAGCTCTGTGACTTTTTTAACTCTTCTCATCACATTAGCTCATCTATTCAGTTTTTAATGTTTGGTGAGGACACAGTATGTGCTAAATGCTGGAGGTGTAGTGAAAGTGATTTACAGTTCCTCTTGCCATGGGATTTATGATTGAACTGGGCAGGCAAACAGAGACTGCAAGCTAGAGAGAAGTAAACATGGGTCCCTTCCAAGATCTGAAACTATTAGAGATTTAGAAACATTAAGGGAGCCACACTTAGTTTAGAAACACTAAGGTTTGTTATCATTGAGCTGAGGAGGGTGCAAGGGAGACTGGGAAAAGCAGATACAATGTGAACCGTCGCTTTGCCCTGAAGAGACTGAACATTACAATAGTCACATGCGTGAGGACCAGGCGGGATCACTTTCACAGAACTAGCACCTGAGGATCCTTCTGGTTCATGGACATACGCTCAGTTTTCTACTTCATCTTACTGAGTTATCATCTGAAGTGACTAGCATGGGTGTGGGGGACATGATACAGATAAGCTGTGGCAATCCAAAATCAAAAGCAAGGTAAGTTCTATAGGGATTTGCTGTGGGATCTTCGAAAATTCCCTAAATATTTCTGTTCTCATTCCTGTCACTTGTATGTGAAAAAATTAACCGCCTCTGTTTATATCCAGGGACACTTGCAGGTCCAAGAGGACTGGACCTACCTTTACATTTCTGGCAGCATTTCCAGCATAAAACCCATCTCAAAAGCTGGCCCTAAAAAAAGAGAGGGATGTAATTGTACAGGCAGTGAATGTATGACCTTCCTCTGCTTCATTCCATTCCACAGAGTTGCAAGAAATACTGCAATAAAAAATGTGTTTAGCATCACCTAGCTTGCTGTTTCCCAAATTTATTTAGCTAATGAGTCTTTTTTTTTTCCTATGTAAAAGAACTCTTTTCAAAATTATAAGGAATTTGCTTTCCAAAGATCTCAATCTGGGGCTCTCTCCAGGGAGAGGAATAGGAAAGAACAGACATAAATTAAACACCTACTATGTGGCAGCACTCCAACAGGAGTTGGGAACACAAACATGAAAGTAGTGACCCCTGCTCTCAGCAAACTTAACTAGAGGAAGATTGACATCACAAATCACAAAATTAGTTTAAATTACAATTGTGATAAAATTCCAATACAATGAGCTTACTCTTACTAGGTATGTGCAGAAACATACACAGATGTGTTTGAATTACTATGTATGTATGTATGTATGTATGTATGTACTATCTGAAATGATCCTCATAGTATCATGAGAAGGTAGATTTTATTATCCTTCTACACTGCCCATCTGTTGGCAGGCGTCTTCTTAGGCTCAAATAAACACTCAAACTTACAAGACTGTCATAGGTCATGTTTGACAGCAGAATGCCCAGAGGAATCTATAGGGCAGGAACACAGAATGCCAGCAGGGAGGTCTCATGTTTTTCTCCTTCAGGAGAACATGCAGTGGACTGACAGGTAGCTCAGGTGTCAGGAGACGGCATTCACCAGGAGGATGAAAAATGGGTCTGACTTAGAAGCCTCAGGCTCCACAGAGGCCAACAGCCCTAAACAACTCTACAAGCACTTTCCAGGGTCCTTGCAAGGAGATGCTTGAGTCTTTACATTTAGGGAAGTATATACCTATGGATTCCCTATAAGGCAGTTTGGGGATGTTTACCGTACGTTTATAGTTCCACCCTGTCCAGATGCAAATTACCATGCGGAAGGTCACTTGGCTAAAGTTAACCAATAGCCAAATTTTCATACCATAGGGAAAAGTGTTCTTCAAACTCTTTACCTACAATTAAAAGGCAAGCTGTGTAATTTCCCTAAGGTCACACCTCTAGAAACTGGTAAGCAGCGAGTTATCAAGGTCTGAACCCAGATCTGTTTATTCCTGAGAGTCAATCTCTTTCAGCTCTTATAGTGTCTTCCTCCAGAGAAGGACCACTCTGAACTAGGCAGCAATAGATGAAAGCAGAACAGAGACACAGATATCAGCCATGAAAAAGACTAAGGATCATTTCTCCTCTGAAACAGGAGGGAAGGAGGAGAAGATAAATTAATTTTTAGATAATTAAGAATTGACAACATCATTTTCAAGATTTATGAGTTTTAGAGTGATATGCATCAAAACATCCTAGGATCAGTTTTACTGACAGGTAGGACAATCTCTCAATGAAAGGCATTCACTTCTAATCAACTTAAGTGAAAGTTAGTTTCCCCAATAGAAGAAAAAGCAGCACTAAAAATTAGAAGTTAAAAACTTCATTACAGAAACAGTAGTTCAACAGTTTCAGTAGAGAATCTTTCCTATGTGAATGAATACCACACTCCTTTCACATTACCAGTTAAAAGTATTTGATAATAAACAATCTCACAATAGATATTTTTTAGATGTTCAACATAATTTACAATGTCACTGGACAAAATAAAATACTTGAGCTAACCCAACTCTTTTGGTTTAGTGTCAAAGTGAAAGGAAGCAAATATACATGAAATTTTCCTTTAAAAAGTGGTAATATTATGAAGTCATTCTGAGCTAGTGTAGTGGAGTCTGCCCATTTAGGAGTGTAAGAATCTATTTTGTCAGATTCGGTACTTTTCTCAGCACTGAAGTGGAACAGAGTACACAAACACTATTACGTCTGTCAGTGGATTGCTTGAAGTGTTCATGCTTTTTTCTGCATATTGTTATCTCAGTGTAGTTTCAATTGAGGAGATTAAACATATACAGTGGCTTAATGGGAAACAGGTGTTTAAAAATGCTGAAATGGGTGTATGCAAACATGACTTGGTTTAAAATGAAACTGCAGCAGTTTTCAAAACTGGATTCTTACTCTATAAAAATACAAATAAACAATGTCTCTTTTTTTCTGCCTTCCAGATACTCCAGTCTAGTTATAAGTTTAAAATACATCGTCTTGTCACTGTCAAGACATGAATTTTTTGTGGTGAAATTTATCAATGAATTATAAAAGTATCACATTCCTTTTGTTATTTGCGACAGGAAACTGATCAGATAAAATTTAAAGACAGATGTTTTCAATTAAAATTAAACAGCCTTCATATTTAAAAAGTGGCTTTTTCTCAGAATTGGTAGTATTCTGTGGGATAGGCTTTTAGATGATTCCTCAATATACACTGAGTCTCAACTCCCCAATATTAAGTGGAGAAGTGAAACTCCTCTTTGCTGATTGTAAAACTGCCCCTGTGTAAGTAGCTAAAATTAATTTCCATTCCTACACTAACTTTTCTAACTAAAGATATCCTGTTCCTATTTAGATAACTCAGTTCAGTGTTTTATTCTTGTTTCCAGATGACTAGAAGCACTGAACTAGGTGATAGAAAACTGCAGTTGAGGGTGTATGACTTCCCCAAGTCCAGGTTTCACTTGTCTTCCCTCCCTCACTTGGCTGCTCTGTCTGAGTCCTACACTGGTGCAAAGCTGTCCCTGCTGCCAGTTGTGGCTGGTCTGTTTTCTTCTAAGATCCCTACCCTGGTCAACTTTCTCATTTTTATTTTCTGTTACATTTCAACAATCTTTACTAAAAGACTTTAAAACTGTGATTTACTGTAATCATTTCCAAAAGTGAACTAGATGAACATTCTAGAATACAATCCCTAATGTTACCGTAACTATTATCAGAAGGAGTCATAAATAGATGAGACTAGAGCATGGTACAAACATTTCCTGGACTTCTCTATTGGTTCATACACCAATCTGGATACTTCAGACAGGCATTTTACAGTCTCTTTCCACTTTCCCTTTCTCCTCTTTCATGTTTCTCTCTGACTTTTCTACCATTATGCCCACCTTCCAAGATCCAGACTTCACTCTTTAAAAGATAGGAAAGGTTCTTCTGTTTCTCTATGTTACTGAAGCAGAAAAGGCAACAGATCATTCTGGTCCTTACACTGAGCATGATGGGAAAGTTAGATACTTCACATTTTTCAGAGGGAAACAGATCTGAAAACAACAAAATTTTCTCTTGCTAGTTTTCACTGTATCCCTTAGCTATTTTGTATTCATTATAAGGCAAACTGGGTCTGTCTCTCTATTAATTGCCTCACCAAACCCTGGTTTGTAGAAAGAAGTGCAGAGAGAAGGATTAAAGATGGCCATGTGAGAGGTGAGACAGAGGCCTCCTCCTAAAACTGCATATAATATGAAAATATAATTAATACAACTAATCCTGAAAGAGCAACAGGAAAGAAGGCTGCAACAGACTACTTATACCTGGAGAAAAGAACAGACCTCATGGAAAAGGGTAATGTACCAAAGCTGTGATCTGGTAGCACCCAACCCTTCCCCCACATCAGCTCACCGGTGGGAGAAGGAAAAAAAGAGCAGGGAGGGAGTGGAGGCCTGGGACTGCTGAACACATAGCCCCGGAGATCTGCTTTGGGAGCACAAACCTACATTGCATGTGCTCTGGTGATTAGTGGGGTTGGAAAGGTAAGACAGGCAGAATACCCGGAGAGACTGAGATTCCAGCTGTTTGTGGAAAACAGGGATCCATATCAGGTTGATTTGGAACAAAATAAATGCGGGCAGTCTGAGAGACTTCCTAACAGCAAGAGGGCTGCTAAAGGGGCAAGGATTGCACAGAGCTTATTGCTCAGGAGAGTGGACAGGTAGACAAAATTGTCCGGGCGCACTCTGCCCAGCAGGTTGGGAACTTTCAGGAGCTTCAGGTGCTCCATCCCCCTGGCTGGCTATTAAGCTTCAAGGACCCCCACAGTGCTGTGCCTTCCTCCCAGCCAGCCTGTCCCTGGTTCACAAACCAGCAGCGCCTCCCCTGGTGTCAGGCCAGCCAGAGGGAAGCCCTGCCTATAGCAACTATAACTGCAAAGCACAGAGGCTGACATCTGTGTGTTCAGCCCACTTGTTCTGGCAGTGGAGACAGGCACTGCAGCTGGGAATCAGGAAACAGCTCTTTCCTCTCCCCAGGCACCAACACTGCTCCCCTGCAAACCCCAAAATTGCTCCAGAAGCTGAGCAGCTTCATAGAGTAGATATTCTGAGCACTAGAGGGCATCACATACAAATATCAAATGTCAAAGGAACCTGGGCCAATGCAAAATCATATATACAAAATAAAAAGAGTCAAATGAAACCAATCTCACCAAGCTTCCTAAAAGATATTTCAAAATAAAAATCATAAACATGCTCATGGAGGTACAGAAAAATATTCAAGAACTCAGGAATGAATTCCAGTTGGAGATCCAATCATTAAGAAACACAATGGAGTGTTTTAAAAGCAGATTTGATATTGTGGAGGATACAATAAATGAAATAGAAATTAGAGAAGAGGAATACAAAGAAGCTGGGGCACAGAGAGAAAAAAAGATCTCTAAGAATGAAAGAGTATTGAAAGAACTGTGTGACCAAAACAAATGGAACAATATTTGTATTATAGGGGTACCAGAAGAAGAAGAGAGAGAAAAAGGGATAGAAAGTGTTTTTGAGGAGGTAACTGCAGAAAACTTCCAAAATTTGGGGAAGGAAATAGTCTCTCAGACCATGGAAGTCCACAGATCTCCCAACAAAAGGGACCCAAGGAGGATAACACCAAGAAATATAATTAAAATGGCAAAGATCAAAGACAAGTACAGAGTATTAAAGGCAGTCAGAGAGAGAAAAAAGATAATCTACAAAGGAAAACCCATCAGGCTATCATAAGACTTCTCAGCAGAAACTTTACAGGCCAGAGGGAATGGCATGATCTATTTAATGCAATGAAGCAGAAGGACCTCGCACCAAGAATACTCTATTTTGCATGATTATCATTTAAATTTGAAGGAGGGATTAAACAATATTCCAGATAAGCAAAAGTTGAGATAATTTTCCTCCCACAAACTATCTCTACAGTGTATTTTTGAGGGACTGCTATAGAAGGAAGTGTTCCTAATGCTAAACAGCTGTCACCAGTGGTAATAAAACCACAGTAAAGTAAGTAGAACAATAAATTACTAAGCAAATGAAAAATTAAATCAACTACCCCCAAAGTCAATTAAGGGATAGTCAAAGAGTACAGAATATGATATCTAATATATAAAGAATAGAGGAGGAAGAAAAAGGAGGAGAAAAGAAGAACCTCAGGTTGTGTTTTGTAATAGCATACAGCATACTAAGTGAGTTAAGTTAAGCTCTTAAAGTAAGGAAGTTAACCTTGAACCTTTGGTAACTATGAAAATAAAGCCTGCAATGGCAATATGGACATACCTATTCGATAATCACCCTAAATGTAAATGGTCTGAAAGCAATACTCAAAAGATATAGAGTCACTGAATGGATAAAAAAACAAGACCCATCTATATGCTGCCTACAAGAGACTCACTTCAAACTCAAAGACATATACAGACTAAAAGTGAAGGGATGGAAAAAGATATTTCATGCAACTAATAGAGAGAAAAAAGCAGGAGTTGCAGTACTTGTATCGGACAAAATAGACTTCAAAACAAAGAAAGTTACAGGAGACAAAGAAGGACATTATATAATGATAAAGGGAATCCAACAAGAAGATATAACCATTATAAATATCTATGCACCCAACACAGGATCACCTACATATGCAAAACAAATACTAACAGAATTAAAAGGGGAAATAGAATGCAATACACTCATTCTAGGAGACTTCAACACACCACTCACTCCAAAGGACAGATCAACCAGAGAGAAAATAAGTAAGGAGACAGAGACAACACATTAGAACAGATGGACCTAACAACATCTACAGAATTCTACACGCAAAAGCGGCAGAATACACATTCTTGTTAAGTGCACATGGAACATTTTCAAGAATAGATCATATACTAGGCCACAAAAAGAGCCTCGGTAAATTCAAAAACATTAAATTTGTATCAACCAGCTTCTCAGACCACAAAGGTATGAAACTAGAAAGAAACTGAAAAGAAAATGAAAAATCCCACAAACACATGGAGGATTCACAACTTGCTCCTAACCAATGGATCAATGACCAAATAAAAACAGAGATCAAACAATATATGGAGACAAATGAAAACAGTAATTCAACACCACAAAATCTGTGGGATGCAACAAAGGCTGTGCTAAGAGGAAAGTATGTTACAATACAGACCTACCTCAGGAAAGAAGAAAAATCCCATATGAACACTCTAAACTCACAATTAACAAAACTAGAAAAAGAAAAACAAGTGAGGCCCAAAATCAATAGAAGGGGGGACATAATAAAGATTAGAGCAGAAATAAATAAAATTGAGAAGAATAAAACAATAGAAAGAATGAATGAAAGCAACAGCTGGTTCTTCAAGAAAATAAACAAAATAGATACACCCCTAGCCAGACATATCAAGAAAAAAAGAGTCTACACACATAAACAGAATCAGAAATGAGAAGAGAAAAATCACTATGAACATCACAGAAATATAAAGATTATTAGAGAATACTATGAAAAATAATATGCTAACAAACTGGATAACCTAGAAGAAGTGGACAACTTTCTAGAAAAATACAACCTTCCAAGCTGACCCAGGAAAAACAGAAAATCTCAATAGACCAATTACCAGCAACAAAATTGAATTGGTAATCAAAAAACTACCTCAGAACAAAACAACTGGATCAGAAGGCTTCACCATTGAATTTTATCAAACATTTAGGGAAGACCTAATACCCATCCTCCTTAAAGTTTTCCAAAAAGTAAAAGAATAGGGAATACTTACAAACACATTCTATGAGGCCAGCATCACTCTAATATCAAAACCAGGCAAAGACACCACACACACAAAAAAGAAAATTACAGACCAATATCCCTGATGAACATAGATGCAAAAATACTCAATAAAATATTAGCAAAGAGAATTCAAAAATATATCAAAAAGATCATCCACCATGATCAAGCAGGATTTATTCCAGAGATGAAAGGATGGTACAGTATTAGAAAATCCACCAACATCATCCACCACATCAACAAAAAGGATAAAAACCACATGATTATCTCCAAAGATGCTGAAAAAGCATTCAACAAAATTCAACATCCATTCATGATAAAAACTCTCAACAAAATGGGTGTAGATGGCAAGTACCTCAGCATAATAAAGGCCATATATGACAGATCCAGAGCCAACATCATACATAACAGCTAGAAGCTGAAAGCCTTTCCTTTAAGATTGGGAAAAAGACAAGGATGCCCACTCTCTGCACTTTTATTTAACATAGTTCTGCAGGTCATAGCCATGGCAATCAGACAACACAAAGAAATAAATGGCATCAAGACTGGTAAGGAAGAATTTAGTCTGTCATTATTTGCATATGAGATGATACTGTACAGAAAAAAACCCATAAAAATTCCACTCCAAATCTACTAGATCTAATATCTGAATTCAGCAAAGTTGCAGGATACAAAATTAATACAAAGATATCTGTTGTACTCCTATACACTAATGATGAACTTGCAGAAAGAGAAATCAGGAAACCAGTTTCCTTCACAATTGCATCAAAAAAAATAAAATATCTAGGAATAAACCAAACCAAGGAAGTGAAAGACCTATATACTCTGAAAACTACAAGACACTCATGAGAGAAATTAAAGAAGACATAATAAATGGAAAGATGTCCCATGCTCATGAATAGGAAGAATTAATATTGTCAAAATGGCCATCCTACCTAAAGCAATCTACAGATTCAGTGCATTCCCTATCAAAATACCAACAGTATTCTTCAGTGAACTAGACAGAGCAAATAGTTCTAAAATTCATATGGATCCACAAAAGACCCTGAATAGCCAAAGCATTTCTAAGAAAGAAGAATAAAGTTGGGGGGATTATGCTCCCCAACTTCTAGCTCTACTACAAAGCCACAGTAATCAAGACAATTCGGTACTGGCACAAGAACAGAACCATAGACCGATGGAACAGACTAGAGAGCCCAGATATAAACCAAAACATATATGGTCAATTAATATACGAGAAAGGAGCCATGGATATGCAATGGGGAAATGACACCCCCTTCAACAACTGGTGTTGGCAAAACTGGACAGCCACATGCAAGAGAATGAAACTGTAGTATTATCTATCCCCATACACAAAAGTTAACTTGAAATGGATCAAATACCTGAGTGTAAGTCATGAACCCATAAAACTCTTAGAAGACAACATAGGCAAAAATCTCCTGAATATAAACATGAGCAACTTTTTCCTGAACGCATCTCCTCAGGTGTTCAGGGAAACAAAAGCAAAAATGAACACATGGGACTTCATCAAACTAAATAGCTTCTGTACAGCAAAGAACACTATCAACAGAATAAAAAGGCATCCTATAGTATGGGAGAATATATTTGTAAATGGCATATCCAACAAGGTCCAAAGTATATAAATAACTCACACAGCTCAAGAACCAAAAAGCAAATAACCCTATTAAAAAATGGATGGAGGATATGAAGAGAAAATTCTCCAAAAAAGAAATTCCAAAAAAGTCAAAAGGCACATGAAAAGATGCTCCACATCACTAATTATCAGGGAAATGCAAATTAAAACCACAATGAGATATCACCTCACACCAGTTAGGATGGGCAGCATTGAAAAATCTAAGAACAACAAATGCTGGTGAGGATGTGAAGAAAGGGGAACCCTCCTACAATGCTGGTGGGAATGTAAGCTAGTTCCATGATTGTGGAAAGCAATATGGAGGTTCCTCAAAAAACTAAAAACAGAAATACCATTTGACCTGGGAATTCCACTCCTAGGGGTTAATGCAGTTGTTGCCTTTAAGTTGAAGCCAGTGCTATTTTACCATTCCAGGAATCCCAGTACCCTTGAGAATTATGCTAAATCTATTCTGCCTGTGTTCTATAAATGGAAGTACAAAGCCTGCATGACAGTACATCTGTGTACAATATGATTTACTGAATATTTTAAGCCCACTTTTGATTGGATTACTTTCAAAATATTACTGCTTATTGACAATGCACCTTAGTACATACAAGAGCTCTGATAGAGATGTATAATGAGATTAATATTGTTTTCGTAATTTGCTCACATGATATCCATTCTTCTGTCCATGGATCAAGGAGTAATTTTGACTTCCAAGCCTTATTATTTAAGAAATACATTTTGTAAGGCTATAGCTGCCATAGGTAATGACTCCTCTGATGCATCTGGGCAAAGTAAACTGGGAACCTTGAAAAGATTCACCATTCTAGATGCCATTAAGAGCATTAGTGATTAACAGGAAGAGGTTAGAATAACAAGAAGAGGAGTTTGGAAGAAGTCAATTCCAACCTTCATGGGTGACTTTGAGGGCGTTAGGACTTAGCTGGGGATATGGTGGAAATAACAAGATAACTAGAATTTGAAGTAGAGCTTGAAGATGTGACTGAATAGCTGCAATCTCATGATAAACCTTTAATGAATTAGGAGTTGATTCTTACAGATGAGCAAAGAACATGGTTTCTTGAAATGGAATCTACACCTAGTGAAGATGCTGGGAGATCACTGCAATGATATAAAGGATTTAGAGTATTATATAAACTGATTTGATAACTCAGCAGCAAGGTTTGAAAGGAATAACTCCAATTATGAAAGAAGTTCTACTGGAGGCAAAATGCTATAAAATAGCATCATATGCTACACAGAAATTGCTTATGAAAGAAAGAGGCAATTGGTGTGGCAAAGTTCATTGTTGTCTTATTTTAAGAAATTGCCACAGCTAACCTAATCTTCAGCAACCATAAACCCTGATCAGTCAGGAGCCATGAACATTGAGAGAAGACCCACCACCAGCAAAAAGATTATGACTTGCTAAAAGCTCAGATGATGGCTAGCATTTTTTAGCAATAAAGTATTTTTTAATTAAGGTATATACATTATATTTTTTAGCCATAATGCTATTGCATACTTAAGAGACTACAGTATAGTGTAAACATAACTTTTACATGCACTGAGAAACCAAAAAATTTATTCAACTCTATTGTTATATTTGTTTTTTTGCAGTGGACTGAAACTGAACCCACAATATCTCTGAGGTATGCCTATACCAAGTAATGTGAGCATAAGTTCTTCTTATTTATCCCTGAGTCTTACCCTACTCCTGAGCTTTATTCCAATTCTGAGCTTTGTCAATCAAAGAGGGTCAAGTAGTGGATCAAGTTTCAGGAATGAGGTCAGGGAGGAATGTATAATATATTCATAGGATATATAATCCATTCATAATAAAATACTTAAACTGCTTCTATAGACTTAATTTTCACTGAAGCTTCAATTTTTATATTTTTACTTTCTTCTGCCATATCCTTTTAGTAACTCAAATGTAAATTGCTCAAAATCAAATGTACTGCTTCCTTTCAGAATGAGCCATTTGTTAGTAATTAACACAGAACTTTGAGAAGGATATGATCAAGCTCTAGGCCAATCCCATGTCAAGAAGAAAGACCACAGCCTAACTGGACTTTCAAAATTTTGACAAAAGTGCATCCCAGAGTTGTAAATCTCATTTGACATTATCCACATAATCCACCTATAAAGGAGAGAATGGAAAACGTAACCAAGAATCAAGTTCAAGGAGGCTCAAGTGATAAAGAGGATTTAGAACAGGGCTCACACATACCTCAAGGTTATGGTGTGGTAAAGGTCACACTCCAAGTGAAACTTCCACACAGACTTTGAAGTAGTTTTACAGAGGTGTAAGAATGAGGGCTTCAGTGGGTTTACTGAAGGAGTTCACTGTATAACACTGTGACAACAGACAAACTTGATAGTAGAAAGCTGATAAGAAAACTCAAGAGTTTAGAACCAATTAGAAGATACAAAGCACAGCTGTTGTAATATGATTGGATTCAAGCAGTATTATAACTAGATTGGTGTTACAGCTCCAGAGAGTGAGAAAAATGGTCAAACTTCATTGGGCAGTTTCATTTGACCTTTACTTTTAACGCTTAGGAGTATGATAGTAGTAGTAACAATAAATAAAGTAACCAGCCTTTCTGAGTGCTAACTGATCAGGACAAAAAATGCTTCTATTTGTGTGTCAAATTCCTATACTGCTCAAAATGTAACTTTTGAAGGGAGAAGAAACTGGAGACAAATGAAAATAGAAACATAATGGTTTAAAGTCTTTGAGCAAAAGCTGTTCTAGAAGGAAGTTTATAGTGATACAGGCTAACTCAAGATATAAGAATAATCTAAAAATAAACAATCTAACCTTATACCTAAAGGAACAAGAAAAAAAGAAGAACTGAGTATAGAGTTAGTAGAATAAAGGAAATAATAAAGATCTGAATGGAAATAAATGAAATAGAGACTAAAAAACAATATAAAAGATCAATGAAACTAAGAGCTGGTTTTATGAAAAGATGAACAAAATTGACAAACTTTAAACAGAGTCATCAAGGAAAAAAGAGAGAGGACTCAAATACATAAAATCAGAGGCGAAAGAGGGAAATTTACAACTGACATCACAGAAATACAAAGGATTATGAGTTTACTCTGGAAAATTACATGCCAACAAATTGGCAAACTGGAAGTTATAAATAAATTCATAGATATATAAAATCTTTCAAGGCTATACCTGGAAGAAATAGAAAATCTGAACAAATTACTAGTAATGAAATTGAACTGGTAATCAAAAAACTCCCAACAAACAGAAATTCAGAACCAGATGGCTTCACAGGTAAATTCTACAAAACATTTAAGGAAGAGTCCACATCTATCCTCAAATTATTCCAAAAAACAGAAGAAGGAGGAGTGCTTCTAAATTCATTCCATGAGGCCAGCATTACCCTGATACCAAACACTACAAAAAAGGAAAATTATAGACCAATATCCTTGATGAACACAGATGCAAAAATACTAAATAAAATATTAGTATACTGAATTTTAAAAATTCATAGGAAGATCATTCACTATGACCAAGCATAATTTATTCCAGGGATTCAAGGATAATTCAATATCTGCAAGTCAATCAATGTGATACACCACATTAACAAAAGGAAGGTTAAAATTCATATGATAATCTCCATAGATGCAGAAAACCACCTGATGAAATTCAATGTCCATTCATGATAAAAACTCTTAACAAAGTGGAGATAGAGGGAACATACCTCAATATAATGGAGGCCATAAATGATAACTGCACAGCTGACATCATACTCAATGTGAAAAAGCTGAAAGGTTTTCCACTAAGATCATGAGGATGACAAGGATGTTCACTCTCACCACTTTTATTCAACATAATACTAGAAAGCCTAGCCACAGCAATCAAACAAGGAAAGTAAATAAAAGGCATCCAAATTGGTAAGGAAGAAGCAAACTGTTATATAGGCAGATAACTTGATGCTATATATAGAAAACCCTAAAGACTCCAAAAAAAATAGAATCACTATATGAATTCAGTGAGGCTGCAGGATACAAAATCAATATACAGATACCTGTTACATTTCTATATACAAAAAACAAGAAAATAATCCTATTTACAATTGCATCAAAAAGAATAAAATACCTGGGAATAAATTTAACCAAGGAGGTGAAAGATCTGTATTCTGAAGACTATAAGACACTGAAAAAATAAATTAAACACAATTCAAATAAATAGAAAGTTATATCATGTTCATGGATTATAAGAATTAATACTATTACAATGTCCATACTACCCAAGCAAGCTACAGATTCAGTGCAATCCCTATCAGAATTTTAGTTTCATTTTTCATAGAGCTAGGAAAAGGAATCAATCCTAAAATCATTATGGATCTACAAAAGACCCGGAATAGCCACAGCAATCTTTAGAAAGAAAAACAGAGCTGGAGATATCACACTTCCTGATTTCAAACAACACTACAAAGCTATAGTAGTCAAAACAGTATTGTACTGCCACAAAAGTAGACACATAGATCAATGGAATAGAGTAGAGTGCCCAGAAATAAACCCATACTTATATGGTCAATTAATATATGACAAAGGAGGCAAGGATATACAGTGGGGAAAAGATAGTGTCTTCAATAAATGGTGTTGGGAAAACTGGACAGCTACATACAAAAGAATGAAACCAGACCTCTTTCATATACTATACACAAAAATAAATTCAAAATGGATTAAAGGTCTTAAAGTAATACCTGAAAACATAAAACTTCCAGAAGAAACCATAGGCAATAAACTCTTGGCCATCAGCCTTAGTAATTTTTCTTTGGATATATCTCCCCAGGCAAGGAAAACAAAAACAAAGATAAACAAGTAGAACTACATCAAACTAAAAAGCTTCTGAAAAACAAAGGAAGCCATCAACAAAACAAAAAGATAGCCTACTGAATGGGAGAATGTATTTGCAAATGATAAATCCAATAAGGAATTAATATCAAAATATACAAATAATTCATATAACTCAATACAAAACCCCCCCCCAAATAATCCTATTAAAAAATGGACAGAGGACCTAAATAGACATTTTTCCAAAGAAGACATACAGATGGTCAACAGAAAAGATGTTTAATATCACTGATCATCAAGGAAATGCAAATCAAAAGTAAAAGTAGTTAAATATTTTCCTGAATTAAGATTCAGAATTGTTTTTGCATAGCCCTGAGGAGAGGCTGCTTGTGGCTTTCTTCTCTTTCACAGGGTGAAAGGTTGAACTGAAGCTAGTGTGTGTGTGTGTGTGTGTGTGTGTGTGTGTGTGTGTGTGTGTGTGTGTGTGTTTGTTGAGTGTCTGTGGACAGTACAATACCTAGCAAAGGGAAGAGAATGTAAACTCAGCAAGTAAACCAAGAATTTTCACAAGATGACTTTCTTTTTCACAATTCGATATATTACAAAGATGGTTCTATGTACCAGTGTTTTATAGAAACAACTTATATTACAAATTTCACATATGGATGAACTGTATATTTAAATGATTTGCAAAATTAATACTACATGGATTGAATGCATAGATATATTTCTCTATTTTTCAATTATAGTTTTGTGCCTGAATTAATTGATTAATTCAGGCTGATGTATTTTAATTATATTTACCTCCATTGTGTGGCAACTGCCCCTACTGTAGTACAGTCACCTTTAAGATGTTAAAATAAACTGAGTTTTTCAAAATAATATTTTTTGTATGAGCATGAGCTTCTGGTAATAATAGTATGTGCTTTTGATACATCTTTAACAAAAAGAAACAAGATATGAAAAGAGTAATATGAAAATCTAAATCAGTTATAAGAAAAGATGTTTATTAAGCAGCCACGCTGAAGACCTGGAACAAGGGTATTTGATGAATTGTCACCATCTCTTTTATATCTTTAATCAATACTCTATTAACTAGTGCTACCTTTTATATATTAAATTTGAGTCAATCAACTTTATTTTGCATTTCATTTTCACCTTCACTAGCCAGAAAATAATGCTATTTGCTTTTTGTAGATGAAGTTTTTTCATGTACAGTCTACATAAAACTCTCATTAATCACAAAATTCATTTCATGTTATAAAAACTCATCAAGGTAATAAATGGAATAATTGGAATCTTTTCAATTTTCCTTTACAGCAGAATGGGCCAAAGAGCCCCGAGCACTGTGCTCTGCATTTTTCATTTGCGTGGAGTAATAGCCTCTACAGCAGAACCTTAGAGTCTGTGTTTCCATTAACATTCTCTACAATTTCAATCTTTATCAGAGAGTGCATTTTTGAATAGGCAGTGTGTGAAACATACTCTGGTTGTTCAGCTAAGGAACCAGGCATGTTTCTGTCTTACTGCTTGTGTATGATTTAGGAAAAGAAACTAATGGGAATCAGTGATTTAAGTTTCTGATATTTTATAAGAAATATTGTTGCTTGTCTAAAATAATGTAAATTCACCTTTCCGCATCATGACATAATCTTATTGTGCCTTTCTCTTCAAATCAAAGCTGTTATATCAATTAAAAAAATAGAAGAGAAGAAAAGAAAAAAGCCTAATATATAGTCAGAGGCATGAGTTTTCTTAGTGGAGAGACATGCTTTTATGGGGTTGGAAATTTACACAGGAAGTCTCCCCAGATTAACTGTTTGCTTAAAAAATAGATACACATATAAGGAAATATAAATATAGAATGTATATATTTGCATTTATAAATATAGCTGTTTAATTTTTAAAAACAAAATGAGCAATCAATGATCTAATTTTAATGTGTGCTGAGAAAAACAAATGTCAGGAATACAAAAGAAATCTTTTTACACATCAAAAAGAGTTTGTTGAGGGTGGCTACTCAAATTTCAGTTTATAATAGAACATCCTGAGGATAAAAGTGTAAGAATATATATATGCAAGTTCAAGAGTTGCATATAGCTTTCTTTATTCAGTAAGATAAATAATTTAAAACTTCTGTTTAGTGCAGAGGAATCTGCAGAACAGTTGTACTGTAACAGCTGTTGATAAGCCCAGAAACAAACCTTACAGAGAAGATAGACTATGGGTAGGAGAAGTGTTTCACTCAGTAGCTTTCCTTATATGCTTCCATCACTCACCATGTTCTTTTGCTCTTCACCTTAGTTGAGGAATCTGGATCAGCTACAGCATGTCATGAACAGAGAAGGGGACAGTGTTTCCAAAGAGGATAAGCTCTGCTAATGCAGGGCTCAGATATCTACTCCAGATGCTTCTATCACATGGTATGTGTAGTACCTTTGGTGGCACAATGTTGAAGTGGCTATAGATTTCCACTAGATGCTTTCCTGGAGTGGGGATTGCAATGCCATCATGGCACTGCTGAAGTAATGTTTCTGTGATAGTTATGGCTTTAAATCCCATGTGATAATGAAGGACATAGGAAATAAAATATCTTTCCATTCAGTTATAATTTTACTTAATTGAGAAATAGGATAAATGAATAGCTAAGCTTGGCAACATTAATTAGCATTGCTGAAACCGTATTTTACAAAAGAAATACACCTACTCCCAATTTAATGCCTTTAATTTGTTTCCCCTCAAACAGTGTGTGAGGCAAGAAAGACATTTCCTGAAATAACTGTTGCCATAAAGCACATTCTGTTGAAAAGAACAGTGCTGCTTGTAGCAAATTCAAACCTAAGAGAGCGCCTTCCCTCACCAAACCATGCGCAATGAAAACTCATGTTCTGGCTGATGCTCTTTCTCACTTTCTCACCCTCTTGTGGAGCTTCAACGAGTCATTTCCAAAGATGATGTTTGTCTGCACTGTATAAGAAGCACTAGAAACTTAAAAAAATCTCTTTTTCTGAACCATGGAAGATAGCAAAAATAATATTTGATAGCACCTCACAAATCAACAACCTCATATATATATTGACACACCAAAGCACAAAGTGAAGAAGGCATGCTTAGTGTTTGATGATGAATACCAGCACTACTGGGGATCTCTAGGGAGGACCAAAGCTGGCTAAGCAGATGGGTGAATATCATGGTTCAGTTCAAGACCAAGGTTTTATTTCTACTGCCTGGTGGCTGAGAAAAAACTGTAATGTGTACAGGGGGCAGTTATTTGGGAGTGCTATCTCCAAAATATCATTGTTTGCTAAGAAAGGGAAATTTATAGAGATAAATGTCTAGGTAAAATTAGACATATTTTATTACTAATAATTGCTTTTCATTGTCTTGTAGTCATTTTCACTTCTGGTTAAAGATGGTAAATTGAACACTCACACTTTCTTTTATTCTCTGTGAAATTCCATTAAAAACAGCAAAGGGATTTATAACAAGATATGAATACCACCTCCTTTGAGAGCTTTGGAACCTGGCATCCAGATTAGAGTATAGATTCTCAAGCCATGGATAGGGAATTCTAAGAAATAACCTAAATGAGCAAATTTGTTTAAGAGGAAGTTAAACACTGAGATCTTCTCTCCTATTTAATCCCTTCCAGACTGAACACTGGAGTTTATTTTTCCAGAAAGCATAAAGCAGAGTGATGGGTGGAAACACCTTATGGAAAAAAGTAAGAATTTATACTGAAGGTTGGAATCCCCAGCCATCTTCTCTTACCTGGCAAACAGGTGTGTACCTTAGGCATATCTGACAAGCCCAAGACATGAACACATTGTTATTCAGGGTTCCCCAACCAAATGGCCTACAGAGAAGTCTGCAAATGGAAAGACCCTTGATGAACATAGTTACCAGTCATCTTTGCAACACACTAGAAAGAGATATGAGCATACAGTGGAGCTCACAAGATATTAAAGAGTGAGCTATCAATAGTAAACAAATAGCAGTTGATTGGCTATTTGTTTAACATAACACATATAGGGCTTACTTGATGTCAAGTATTGTTGTAAGCCCTTTATATGTAACAGTTTTTTAATATTCAGAATAATTCTATCATTTGTAATTTTTATAGATAAGGAAACTGAAATTTTTTATAGAAAAGTTAACTAACTTTCCCAAGGTCACTAACTAATGAGCAATGGGGCCAGGACTTGAATGAAGGCATTTAACTAGTGAAGTCAATGCCAATAACCACTATATTATATGGCCTCTCAATTTAGAATAAATAGAGACTTTAAGGGAGAAGAAAATACTTAAAATATCACTAACATTTTAAGAATAATAAAAATATACAGTATAAAAATATATCAAATAAATAAGAAAATATGCTACAAACAGAACACTTAGATATAAAAGTGAGTTTTTAGATATTGAAATATTATAGAAATGAAAAATTCAAGACAGAATAATAAGATAAGGTAGAGGAAATCTCCAGAAACTAGGGCTAAGGGAAAAGGATGTGAAAAGCAGGAGAGAAAAGATAATAAGGTCAAAGGGTGGTCCAACATCAGAATAGTGTGATTTGCCTGAAAGAGAGGAAAACAGAAAGCAGAGAATAGAAAAAAAGAAAAGTAAAAAATAAAAACAAAAACAAAAGCAACTCAAGGAAATTATGTAAAAATGAACATCACTTCCAGGATTGAGAGTATCCCCTCCAGGTGTACAATGTGCTAAATGAAACCCAACTGGGATGCTCACCACTCTAAAATTTCTGAATAGAACACTAAGTTAAGATCCAATATTTCAACAATGAGCACACAAGACATTGGAAGGCAATAGAGCAATGGCTTAATAATTATCTCCTACTTAGAATTTTTAATTTCAACCAGAGGGAATCTATGGAATGAAAAATACAGATCTCCAAAATAGAAGAGAAGCCAAGGAAATGCCCAAGATTATCAGTGAGAGAAGTTCCTGAGAACACAATAATGCATCAGGTTCAGGGGACAGCCAGGCTGAGGCAGGGTAAATGGTCTGAAGAAGATTGCTTCCAAAGAAAAAAAAATTAATACAGTAACCAACTGTTTCAATGTACATAGGGGATATACACCTAGGGAAGTTTGGGGCTAATCGATAATGGCAAGTACATAGAAAGCTAAGCAAATGAGGGAAAAAAATTAACTTTGGGAAAATAAAATATTGTTTAAGAAAGCAAAGAACATAGTTCAGCTGTGACTATCATGCATTTAGTAAAGTAAAACTACGAATATTTATCTTAAGTAAATTCAGAGGTTAGAGGGCTGGGAAATGTGTATGTGTGTGTGTGTGTGTGTGTGTGTGTGTGTGTGTGTTGGGGGAGCACTGCCTACCTCATAGTGCCACAAAATGGAAATGAAATAAAAAAGAATCACTATGAGCAATTATTTAGGGATAAGGAAGTAAATATGAAAACATTTAGCTGAAAATGAATCCTCTGGAGAGAGGAAACAGGGAACAAAAAGAATGCTGCTTTAAAGAAAATATTCTTTGTAGAATTATTTGACACCTTAAATTATGGGTATTCTTATCTCTGATTAAAATAAAGGCCTAATTAATAAACATTCACTCTCATGTTGTGATGACTGAAAGCTGAGAAACGTTTAAGTATTTTCATTATCATTTTATAACAACAAGGAATCCCTAGGCATATGTACAGTTCAGTGACTTATTTTCCTTAGAATAAATGTAGCTATTTCTCGCAATTTAGTGTTAAAATACTTCCGGAGTTAAAAGGTGTCTCTGGAGATTTAGGTCAGTGCAGCATCAGCTTTTGCAGTTCCTTGTAGTTGAGCCCATGGTCCTTCAGTTTAAAGAACAACTTGAGACTATTTTCTTTGTCATGGGGATGCTCTAATAATTTCAAACACGTTCTAGCTCTTCATGACTTTATTTTGTCTTTTATCTAGTTAAGTGAGCAGAGAGAAATGTTGTATTTTAGGGGGCTCATGACAGTTTGGGTTTCCCTTAAATGGGAAGAAATCTCACCTTCTTTTCCAGTTCTAAGATTTTTCCCTCTCTGTATGTGCAAAGTTTAACAGCATTGAGTGTGAAATAAAATTTGAATTTATTTCCATACAAACGAAACTTCTATAATTTTCTTGTGATGGTGCTCCGAAAGATAAATAATTTACCTTACCAGAAACAAATCTCTGAAAGTACAAAATAGCTCCTTTTTTTGGTAAATCTTAAGAGCAATGTAAAATTACTAAAATATTTTAAAAACTGACTATGCATAGACAATTAACATGATTTTTAGTTTTACAAATTAACTGCTCTCTTTTGAACTGTATATATTATGTGTCACACTAGAAATGCTTCTATTCATACATACATATATTTTTATATGTATTTAAAATATCATTGATACACACTTTTTTAGAATATACACTCTTATGAAGGTTTCACAAGAAATGTGGTTATTACATCCACTCTTATTATTGAGTCCCTCCCCATACTCCATTGCAGTCACCATCCATCAGTGTAGTAAGATGCCACAGAATCCCTATTTGTCTTCTCTGAGCGACACTGTCTTCCCATGACCCCACACACACCATGTGCACCAATCATGATACCCCACAATCCCTTCTCCCTCCCTCCCCACCTGCTCTCCCCTACCCTTCTCCTTTGGTAACCATTAGTCCCTTCTTGGAGTCTGTGAGTCTGTTGCTGTTTTGTTCCTTTAGTTTTCCTTCATTGTTATACTCCAGAAATGAGAGAAATAATTTGGTATTTGTCTTAGTCTGATTTATTTCACTGAGCACATACCCTCTAGCTCCATCCATGTTGTTGCAAATGGCAGGATTTGTTTCTTTCTTATGGCTGAATAGTATTCCACTGTGTATATGTACCACCTCTTCTTTATCCATTCATCTACTGATGGACACTTAGGTTGCTTCCATTTCTTGGCTATTGTAAATAGTGCTCTGATACACATAGGGGTGCATGTGCCTTTTTGAATCTGAGAACTTGCATTCTTTGGGTAAATTCCTAGGAGTGGAATTCCTGGGTCAAATGGTATTTCTATTTTGAGTTTTTTTGAGGAAGCTCCATATTGCTTTCCACAATGGTTGAACTAGTTTACATTCACACCAGCAGTGTTGGAGGGTTTGCCTTTCTCTTCATCCTCTCCAGCATTTGTTGTTCATAGTCTTTTTGATGTTGGCCATCCTAACTGGTGTGAGGTGATATCTCATTGTGGTTTTATTTTGCATTTCCCTGATAATTAGTTATGTGGAGCATCTTTTCATGTGCCTGTTGGCCATCTGAATTTCTTCTTTGGAGAATTTTCTGTTCATATTCTCTGCCCATTTTTTAATAGGGTTATTTGCTTTTTGAGTGTCGAGGTGTGCAAGTTCTTTATATATTTTGGATGTTAACCCCTTGTCAGATACGTCATTTACAAATATATTCTCTCATACTGTAGGATGCCTTTTTGTTCTACTGATGGTGTCCTTTGTTGTACAGAAGCTTTTTAGCTTGATGTAGTCCCATTTGTTCATTTTTTAATTTGTTTCCCTTGCCCAAGGAGATGCGTTCAGGAAGAAGTTACTCATGTTTATATTCAAGGGATTTTTGGCTATGTTTTATTCTAAGAGTTTTATGGTTTCATGACTTACATTCAGGTCTTTGATCCATTTTGAGTTTACTTTTGTGTATGGGGTTAGACAATAATCTAGTTTCATTCTGCTGTATGTAGCTGTTCAATTTTGCCAACACCAGTTGTTGAAGAGGGCGTCATTTCCCCATTGTATATACATGGCTTCTTTATTGTATATGAATTGACCATATATGCTTGGGTTTATATATGGGCTCTCTAGTCTGTTCCATTGGTCTATGGGTCTGTTCTTGTGCCAGTACCAAATTGTTTTGATTACTGTGGCTTTGTAGTAAAGCTTGAAGTTGGGGAGCATAATACCCCCTCTTTATTCTTCCTTCTCAGGATTGATTTGGCTATTCGGGGTCTTTTGTGGTTCCATATGAATTTTAGAACTATTTGCTCTAGTTCATTGAAGAATGCTGTTGGTATTTTGATAGGGAATGCACTGAATCTGTAGATTGCTTTAGGCAGGATGGCCATTTTGACAATATTAATTCTTCCTAGCCATGAGCACAAGATATATTTCCACTTATTGGTATCTTCTTTAATTTCTCTCAAGAGTGTCTTATAGTTTTCAGAGTATAGGTCTTTCACTTCCTTGGTTAGGTTTATTCCTAGGTATTTTATTCATTTGATGCAATTGTGAATGGAATTGTTTTCCTGATTTCTCTTTCTGCTAGTTCATTGTTAGTGTACAGGATGCAACAGATTTCTGTGTATTAATTTTGTATCCTGCAACTTTGCTCAATTCAGATATTCTTCACATATTTTTGTTTTCATTCTTTTCCCACTTACCTCACACCATAAACTTTATGTTGGAATTTCTACATAGTCTTTATTTTCTATAGTCTTCAAAATCATGATTTTATTTTAATGCCTTCATAGTAAGTGCTCTTTCAGAAATGTGTATTATTTGACAACACTGTGATGTGCTTCTTTCTACCTATGCGTCTTTCCTTCCATTCAGTTATCTTTATGACATATTCCAGAGAATGACATTCTTCAGACAATAAGAATTTTTGTACTTGTTACATATTTTTATATTGCTTGCTAAAGGGGTTGTGCCAACTCAAAATTCAATAAGCATTACATAAGCATATCTATCTCCTATATAAAAAACTTATAGGTCTAATAAAAATAAAAGGGCACTCTGTGGTTGGCAAAGTGAAGGGGCACATAATCTTTTGCATTCAGCCATCTTAATTGTGAATGGCTTCATTCAGATATTCAAAAATCACAGCTTATACAGGAAATCTGGAAAATCATTCTGTGATTTCAAATTTTTTTCTCTTTTCAAAGAAGTTTTCCTTCTCTACTGTGGTGAAGATTGTGAGCTGAACATGATCATTTATTCTTTGATACATAAACTATGCCTATGCCTGTAATGATTTATTTATTTTTTTTTTTTACTGGATGGTAATTCATAATGACAGTTTCCTTCCTCACTATGTTGATGGAATGCAAGAAAAATTTGAATTGGCTGGATATTTTTGAGCTTTGAGGTACCACAAACATAGTAGAAAAATGTCCCTGATATGTTTATAATTTATCTGACAGATTAATCAATCGGCTGTGGTCCTTCAGGGAGAGGAATAATTGGCAAAGGTCTGTAGGAAACATCTTTCCTATAGAAACAATTGGGGTGACCAGATGTCAGGTCTGGAAAAGTTTTAGAGTCATACTTTTGCCAGACTGACCCACACTTTATTTTCTCAGCATCTTTTCCAGTTTCACAGTTTATGTTCACTCATTTATTTGTTTTGTTTTTAATCATTTCTTTTTGGTTTGTTTATTTTATGGCTTCCTTATTTTCTATTCAGAATTTTACAAGTTGCTGCAGTGGTTTTGTTCCCTTTATGCTGCATTTTGCATTTAAGCACAGTCCCATGTGCAAATATAAAAGAGGCTGTCCCAGGGAGAGAAAAATTCTTTATTAATAATACATGGAGGAAATAGATATTTAGGGCAGTTTTATAAGTGTAGAGAACTGGCTCAGCTTTAGATGCCAGAATCATGGTTGCAGATCTAAGAACATTAAACCGATTTGCCATTTAATAAACAGAAGGAGACTAAGTATTTTAAAAATACTTGAAGTACTTGAAATGTAAAACTGAAATAATGTGCAATGAAAATTTAATGACCAGATCTATTTATGAAGTGACATACTTTCCCCTTTTCTTTCTCTTTTTTTCTGCCTTTCTCTTTCCTTCCAGTTTCTACTCCCTTTTCTCTGACTTTGTTTCCATATGTATGTTATGAATACTAACATATGTGAAAGCAAAAACACACATAAAATCATTAATTGGTGTCAACTTGAATATTTCCATAAAGCTGATGTCTCCTTTGGACTATAGTTATTCCTGTTTCTTAGTAAAATAAAGAAAGAATATAAACTGTACACTGTCTCCTATTTCTTAGCTGAGGCCTACCTTTAATATTAACTTTATGGAATGACAGTATTACAGAGACACATAGTTGAAGGGGTTTAGAAAAGTCTCCCCAGTATGTGCTAGTTTGGCATGCATACTTTTGAGTAGAATCAAGACCCTGCAGGCGCAAGTGAAACTTTGCTATTTCCTTAACTATCTAGAAAAATATACATTGGAGGTCATTCCCAGAATATGAGTTATTACTAGAGAAATTTTTCTCTCAGTGATCCATCTATATGGCAGAGCAAACATCTAATCACCAAACACCTCCTCTTCTTATTTCCCTACAAATCGCCCTCCTCCCTGCTGAAGCTCCAAGCCCCCATCCCAGTCCTTAGCTCAGCCCGGCATATAGACCTCATTTACCTTTCTGCCTTTCCATCTTTGAACGTCTCACATATGTGGGCTCCCCATATGTGTGGAATTAAAATAGATTTTCTCCTATTAATCTGTCTCATGTAAATTTAATTCTTAGGCCAGCCAGAAGAACCTGTAAAAGAAGAGAAAAAATTACTCCTCCACAAGAGTCAAAATGAGCAGTCTATTCAGATTTTTAGGGCTGAAGCATAATCTTTAGAAGTTGGCATTTAATACATGTACCCGCTCTAACCATCATTTAATTGTATTTTGGTTATATGCTTTGGGAAATGTTAAGTGATTGTTGCATAATTCACCTTGATTTTAATGATTTGCTTTCATTAATTTTTTCCCCTTTATTTTCTATTTTGGCTCCTTTGACTCAATATTCTGTGTTTGGGCTCTTATCACCTTTTCCCCTCCATACCTAAGCATCTACTTACTTTCCCACATTTCTCTCCCCTTGTTCCTACTCTCTCCCGCTTTGGGATTTTTCAGTGGATGAGCATACACCATGGCCCTGTAATATTTAATTGAAACTTAAGCATGTCTGTCTCTGAGATGTGAGCCAAAACATAAAAATCCTGACAGACTTATCCATGTGGGATTGGTCTCAGTGTAGTACTTCTATGTCAGGTCTTTTTTAATTAAAGGAATCAATAGCTCCCCAAATTGGTGTTGTGAGTAGAGATGTAGTGATGGGAATTCAGATTTTAATCAGATCACCTTCATCTCTAGTTTAGATGACAGACATTCTTTGTTTGGCTTCAAGGTTATTTTCTCTTTGACTAACAGAACTGTGAAACTGCATTGGCTTTCTTAATCTTTGCAGGGCAGACAAGAAATGGAGGAGCAAGGCAAGAAGAATAAGAAAAGCTAAACTGAGTTTTTCTTTGGAGAGGAGATGAAATGTGAGGTGAGAAGACTACAGGGTTAATTTTCTTACACATACACACTTTGAAAGCAAGAGAAATACATTTGCTCCTTTGTCTCCCTCCAGGATGCTTACTTTGAACTTTACTTCATGGTGATTTAGAAGGGAATATTCCTGTCATTCACTCCACACTCCCTTTTCTGAAGGTTCAGTGTTGTCAGTTATCAGATTTTGAGTGTCCTGGAAGTCTCCGGGAGCTCAGCACTGGCCATGGGTTCTACAACTTACATAAAACATCCTGAGAAGAGTATAGTGTGGACAAATGCAATTTAGACAAATGTTAATAAAAGTATTCCTAATTTGTGTGCTTGAATTCTCATCAGAATTTGCCAGTTCTGTTCTCTCTTGTTCCTCTGGTCTCATACTAGTCCCTTCTGAGACTTGCCATCATATTTAAGTGTGATTTCACTGAAGGTAGGCCTTAGATTTTATTCCAACCTTAGATTTGAGCATGCCAGCTCTATTCATTCCAGTATCTGAGATATATCAGAGTCTGTTTGGCTCAACTACTCCAGTGTGAACTCACAAAATTGTGAGGGAGCTCAATCAAAGACCAGGTATAAAAGAGGAAGGGATGTGCTATTTGATACAGGTAATTATTTCCCCTCTGTATAAACTATGGACAATGTGGTTTTTGTAAGACTGCTCTGCTGTCCAAATATTATACATTTTTAATAATATACTTCTTAATGAAAACATCCTGTTTTTTTTATCTTAGCATCTTCTTTCATTTAATTGATATTTAATAACTTTCTAGTAAATGCCATGCACTGTGCAAAGTGATACATACACAGTGGTGAACTAAACAGGTAAAATTTTCATTTTGTTAGTGTTTTCCTTTTTGTGAGCCTACCCCTCTAACTTAATTAATGATAGTTGGAGAATCACTGGATATATAGAGCTTTGTTTTTCTTCCTAACACTGGCCACAATTATAAATAACTCATTAATTATATAATTTATAGTTTCACATCTCTGTCTCCTGGAAAATGTTAAATTTATGCAGGTAGGACTCTATCAGTCTATTTCCTCTGAATCCCTCCTTGTTAGCCCATTGCCTTGAAGACTGTAGTATTCAACAAATTCATGTTGAATGACTAGATTAATCTCTCAGCCTATCATTAATGAAGGTTAAAGCAATATCTAGTCGGGAGCAGCTTTAATCTGATAAGCAAACAGGAAAATCATGGCCAAAACTCCATCATTAAAATTGAGTCCCAAAACAAACACTGAAAACAGGCACTTTTGCTCTCAATCCGGTGAACCTCATCACACACAGGACAGATTCAACAGAAATACTTCCTGAGAAGGGCAATGTTCCTAACTCAAGGGAAGGTGAAAGTTTTCTTTACTCACTGTAGCATACAAAGGCCTTTGATTTTAGCCAAGTGAGGCCTGTTTTGCATAATAATAAATCCATGTCACTTCAAGTCACTACATTTGAGGTAATTTGTTAAAGCAGCAACAGGAAACTGCAGTTTTCTATTGTTTTCTACACCTCCTATTTCCTACACCTGCCAATAGCCAAGCTCATTCTGCCTCCTTCCCTTTTTTATATATGTTCAGTGTGTTGAAATGTTGACCCACTTCCTTCAAGAGCCTCCTCGAAGTCATCTTCATGAAGCTTTCTGTGATTTCTTTCTAACCCATATCAATCTAGCAGGTGTAGGAAAAATGTCATAATGTGAGGGGTTTCCTGTTATCTCAGGTTGCCTCCACAGAGAACTACAAATTTCCCTTTTTTAAAGAGTCAAACTGGAATTGTGGTCAGACATTTAGCATTAGGTTCCATATGCACATGTAGCCAACTGCTATTTCCAAGTTATCATGCTAAAAGTGAATACACACTTATTTTTCAAAAATGGAATATGTGCTCATATTCAAGCTACTGCATATTAACCAATGTGCATCATCTTTCAGGTTTTAAGTAATTTAGGGAATGTAGGGGAATTTTATACAAAAAATTGGGAGGTGGGGAAGGGGTGATAGTCTCTGAGAACAGTCATCAAACTTATTAAGAGGGAAAATAGATGTGGAATGGATGGGAACTTATATAACTTACAAATATTACTTCTCTTTAGAAAGAGAGTCCTGATGTTATTTTTTAAAATGAACATTTTTTTAGAATGGATTTAGGCTTACAGAAAAATTGCAAAGACTCTTAATTTTTCATGAAGAAAACTGTTTTAACATTCTACTCAGTAGACTACTAGATGTTCAGTATTGTAGTCCTTGCTAAGAGTTCAGGAGGGAATGAAGAGATATATAAAAGTATACACGTTACATGAAAAAAATGAATAAAAATAGAATATGACTATGAACCACCCACCTTCTGTTATCCTAATGGCATTTCCTGAATATGTTTAACATTGTACTTCCTATTGTAATTTTCCTATCTCTCTCCCTGAGTTGACTGTGAACAACTTGAGAGAGGACAGCATGCATTAATTATTATTACTTCCCTGGCACCTAGCACAGTGCCTGGCACAGAGTGGGCACAACTCAAATCACTGTGTGATGAATGATGCCAAAAATGCATGGTATTGGTAACATTACCTCAGAGAATGGGAAGATTGATATGGGTTAGAAAGAAGTCACAGAAAGCTTCATGAAGACGACTTCGAGGAGGCTCTTGAAGGAAGTGGGTCAACATTTCAACACACTGAACATATATAAAAAAAGGGAAGGAGGCAGAATGAGCTTGGCTATTGGCAGGGAAGACACAGAGGATAAAAGGATACTGAGATCAGACAGAGGGTATATGGGTTTGCTACAGAGAGAAAAATGTACTTAATATTATTGATAGTATTTGAATTACTTAATAATTTTTGTGCCAAAAAACCATTTTGCTTGCCCTTTCTAACCCTTTTGAAGTCATGGCTTTTTTATTGTTCTGCAAGCTTTGCATATTAAATATTTTAGCACATGCTCAAACTGTTAAGTGTATTAATTCTTTTGGCTTGTCTTATTTGGAAGAAGGCATTCCTTGCTGAAACCTAACTTACTCAGTTACTCAACTGGGCCATACACATTTACATGGGCCATTTACATTGTTTGCCAATTGTAAACAATTTAGTTGTTTTAAGGTGAATTCTTTAATATTTAGGTAAAACATAATATTGCCTCAGCACCTTTAAATACTTTAAGGATAAAAAGAAAAATCCAAATACAGGAAGTTATAAACCAAACATGTTTTGTGGCTCATATAATCACAGTTAAAACTTTTAGTATGTTAAGAATCTTCAGCTATATTTGTATCTGTTCTGCCAACAGGCATATCATTAGTGAATACTGAATATTGACTTTTTTTTTAACATTTGCAAGTCATATGTGTACAGTAGGGGTGTTAGTAGATCTTTGTCCCCATTTCCTGGGTTAAAAAAAGGTAATAAACAAATACACGCTTAGAGACACCTGAACCTAACACGCTGTTCCTCACACTAAGGGTCCTGGCCAGAACTCTTTTTTCCCTTCTACATTTTAACTCTTATTCTTCCTTAATTCTCAGCTTCAACATCATTTCTCAGAAACTTTTCCCCAAATACCACATTTCACCAAAGCTTGAAGAGCCAAGGAGCCTGTCATGTAGCCTGGGCTTATGACTAAAGTTAGCAAATACTACATCCTGTGTTGTCATCGTTGGTTCGCTTTTATGTATGCCCCACTGATGTTCATTTTTATATTCTCAACGTCTACACATTAAGCACTCAAAACTGTTGTTGAATGAATGATTGAAAAAGTATTGGTTGAGTAAATTTTACTACACAGCAGAAAAAGGAAATTCAGACTAATTTATTGGCTTGGGATGTAATACTATTTCAGTTACACTACATTGTATTCTTTGCTTTTAGGTTTTTAAAATATTTTTATGTTATAGATATTTATCTTGTAAGTTATCTCAAATACAAAGGCATTTTTAAATGTTTCTTATATGTAACAGTATAACTCAATAATCTACAACTTGAGAAATATACTATATTCTTTCTAGAAATTTCCCAAACTACTTAAAACAAAAATTGTGATTGACTTTTAGTTCCATGTTTTTTCCTTGATATATATTGAAAAATTATTAGTTGAGGCAAGTTAGAATAAAGAATAAGACTGAAAAACGAAGAGTCTGGAATAAAACATTGTTTGCCAATTGTAAAGACATGGAAAACATTTTGGATTAAGAACTATCTCCAGCTACTGAAGCATGTTTCTAATCATGTTTGGTGGTTTCCTTAATTATTCAGGCTCAAACTTTAATAGTATATTTAGTTAAGTTTTGTTCAATTAAGGCTGAATTGGATATCTTCATACCTGCATAACCCATTCTAAAAAAATGTGCAGAAATGACATGAAGAAAATGAAAACTTGTCTAATGTTCTGAAAGAATTCTTGAATAAATAAAAATACATACATTTGGGGAAAGAACTATTGAATAGAATGAAATATTAATTTTCCTTAAACAAAATAGTAAATTAAATATTATACTAATCAAAAGCCCACTAGTTTTTTTGTATTTGACAAAATAATATTCAAGCCTATATGGCAAAATTCACATGTGCTAGTATCTAAGAATACTGTAATACAGAGCAATGATAGTTTTTCAATTATATGACACATTGTTTTATAAAACTACAGAAATTAAAGCAGTGTGGTAAAATGAGATGGATCAATATGGGGGTTCCATATAAGAGAAATATAAAAGTTCAATAGCTCAATATTTTAAATTATTAATTTTTATATATAAGGTTTTATTTTATTAAATTCTTTTCTTAAATTATGAAATGGTTTTGTATCCACACTCTCATCCTTATCTGTAAAATTTTCAGTTTTAAAACCTAATCCATACACAATTTTCCTCATCCTTATGTAAATATATACAAACACATAAACCCAATGAAAGGTGCTATTATTTTTTAAATTGTTTGTTTTTATTAAAATGAGAACATTTCATACACATTACACTGCAACTTCTTTCCCCTTTTAACAGTATATCCTGGATATTCTTCCTTATGAGAGCTGTTGATTAAACACATACTTTTCAATAGCTGTTCAATATTCTGTTCAATGGATACATATATCCTTGAATACTAATTCTTTTATTTCTATGGTAATGATTCCTAAACTGGATCAAATGATCCATTCAATTTTAATTAAATAGATATTACCAGGCTAGTTTTCAAAATGTTTGTAGCAATTTATATTTTGACTAGTAGTAAATTAGGATGTACATTTTTTCTTCATTCTTACTAGCCCTGGACGTTGCATCTGAAATTTCTGCCAAACTGATGGTTTAAAAATGGCATCTTATTGTTCCTATTATCTGCATTTCCTAGGCTATGAGTAACTTGGGAATTCATAGATTCATTGAATATTTGGAGATTCTCACTCACATCATTTGTTGATTTTTCTTTAGGTTTGTCTTTTTCTTCCCAATCTATAGACATTCAGTTGTGGTAGGATTATTGACCCTTTATTTGTCACATATTCTGCCAATATTTTTCCAGTCTATCATGTCTTAGATTTTGTTTATATTTTTCATATCCTTTTAATGCAATTATATGTAGTCAAGTATTTTTTTTTTATTTTTTTTATTTTTTATTTTTTTATTTTTTATTTTTTATTTTTTTGAGAGGGCATCTCTCATATTTATTGATCAAATGGTTGTTAACAACAATAAAATTCAGTATAGGGGGGTCAACGCTCAATGTACAATCATTAATCCATCTCAAGCCTAATTCTCGTCAGTCTCCAATCTTCTGAAGCATAACGAACAAGTTCTTACATGGTGAACGAATTCTCACATAGTGAATAAATTCTTACATGGTGAACAGTACAAGGGCAGTCATCACAGAAACTTTCGGTTTTGATCATGCAATATGACCTATAAACAATCAGGTCAAATATGAATATTCGTTTGATTTTTGTACTTGATTTATATGTTGATCCCACATTTCTCCTATTATTATTATTATTTTTATTTTTAATAAAATGCTGAAGTGGTAGGTAGATGCAAGATAAAGGTAGAAAACATAGTTTAGTGCTGTAAGAAGGCAAATGTAGATGATCAGATGATCAGGTGTGTGCCTATGGACTAAGTATTAATCCAGGCTAGACAAGGGCAGCAAGACATCCACGGATGCAGAAGATTTCTCTCAAAGCAGGGGGGGTGAGGTTCTGAGCCTCACCTCTGTTGATCCCCAAATTCTCACCTGATGGCCCCCCTGCGACTGTGCCTGTCTTAGGTTGTTCCTCCCTTGAGGAATCTTACCCGTCTCTGGCTAACCAGTCATCTTCCGGGGCCATACAGGGAAATGTAAAGTTGGTAAGTGAGAGAGAAGCCATATTGTTTGCAAAGGTTAGCTTTTTACTTCTTTGCAGATTTATGCCCTGTGGCTTCTATGCCCAGCATTTGTCTCGAGGTATCTTTACCACCTGGAGGAATTATGATACTCGGTAAATTCGATCTGAGGCACGAATTCTATTTAAGGGTTGTAATTAGGAAGGAAGAAGAAAAGCTATAGATGTAGCCTATGAAGGAAACTTGGGAGGATTGATTATTTCTTTGACATATCTTCTTGTATAGTACCTTAAGTATGTATAGGTTTTAAACTACTAACTAATTTGCACACACATATTAACATAATAGGAATACGGTGACATAAACAAAGCAAATCTATAATTACCATCCATCTCCAGTGAAGCCAAGAAAACCAGTTAGGCACCCTAGGCATTTGTGAAAATTTATCTATGATATGATGGATATTGTCCAACTGTACTTGAACCATCAGACAAATTAAAGTAGCCCATTTCTGGGATCTGTTCACATCCCATATGTTCTTTTAACCATAGATAGTCTATAGTCATGAGATTTTGGGGTGCTACAACTTGCACCCCTCCCAACTCCTGGTTGAGTTCCAACAGTACAGATCCAGTCAAATTCGTTGTCTCACTGTATGCACATGCCAGCCTAGACATCTCCCTCCTCATTCTTATGGCAAGTCCAGGAGAAGGTGGGCTGGATGCAGCCACAACCGCAGCATCGTCCGGATCCCTGTGGAGGCTTTTTGATGATCATCCCCCGGCACAAGTCCTCCAGAGAGTGCTGATGCCGGAAGCTCCTCCTCATATCGTATCTTAGTTCATTTTCTGGGTATCCAAGCTAGGCCTTGATCTTCTGCATAGAAACAAAGAGACCCTTTGCCCACACTTTGACATGCCCTCTATACCACTGTGCAGAACTCATTGGAGGTCAGCACACAGTAACTGCTTTTTTTTTTTTTTTTTTTTTAATTAAGAGAAAGGAATATTATCAGAAAAGAGTACCTCCATAGCTGATCATCTGACACCCTTTAAGTGATCAACATTAAGGATATTTAAAGCATGCGTTGATCTTTGATTTACCAATAGTTTTATCCTGTTAAGGAGTAATCCCCCTTTTCTTTCTTTCTTTCTTTCTTTTTTTTTTTTTTTTTTAAATTTTTAATCTACACTTACATGAAGAATACTATGTTAACTATGCTCTCCCCTATATCAGGTCCCCCCTAACAACCACATTACGGTTACTGTCCATCAGCTTAGCAAAATGTTGTAGAGTCACTACTTGTCCTCTCTGTGTTGTGCAGCCCACCCTCCCCTTGTTCCCTCCCCCCCATGCATGCTAATCTTAATACCCCCCTTCTTCTTCCCCCCCCTTATCCCTCCCTGCCCACCCATCCTCCCAGTGCCTTTCCCTTTGGTACCTGTTAGTCCATTTTTGGGTTCTGTAATTCCACTGCTGTTTTGTTCCTTCAGTTTTTCCTTTGTTCCTATACTCCTCAGATGAGTGACATCATTTGGTATTTCTCTTTCTCCGCTTGGCTTATTTCACTGAGATAATACTCTCCAGCTCCATCCATGTTGCTGCAAATGGTTGGATTTTTCCACTTCTTATGGCTGAGTAGTATTCCATTGTGTATATGTACCACATCTTCTTTATCCATTCATCTACCGATGGACATTTAGGTTGCTTCCAATTCTTGGCTATTGTAAATAGTGCTGCGATAAACATAGGAGTGCATCTGTCTTTCTCAAACTTGATTGCTGCGTTCTTAGGGTAAATTCCTAGGAGTGGAATTCCTGGGTCAAATGGTAGGTCTGTTTTGAGCATTTTGATGCACCTCCATACTGCTTTCCACAATGGTTGAACTAATTTACATTCCCACCAGCAGTGTAGGAGGGTTCCCCTTTCTCCACAGCCTCGCCAACATTTGTTGTTGTTTGTCTTTTGGATGGCAGCTATCCTTACTGGTGTGAGGTGATACCTCATTGTAGTTTTAATTTGCATTTCTCTGATAATTAGCGATGTGGAGCATCTTTTCATGTGTCTCTTGGCCATCTGTATTTCTTTTTTGGAGAACTGTCTGTTCAGTTCCTCTGCCCATTTTTTAATTGGGTTATTTGTTTTTTGTTTGTTGAGGCGTGTGAGCTCTTTATATATTCTGGACGTCAAGCCTTTATCGGATCTGTCATTTTCAAATATATTCTCCCATACTGTAGGGTTCCTTTTTGTTCTATTGATGGTGTCTTTCGCTGTACAGAAGCTTTTCAGCTTAATATAGTCCCACTTGCTCATTTTTGCTGTTGTTTTCCTTGCCCGGGGAGATATGTTCAAGAAGAGATCACTCATGTTTATGTCTAAGAGGTTTTTGCCTATGTTTTTTTCCAAGAGTTTAATGGTTTCATGACTTACATTCAGGTCTTTGATCCATTTTGAGTTTACCTTTGTATATGGGGTTAGACAATGGTCCAGTTTCATTCTCCTACATGTAGCTGTCCAGTTTTGCCAGCACCATCTGTTGAAGAGACTGTCATTTTGCCATTGTATGTCCATGGCTCCTTTATCAAATATTAATTGACCATATATGTTTGGGTTAATTTCTGGGGTCTCTAATCTGTTCCACTGGTCTGTGGCTCTGTTCTTGTGCCAGTACCAAATTGTCTTGATTACTATGGCTTTGTAGTAGAGCTTGAAGTTGGGGAGTGAGGTCCCCCCTACTTTATTCTTCTTTTTCAGGATTGCTTTGGCTATTCGGGGTCTTTGGTGTTTCCATATGAATTTTTGAATTATTTGTTCCAATTCATTGAAGAATGTTGCTGGTAATTTGAGAGGGATTGCATCGAATCTGTATATTGCTTTGGGCAGGATGGCCATTTTGACGATATTAATTCTTCCTAGCCATGAGCATGGGATGAGTTTCCATTTATTAGTGTCCCCTTTAATTTCTCTTAAGAGTGACTTGTAGTTTTCAGAGTATAAGTCTTTCACTTCTTTGGTTAGGTTTATTCCTAGGTATTTTATTCTTTTTGATGCAATGGTGAATGGAATTGTTTTCCTGATTTCTCTTTCTATTGATTCGTTGTTAGTGTATAGGAAAGCTACAGATTTCTGTGTGTTAATTTTGTATCCTGCAACTTTGCTGTATTCCGATATCAGTTCTAGTAGTTTTGGAGTGGAGTCTTTAGGGTTTTTTATGTACAGTATCATATCATCTGCAAATAGTGACAGTTTAACTTCTTCTTTACCAATCTGGATTCCTTGTATTTCTTTGTTTTGTCTGATTGCCGTGGCTAGGACCTCCAGTACTATGTTAAATAACAGTGGGGAGAGTGGGCATCCCTGTCTGGTTCCCGATCTCAGTGGAAATGCTTTCAGCTTCTCGCTGTTCAGTATAATGCTGGCTGTGGGTTTATCATATATGGCCTTTATTATGTTGAGGTACTTGCCCTCTATTCCCATTTTGCTGAGAGTTTTTATCATGAATGGATGTTGAATTTTGTCAAATGCTTTTTCAGCATCTATGGAGATGATCATGTGGTTTTTGTCTTTCTTTTTGTTGATGTGGTGGATGATGTTGATGGATTTTCGAATGTTGTACCATCCTTGCATCCCTGGGATGAACCCCACTTGGTCATGGTGTATGATCCTTTTGATATACTGTTGAATTCTGTTTGCTAATATTTTATTGAGTATTTTTGCATCTACATTCATCAGGGATATTGGTCTGTAATTTTCTTTTTTGGTGGGGTCTTTTCCTGGTTTTGGTATTAGGGTGATGTTGGCTTCATAGAATGAGTTTGGGAGTATTCCCTCTTCTTCTATTTTGTGGAACACTTTAAGGAGAATGGGTATTATGTCTTCTCTGTGTGTCTGATAAAATTCCGAGGTAAATCCGTCCGGCCCCGGGGTTTTGTTCTTGGGTAGTTTTTTGATTACTGTTTCAATTTCTTTGCTTGTAATTGGTTTGTTTAACTTTTGTGTTTCTTCCTTGGTCAGTCTTGGGAGGTTGTATTTTTCTAGGAAGTTGTCCATTTCTTCTAGGTTTTCCAGCTTGTTGGCATATAGGTTTTCATAGTAGTCTTTAATAATTCTTTGTATTTCTGTGAAGTCTGTCGTGATTTTTCCATTCTCATTTCTGATTATGTTGATTTGTGTTGACTCTCTTTTTCTCTTAATAAGTTGGGCTAGAGGCTTATCTATTTTGTTTATTTTCTCAAAGAACCAGCTCTTGGTTTCGTTGATTTTTGCTATTGTTTTATTCTTCTCAATTTTGTTTATTTCTTCTCTGATCTTTATTATGTCCCTCCTTCTGCTGACTTTAGGCCTCATTTGTTCTTCTTTTTCCAGTTTTAATAATTGTGATGTTAGACTATTCATTTGGGATTGTTCTTCCTTCTTCAAGTGTGCCTGGATTGCTATATACTTGCCTCTTAAGACTGCTTTCGCTGCATCCCACAGAAGTTGGGGCTTAGTGTTGTTGTTGTCATTTGTTTCTATATATTCCTTGATCTCCATTTTGATTTGTTCATTGATCCATTGATTATTTAGTAGCATGTTGTTAAGCCTCCATGTGTTTGTGAGCCTTTTTGTTTTCTTTGTAGAATTTATTTCTACTTTCATACCTTTGTGGTCTGAAAAATTGGTTGGTAGAATTTCAATATTTTGGAATTTACTGAGGCTCTTTTTGTGAGCTAGTATGTGGTCTATTCTGGAGAATGTTCCATGTGCACTTGAGAAGAATGTATATCCTGTTGCTTTTGGATGTAGAGTTCTATAGATGTCTATTAGGTCCATCTGTTCTAGTGTGTTGTTCAGTGCCTGTGTGTCTTTACTTATTTTCTGCCCGGTGGATCTATCCTTCGGGGTGAGTGGTGTGTTGAAGTCTCCTACAATGAATGCATTGCAGTCTATTTCCCTCTTTAGTTCTGTTAGTATTTGCTTCACATATGCTGGTGCTCCTGTATTGGGTGCATATATATTTAGAATGGTTATATCCTCTTGTTGGACTGAGCCCTTTATCATTATGTAGTGGCCTTCTTTATCTCTTGTTACTTTCTTTGTTTTGAAGTCTATTTTGTCTGATATTAGTACTGCAACCCCTGCTTTCTTCTCACTGTTGTTTGCCTGAAATATGTTTTTCCATCCCTTGACTTTTAGTCTATGCTTATCTTTGGGTTTAAGGTGAGTTTCTTGTAAGCAGCATATAGATGGGTCTTGCTTTTTTATCCATTCTATTACTCTATGTCTTTTGATTGGTGCATTAAGTCCATTTATATTTAGGGTGACTAGTGAGAGATATGTACTTATTGCCATTTCAGGCTTTAGATTCGTGGTTACCAAAGGTTCAAGGTTAGCTTCTTTAGTATCTTACTGCCTAACTTAGCTCGCTTATTGAGCTGTTATATACACTGTCTGGAGATTCTTTTCTTCTCTCCCTTCTTATTCCTCCTCCTCCATTCTTCATATGTTGTGTGTTTTGTTCTGTGCTCTTTTTAGGGGTGCTCCCATCTAGAGCAGTCCCTGTAGGATGCCCTGTAGAGGTGGTTTGTGGGAAGCAAATTCCCTCAGCTTTTGCTTGTCTGGGAATTGTTTAATCCCACCATCATATTTAAATGATAGTCGTGCTGGATACAGTATCCTTGGTTCAAGGCCCTTCTGTTTCATTGCATTAAGTATATCATGCCATTCTCTTCTGGCCTGTAGGGTTTCTGTTGAGAAGTCTGATGTTAGCCTGATTGGTTTTCCTTTATAGGTGACCTTTTTCTCTCTAGCTGCCTTTAAAACTCTTTCCTTGTCCTTGATCCTTGCCATTTTAATTATTATGTGTCTTGGTGTTGTCCTCCTTGGATCCTTTCTGTTGGGAGTTCTGTGTAATTCCATGGTCTGTTCGATTATTTCCTCCCCCAGTTTGGGGAAGTTTTCAGCAATTATTTCTTCAAAGACACTTTCTATCCCTTTTCCTCTTTCTTCCTCTTCTGGTATCCCTATAATACGAATGTTTTTCCTTTTGTATTGGTCACATATTTCTCTTAGTGTTGTTTCATTCCTGGAGATCCTTTTATCTCTCTCTATGTCAGCTTCTATACGTTCCTGTTCTCTGGCTTCTATTCCTTCAATGGCCTCTTGCATCTTATCCATTCTGCTTATAAATCCTTCCAGGGATTGTTTCACTTCTGTGATCTCTTTCCTGACATCTGTGATCTCCTTCCGGACTTCATCCCACTGCTCTTGCATTTTTCTCTGCATCTCATCCCACTGCTCTTGCATTTTTCTCTGCATCTCATCCCATTGCTCTTGCATTTTTCTCTGCATCTCTGTCAGCATGTTCATGATTTTTATTTTGAATTCTTTTTCAGGAGGACTAGTTAGGTCTGTCTCCTTCTCAGGTGTTGTCTCTGTGATCTTTGTCTGCCTGTAGTTTTGCCTTTTCATGGTGATAGAGATAGTTTCCAGAGCTGGTACAAGTGACTGCTGGAAGAGCTTCCCTTCTTGTTGGTTTGTAGCCTTTTCCTGGGAGACTAGCAACCTCTAGTTGCTTGTGCTGGGCAGCTGTGCGCAGACAGGGCTTCTGCTTCCCGCCCAGTTGCTTTGGGGTTTATCTCCGCTGTTGCTGTGGGCTTGGCCTGGCTGGGGCTGTTCCTCCAAAATGGTGGAGCCCCGTTGGATGGGGAGCGGCCAGGAGGCTATTTATCTCCGTAAGGGGCCTCTGTGCTCCCTGCTGCCCAGGGGGTTAGAGTGCCCAGAGATCCCCAGATTCCCTGCCTCTGGTCTAAGTGACCTGTCCTGCCCCTTTAAGACTTCCAAAAAGCACTCTCCAAACCAAAACAACAACAGCAACAATGAGAGAGGGAACAGAAAGAAAGAAAAAAAAAAGGAAAAAACAAGCGATTTTTTTTTTTTTTCCCTCAGTTGCCGGTCCCAGGCACCCGCTCACTGGTCCTGCTGCCCTGTCTCCCTAGCACCAGGGTCCCTGTCCTTTCAAGGTTTCCAAAAAGCACCCACCCACCGGTCCCGCAGGGAAGCAACACTCGATATTCTTTGTCCTCAGGCACTGGTCCCAGGCACCCGCTCACCAGTCCCGCCGCCCTGCCTCCCTAGCACCGGGGTCCCTGTCCCTTCAAGGCTTCCAAAAAGCACTCGCCAAAAAGAGAGAAAAAAAGGGGAAAAACACGCGATTTCTTCTGTCCTCAGGTGCCGGTCTCAGGCACCCACCCACCGGTCCCACAGGGAAAAACGTGGGATATTCTTTGTCCTCAGGTGCCGGTCCCAGGCACCCGCTCACCAGTCCCGCCGCCCTGCCTCCCTAGCACTGGGGTCCCTGTCCCTTTTAGGCTTCCAAAAAGCACTCGCAGAAAAGGAAAAAAAAAAGGGGAAAAACGCGCGATTTCCTCTGTCCTCAAGTGCCGGTCTCAGGCACCCGCCCACCGGTCCCGCCACCCTGCCTCCCTAGCACTGGGGTCCCCGTCCCTTCAAGGCTTCCAAAAAGCGCTCGCCAAAAAGAGAGAAGAAAAAAAAAAGGAAAAACGCGCGACCTCCTCCGTTCTCAGGCACTGGTCTCAGGCACCCACCCGCCGGTCCCGCAGGGAGAAACGCGGGATATTCTTTGTCCTCCGGCGCCGTTCCCAGGCACCTCCTCACCGGTCCCGCCACCCTGCCTCCCCAGCAACGGGGGCCCGTCCCTCTAAGGCTTCCAAAAAGCGCTCGCCAAGAAAAAAAAAAAACCGCTCTGGTTTCTCTCCACCCGCCGGGAGCCGGGGGGAGGGGCGCTCGGGTCCCGCCGGGCCGGGGCTTGTATCTTACCCCCTTCGCAAGGCGCTGGTTCCTTGCAGGTGTGGATGTGGTCTGGATGTTGTCCTGTGTCCTGTGGTCTCTATTTTAGGAAGATTTTTCTTTGTTATATTTTCATAGCTCTATGTGTTTTTGGGAGGAGATTTCCACTGCTCTACTCACGCCGCCATCCTGGCTCCAGTAGTCAAGTATTTTTATAGTTTGTCTTTATACTTGGGTTTATTATCTTTGTAGGAAGGTTTCCCTCATTCTTACTTTATACAATGGGTCTCCTAACTTTTCTTATAAGAGAAGCCTTCAGTGAAAAAAAAAGTTGCCTGAACAATTAAATAATTGCCTCACTTTCTCAATTAAAAAATACTGAACAAATTTATTTGAAGTCAGTTGAAGTCAGTTACTTTGAAATCCAATTCATCCAAATTTTCTTTTTAATATATTTGTATTCTGTAAAATACGTTTATTAGTGATATTACATATTTGAGCACAGTGTTATGATAAATATTCATAATAATTCCTTAAAACAAAACAGCATCTTATTCTCTAGACCTACCAAAAAAATTGTTTTCAATAACTTTCAGGATTTCTACCATTTTATTAATTGTTAAATTGACCAATTCTCAAATGCTAATACATAAACATCAACAATTAATTTATAGGGAGTAAAACAGAGATGTAAAGAAACATTACAGAAGAGCTTGTGGAACATTTAAGAGAACAAGCTTTGAATTCCTGACACCTACTGCTCTGTATGTATAAAAGAAAGTTCTTTAATTTTATATGTGGATATTTAAATACAGTTTCTCTGAGATCTGCCATTCAGGACTTTCACAGGGTTCGTTTCAAATTGAAAGCACCACTATTATAGCTCTTCTAGATCTAGGCCACAGCTGTTCACTCAGCTACAGTTTGGCGCTCTCTCTTTACTTTTCCTGTCGGGCTTGAGTCTTGAAACATTATCTGCTTTAAAAGGACATAGTGCTAAGCATAAAGTACTTAGTGAATAGATTCTACTCAACTTCTAAAGACTAAGGAGAATATTATTTTCTGTATAGTTAAAAAAATTAGTGTATCTGAGGATGTTGACATGGCAGAGGAGAAGTGGCAGTAGGTTCTGTTTACATTGGTAAGATGCTCCCATTTGGTTTGCTGAGGCAGAAACCAGGGTTTGAGGATGTGGTAATGGATTGAGAGAGAGAGAGAGAGGTTTAGAACCAAGTAGGCCTTGCTGAGTAAATGCATTTCTGGGTCTTGAAGTTCAACAAGGTTCAAAGTCAAACAGAGAAGTCAACTAGCAGTAGATCATCCACAAGAAGGTTGAGACACCATTAGATTGTAAATCTCAAAGACTGGAAAACCTTGAAATGTAAGTACCTAGAGTCCAAATCTAATATAACTAGTAGAATACTTAAGACAAAAAAATAATAAAAGTAAAACAATAACAAAAACCTTGGAGTATAATGATACACTATTGATGACAGACATCATAAATATGGCCACCAGACTGGATAAAAGGCAACTATTTAGAATGATATTTGTCTGAAGGTAAATAAATGCTCTACTGTGTTTACAGAGTGGAGAGTGGACCAGACAGCAAACTGACATTGCTTAATGCTCAGTTTAGTTTCAACAAAACTATTTGCTTCAACTTGGGAGACAGTAATTGGAATTATTTAATTCCTGGTGGGGCTGAATCTAGTTCACCAATGTGACTTTCCTGGGTGTAGAGACAGAAGTAAGGAGGTAACCGTAATTCAGCAGGGGAAAGAGTTATCAGGTAAACAGCTACATGTTTATCAATTAATTCTGATAGTAGATCTTTAGAAATTTTCTGCATCTATAATGAAAATATATCCAATTGTTCAAGCTTTAATGAAAATATTTCTTGAGAATATCTAATTTAAGGATGAGGGGGGTAAGTTGGCATTTCTTCTTTTCCTTCCTGAGAATTTCTCAAAAGAAACAAGGAATACCAAACAAAAAATAAACAAATCCATTTTTGTGAAATGAGGAGGTAGCTAAACCCACAAAATACAAATTAGATGGAAGGGTTGACAAAGTCTTGGAGGATGGCATGTGGGAAGAAGAGGAGAACAGACACCACTTCCGTGGGTCTCCAGGAGAACTGATGTGTGATTCTGGAAGCCAGGGATACTCCCTGAGCCACAAAGTCCAAAGCCTTTGTTTACAACAGCATGAGCGTGATGCATACCTGCTCTTGCAGTTGAAATTCCCCCAAAGCAAGTTAAATTTCTAAAAGCAGATGAGAAAAGGCTTTTTGAGAAATGATGCAAGCCGTATCTGTGGGTTTCTATCTGCCTCTTCAGCAATAGGGGAGGAGCAAGGGTTGGCACTGTGCACACTGCTACAGAGCAGGGGCTACGTCAACAAATCCACAAAACCCTGGAACATAACCTTGGTCCATCCCTAAATATTAAGTTGGGGCCAATTTTGTGCTTTACATTGAGAAAGAATCCAAAGTAAGAGTTCACAGTATGCTATAGACTCAGTTGTGATTTTGAACAAGACAAATATCTAAAATTACGTGATTATAACTTTTAATCTGGCATGTTTCAAAATATAGATAGAGCTTCGGGTCAAAATATTTTATTATTTTCAAGTGAATGTAAATAATTACACAATATTGTTAAGAATGGATTTTACCATAATGAGGAAAATTACATGTGTATGTGTATCCATACATTCTTTGAAAATACATATATATAGTTAAAAATTCAAACAAATGACTCCTTACAAAGTATGTGTAGATCAAAAACTCCATGATCATGTCTCCATTCATAAATGTATAATAAATAACGTGTCTGTTCTCCATGTTTGAAGAAGTAGAAAAATATGATACCATCCTTTGCTTCAAGTAGCTCACAACTTGAGAAATTAAGGTATTTGCACACATGCATGGTATTAAAAGCATACACTTAACTTTATCAACATAGGCTCACTCACATAGGAGGTAAGGAAGGGTATCACGATCTACTCCTGTCTTTAATCCCCTTACTCTTCACTCTAAGCAGTTCAGTCTACTTAATCTCCTTTAAAAAAAAACCGCTATTTTAGTAAAGGGTATCAGAATTACCACTTTCCATAAAGCTAAAATGCCATTCATTTATTGTAAGAAGTACTGCAATATCAGAATGGTAAAATGTGGGAAAAATGTGAATCTTGGAAAGATAGTGTGGGTAAGATTGCAGTATTTCCAGAATCTCTCACCCAGCCTTAGTACATCACCGTATCAATAGGTGTTTTCAAGGGGTGGAGAGAAGTAGCCTGTCCATATCAATAGGTGATTACAAGGGGGTGGACAGCATGCCAGCAGGGATCTGAGAGGTTTGGTGGGGCCTTCACAGCTGGGGCAGGAGAGACATGGGCGATCAGGAGTAGATGACTGCTTGTAAGCAATAAACAGGTTTCTTCCACTTTATTTCTCTCTTTGACTGATTTGGCTTTAAAGGTTTATTTGCCCCAGGCTGGGAACACATTTCCCCCTTAGGCACATACAGCATTAAGGTCCTTGGGCATTGGGGCATTCCCCCTGTGTTGGTGCAGTATCTAGCCCATAGAGAGTTCTGAGTATTTGTTGATGGAAGAGATTATCTGCTTGCTTACCTGATCCTAACCATACTTTACACTGCCTTCAAATGTGTCAGGTATTTTCATCAACATTTTACATTAGCCACTCAGCCTATATGGGATGGAGGACTGTCTAAAACCTAGTTTTCTTGACAGCGCTTAACTAAAGACAAGATTAAGAATAAGAAGGATCTTGTTCTATATATAGTTTCTCCTTTAAATAGACATATGTATTTGTGGAATGTCTTTTAAAAATATGAATAATAATAAAACAGGCAAATTCTCATTTCATGAGTAGATTTTTAATAGTATATGCAATTTCTTTGACTTCTCATTGTCCTGATGTATCACGTAACTTAACACTTTCTATCAAGTATGTGGTTCAGGGAGATATAAATTATATATTATTAAGAACTAATGCAAAAAGGAACAAAATTTGTAAGGCTTACTTAAAAAATGTCAAAACAAATGGGAAAAATCATACTAGTTCTAAAACATTTTGTAATTAGATTTACTTAAAAAAACCCTTGTAGATAAATTACTGTTTATTTTTCTTGAAGGTCAAATTGTTCAATAGTACTATTTATTTATTTATTTAAACTGTCAGCCTAGAAATACCTCCCTGAAACAGCTTAAATTCTAGATAAATAACAACACATAATCAAGTTGCTTTCTATAACTTGTTCATGCAGCTCATTATTAGAAAAATGGTTAAGTATTTTAAAAAACTGAAAAGGGTTGAACTTTGATACTAAAAACAGTTTCTCTGTGTGATTATGCCTATATACTTTATTTTTCTCCCTAATCAAAAGTGGCTAATTTCTAACAAAGAAATATCAGTAGCAGTTTGCTTGAGTTTACCATACAAAATCATAGGACTGTGGCTGAATTAAATAACTTGGTTTTCTTTGACTTCATGAAGAGTGTGTGGGCATTCCAACGAAAATGTGCCATTCTTAATAATATGGCTTTGAATTTTACATATGGTATTTGGGTATTTATCCTTTAAAATTCTGCAGCTGGGCTGAATGGGACAAGTGAGAAAGATATGCATTTTCTGTTTAGATAAAGAAACCTAAAAAAAAAGATATTTGCTTTGATTTTATTTCAAAATGATTTTTATTTGTAACAAATAGCTAAGGTATATCTATATAACAGTACCTTGGGAAGAATAAGCTCTTTCTGTTTCTACTGAATTCTGTCACATGAAGGATCAAAGATGAATAACAACTAAGCAACTTGATTATCACCATGGAGGACTGAGAAACTATAAAAGGTAAAGTTATTCTTTGGAAGATGCTTATATGGGAGAAGTGATACAAATAACAAATGACATTTCTACAACATACATGATCAGTTTGGCCTGAATATGCCTGTGAATGAACTTGGAAGAGCAGAAGTTAATATTCTAATTAATTCTATCATTGGAAAAATTAAGATTAAGAAAAGTTCTCATTTGCATAAGGTCATGGGTTTTCAGTTGTTTTTTTTTAGACCAAACTCAGAATGTTTACCTCAGAATAACTTAAGTACATTTAAGTTATGATAGAGGATGTCAGATGTCAGAAATAAACACAAGGTAATTTAAGAAATTTGGAAGGTGAAGTATAGTTAGTATCTGTCTTGTCTTCAGCTTTAGAAGAAAGTGAAAGCCAGGGGCAGCAGTCAGAGGCATGGACACCAAAGTATCACTTTTGTAGCTGAGATCTTAAGCTCTGCTCTCCCTTCAAAATGTATCCCGGATCCAAGCACTTCTCATCATCTCTCTGGCTACTACTCTATCAGCATCTTGCGTCTGTGCGATTGTAATAGCTTCCCTCTCTGTACTTTTCTCTAAAGTTATCAGCAAGAGCAAGAACAAAGCTCTTGAAATTTTATCAGTGGCTTCCCTTTTCACTTAGAGTAAAAGCACAATATCTTTACGAGGTCCCATTACCTTTCTACTGCTCCCTCATTCACTCTATTCAGCCCGCCTGGCTTATGGTTTCTGGACCACGGGCATATATTTTTGCCTCAGCGCATTTGTTTTTGCTGTTATCCGTGCCTGGAATACCTCAGTTACCCACGTAACTTGGTCCCTCACATCTCTCACATCTTTCCTTCATTGTCACCTTTTAAGTAAGGGCCTTGCTGCCAGCCTAACATTGTAGTCCTGCTTCCTCCTATTTCCATGCTCTTTCTCCTTAGCATTTACCACCATTTAATTTAACATGTTATTTCACTAATTTATCTTGCTCATTATAATTCTCCTGCTTAACTGAAGTCCCACGAGGGTTTTGTTATAGTCAGTGCTACATTGTCAGGGCCTAGAACAGCACTAGCCTCTATAGAAGCTGCTCAACAAGTATTAAGTGAAAAAAATAGATTTTAATGGGAGCCACTAGAGCTACATGAGTACAAGAGTGTGTGTGGGAAGAATAAGATGGAAGAGGCAAAACAATCAGGGGCTCTAGTCCCCTGAATTTGAAGAATGGCACTACCAGTCTACCGAATTCATTCAGCAAAATCCTCAACCCTAGGGGGCACTTCTTGAGGTAAGCCTGTAGAATCTAAGCATTTAGTGAAGACAGCAGGTTAGCCTAAGCACAGCCATCTTAAGAAGCCCAGAGGCCACTTTCTGAATATGTGACTCAGAAAGGCCTTGAAAAACAAGTTAGTCAGCCACTGTTAATTGTAGTGACCTTTAGTTAGCTAACCTCAAATCAGTTAATCATACATACCAAGCTTATCTTGCTAGAACCACCCTAAACATTCCCAAAGTGATTTTATCTAACCAGACCCCTGGGATGTGGCGTCAGCCGAAAATTTATGTGTCTATGGACAAACACTGTATTGTAGTTGTGGAAAATTTTGCCTCTTTGAAAATGCTATAAAACCCTCTGGTTTTAGCTGCTCAGGGTCCTTGTTGAGACCCGCTGCATCTGGCTAACTTGGACCCCAGCTAGCTGGTTCCTGAATAAATTCCTCTTGCTTGTTGCATCAAGAGACGCCTTTCGTGAGTGATTTGGGGCGGCGTCCTCCTCTGGGAGAATCCAACATTTGGGGGCTCGTCCGGGATCGTGCGCTCACCCCGCTTCACTCCCGAAGTCGCTCTTGGAGGAAGAGGTAAGATTAGTGGCGCCTTGGGTTGTCTGTGTTCTGTTTTCTGTTTTTCAGTGAGACCGGTCAGAATTCTGAAAGGGTACCCGTTGTCTGGCAGCTGTCTCGATCCCGTAAAGGGGTCGAGACTGCGGTCGGTAGATGTACTAGGAGCACCGCAGGCTGCAACCCTGGGGGACGCCTCGGGGAGGTTGGGGGGCCAGGGACGCCTGGTAGCCTCCCGTCTGTTTTTCCGGCAAAGTGAACCTGATGAGATAGGGTTGATTTTTGGGCGCTGAGAGTATCAACCCTCCGATTCCTTTCGGTTTCTGTTTGAGACTCTGAGTAGAACTAAAAGCGGCCGCTGTGTGTCTAATTTGTGTGTGTCTTTGTTTTTTGTGTCTTTTATGTGTCTAATTATTGTTATACTGACAATGGGACAGACAGTGACGACCCCCCTTAGCCTGACGTTAGATCATTGGACGGAAGTCAGAGCGAGGGCACATAACTTGTCAGTAGAAGTGAAAAAGGGACCTTGGCAGACTTTCTGTACCTCCGAATGGCCCACCTTCAATGTTGGGTGGCCTCGGAGGGGACTTTTGATCTCCCCACTTTATTAGCAGTAAAAGCTGTTGTCTTCCAGGATTCATCTCAAGGACACCCGGATCAGCAACCCTACATTGTAGTCTGGCAAGAGTTGGTGGAGAACCCACCGCCATGGGTGAAGCCCTGGGTACAAAAGAAAATGGGCCCTCGAGTTTTAGCTGCCCAGACTGAACCTCAGAAAAAGGAAAAAGAAACTACCAAAGTTTACCCTGATACTCAAGATTTGCTTATGGTTGATGATCCCCCTCCCCCTCTTTACCCTCCCGCCCCTATGGCACCCCCGGCGCCCCCGGCCCCGGCACTCCCAGCACCGCCAGCCCCGGCGCCCTCAGTCCCTGATGCTGAGGCAGTGGGGCCGGCTCCAGGACCTGCCCAGAGGACTCGGCGCCGCCGAGGGGCCACCTTGGACCCACCGGGTATTTTTCCTCTCCGGTCTTATGGAGTTCCTATCCTTGGGGAAGAAGGGGACCCGCCTTTCCAACCTCTGCAATATTGGCCCTTCTCCTCTGCTGATTTGTATAATTGGAAAGCTAACCACCCGCCCTTTTCAGAGGAACCACAGAAACTAACTGGTCTGGTAGAGTCCCTGATGTTTTCCCACCAGCCCACCTGGGATGACTGTCAGCAGCTTTTGCAGGTGCTCTTCACCACGGAAGAGAGAGAGAGGATTCTCCTGGAGGCACAAAGGAATGTGCCTGGAACCGACAGGCGACCTTCGCAACTCCCTCATGACATAGAGAGGGGGTTCCAGTTGACTAGATCCAACTGGAACTTTAATTCTCCAGAAGGTAGGGAGCGACTAACCATCTATCGTCAGGCTCTGGTGGCAGGTCTCCGTGGGGCCGCAAGACGCCCCACCAATTTGGCCAAGGTAAGAGAGGTCAGCCAGGGAGCCACTGAAGCACCCGCAGTATTCTTAGAGCGCCTGATAGAAGCCTTCAGGCGGTATACTCCCTTTGATCCCACTTCTGAGGGGCATAGTGCTTCAGTGGCCCTTGCTTTTATCGGACAGTCGGCACCCGACATTAGGAAAAAACTTCAGAGATTGGAAGGCTTACAGGATTTGTCGCTGAGGGATTTGGTGAAAGAAGCAGAGAAAGTTTATCATAAGAGAGAGACTGAGGAAGAGAAAGAGTTAAGGAAGGAAAAGGAAAGGGAAAGTAAAGAGGAAAAGAGGGATAGGAAGCATGAGAGAAATTTAACAAAGATCTTGGCCGCAGTAGTAGAAAGTAAGGGACGCCCGCCCTCTAGTGGTAGAACTAGTAAGGCAGGGTCCCTGGGCAACCGACCTCCTTTGGATAAAGATCAGTGTGCGTACTGCAAGGAAAAGGGGCATTGGGTGAAAGAATGCCCTAAGAAACCACCGCGGGGACCTCCGAAGAAGGTGTTGTCTCTGCTAGAAGATGAGGATTAGGGAAGACAGGGCTCGGAGCCCCTCCCCGAGCCTAGGGTAACTCTGAAGGTGGAGGGGCAACCCGTTGAGTTTCTGGTGGACACCGGTGCTCAACATTCAGTACTGACCCAAGCTAGAGGCCCCCTTTCTAGCAAAAAGTCTTGGGTGTTCGGGGCCATGGGTCAGAAACAATATGCATGGACTACCCAAAGAACAGTGGACTTAGGAGTGGGACAAGTAAACCACTCTTTCCTTGTTATACCGGAATGCCCTACACCCTTGTTAGGAAGAGACATCTTGACCAAAGTCGGGGCCCAAATATCCTTTCAGGCTGAAGATACCCGAGTGACTGATAGAGAGAAGAAACCTTTGGGCCTAAGTATTTTGTCCATAAGATTAGAAGACGAGTACCACCTTTTTAAGGAACCAGAACCCTCCCGAGTTAATCAAAGGTGGCTCAACCAGTTTCCAGGGGCCTGGGCGGAGATGTCAGGTATGGGGCTTGCTGTAAACCAGCCCCCAGTGGTCATAGAATTGAAAGCCTCAGCCTCGCCAGTAACTGTGAGATAATATCCAATGAGTAAAGAAGCCAGAGATGGAATTAGGCCCCATATCCAGAGGCTCATAGAGCAGGGGATATTAGTAAAATGTAAATCCCCATGGAACACTCCCTTGCTGCCTGTAAAGAAAGCGGGGACAGGAGATTATCGACCAGTGCAAGATTTAAGAGAAGTTAATAAGAGAACACAGGACATTCATCCCACTGTGCCGAATCCTTATAACCTGCTAAGCTCTCTGGACCCAGAAAACACTTGGTATACAGTCTTAGATTTAAAAGACGCCTTCTTTTGTTTGTGCCTGCACCAGAGTAGCCAACCGCTGTTTGCTTTTGAGTGGAAAGACCCCTCCACAGGAACTACTGGACAATTGACCTGGACTCGCTTACCACAAGGATTCAAGAATTCACCTACCCTCTTCGACGAGGCTTTACACCAGGACTTGGCCTTTTACCGAGCCTCCAACCCACAGGTAACCTTGTTACAATATGTTGATGACTTACTGATAGCCGCCCCTACACAGGAAGTCTGCCAAGAGGCCACTGGAGCCCTTTTGACTGAACTTGCTAAGCTGGGGTATAGAGCATCTGCCAAAAAGGCACAGATCTGCCAACAACAAGTGACTTATTTAGGGTATTCCCTGAGAGAAGGGAAAAGATGGCTTACTGAAGCCCGGAAGCAGACTGTGACACAGATCCCGATCCCTACTATTCCACGCCAAGTCCGTGAATTTCTGGGAACAGCAGGGTTCTGTAGATTATGGATACCTGGATATGCCACCTTAGCCGCCCCCCTGTACCCCATAACCAAAGGGGCAGCCCCATTTGTTTGGGGACCTGAACAGCAACAGGCCTTTGATGAGATCAAGAAGGCCCTCCTGTCGGCACCCGCTCTGGCCTTGCCAGACGTGACTAAGCCGTTCGTCCTTCTTGTGGGTGAACGGAGTGGAGTGGCTCGGGGAGTGTTGACCCAGCAATGGGGACCTTGGAAGAGACCTGTCGCCTATTTGTCAAAAAAATTAGACCCAGTAAGTAGCGGATGGCCTGCCTGTTTGAGAGTAGTGGCGGCCGTGGCCCTCCTAGTTAAAGATTCTGATAAACTGACACTGGGACAGAAACTCACTGTGGTTGCTCCGCATGCGTTGGAGAGTGTAATTCGGCAGCCACCCGAGAGATGGATGTCGAATGCCAGAATGACTCACTACCAAACCTTACTCCTGAATCGTGATTGTGTGGAGTTTGCCCCCCCTGCCATTCTAAACCCGGCCACTCTGCTCCCCGATTCAGGGAAGGAAGTGCTTCATACCTGCCAGAAAATCCTGGCTGAGGAGATGGGCACCCGCCAGGACTTGCAAGATCAGCCCTTAGGAGGACCAGAACTCCTGACTTGGTATACGGACGGGAGCAGTTACATCATGGATGGTAAGAGAATGGCTGGAGCTGCAGTAGTAGATGATGACCAGATTGTATGGGCCAGTGGACTCCCAACAGGCACCTCTGCACAGCGAGCAGAACTCATCGCCCTGACTCAGGCCCTAAGGATGGCAGAAGGTAAGAGACTTAACGTCTACACTGACAGCAGATACGCCTTTGCCACTGCTCATATACACGGGGCTATTTATAGACAGAGAGGGCTGTTAACTTCTGCCAGGAAAGATGTTAAAAACAAACAAGAGATTTTAGATTTGCTAGAAGCCATCCATAGGCCTAAGGAAGTAGCAATAATACATTGTCCTGGACATCAGAAAGATGACTCTCCAATAGCTCGAGGAAACCGGAGGGCAGACCAAGCCGCAAAGCAAGCAGCTCAGGGAATGAACATTTTACCCCTCCAAGTGTGTCCGGAAGCCACCCACATTAAGAGCTTCCAGTATACACCTGAAGATCTTGTTTGTATAAACAAATTAGGGTTCAAAAATTTCTCGCCCCAAGAGATATACAAGTCTGAAGAAGGGAAAGTTGTCCTGCCCCAGAGAGAGGCAGAGGAATACTTAAGGCAATTACATCAATTGACACATCTGGGAGCAAAAAATCTAAAAACCTTGGTTCGAGACTCCCCTTATCATGTTATTGGATTAGGAAAATTGGCTGACGAGGTTGTAAAAAATTGTGTTCCCTGTCAATTAGTAAACGTGAGCAAAAATCAAGCAATATCTGGAAAAAGACTTCGAGGAGATCGCCCAGGAGCTTATTGGGAAGTTGACTTCACTGAAATTAAGCCTGCTAAGTATGGATATAAGTACCTTCTAGTTTTCCTAGACACATTTTCAGGATGGACAGAGGCGTTCCCCACAAAAACTGAGACAGCTCAGATGGTGTCTAAAAAGATCCTTGAAGAGATATTTCCCAGATTTGGGATCCCAAAGGTAATCGGCTCCGACAACGGCCCTGCCTTTGTTGCCCAGGTAAGTCAGGGATTGGCCAAGATCCTGGGGACGGATTGGAAATTGCATTGTGCATACAGGCCCCAGAGCTCAGGACAGGTAGAAAGGATGAACAGAACTCTAAAAGAGACCTTGACTAAATTGTCCATAGAGACTGGCTTATGTGATTGGTTGGTCCTCCTTCCCTTTGCCCTGTTTAGAGTCAGGAACACTCCCGGCCGTTTTGGACTAACGCCTTTTGAAATAATGTTTGGGGCCCCGGCCCCGCTTCAGTCAGCACATCTTCATACATTCCCTGAGTGTGCGACTAATAAGTTTTTGCTTGAAAGGTTACGAGCCTTGGAGGCTGTGCAGAAAGAGGTGTGGGCCTCCATCAAGGAAGCCTATCGGCCAGAGGACCTCTCAGTGCCTCACCAGTTCCAGGTGGGAGACCCTGTCTACGTGAGAAGGCACTGGACAGGAAACCTCAAGCCACGGTGGAAGGGACCTTTCATCGTCCTCCTGACTACTCCCACAGCTGTGAAAGTGGACGGCGTCTCTTCCTGGATACACGCTTCACATCTAAAGAAGGCACCCCCGTCGGACCCGGACTGGTGAGTAACTCGGACTGATAACCCCCTTAAGCTTCGCTTATGTAAAAAAAACTATGCTATTAGTGATTCTGAAGCTCCTGCTACTTCCAACCCACCAGAACTCTAACCCCCATGAACCCAGGTTACTGACATGGCAAATCATTACCCCAGCTTCCCACCAAGTAGTAGTCCAGTTAACAGAACAGCATCCTAGGGGGACTTGTGGCCTACCCTCACTGTAGACATATGTACTCTCTTCAAACAAGACCCTTGGCACAGAGGTAGAATAGGGAGGCCAGGATGTGGATCTCGGGCTTCTATGAAAGAACTCCAAGATACCTGCTTCTATGTGTGCCCAGCCCCCTCAACCGATCGTGCCAAGGCCTCACAGTGTGGTGGGCAGACAGACTTTTTCTGCAAAAATTGGGGTTGTGAGCAGACTGGGACATGCTATTGGCTAACAGGGAAGTCTCCTCCAGGCCTCATAAAGGTCCAGCAGAGCACCACTCGCACCCAATGCATGACTAACCCTACCTGCAACTTAATTGACATCTCCTTTACAGATGCAGGAAAAAAGGTGACAAACTGGGAAATAGGGCTTATGTGGGGACTACGACTTTATCAGAATGGATATGATAATGGAGTCTTGTTTATGCTCAGGCTTAAGGTAGAGACCCTTCCAGCTGCCCCAGTAGGACCCAATACTGTCCTAAGAGATCAGCCACGTCTCCCAAAGCAGACCCTAGTCCTACCAGTGGACACTGCCACCATTTCCGCCATCCCCACCCTTGGCCAAGTAGCCCCCTTTCCTGGCACCGGACAATGCCTCCTCAACCTTCTCGAGGGGGCTTTCCGGGTTTTAAACACCACCAACCCTAATACTACCGAATCCTGTTGGTTGTGTTTTTCCTCTGGACCTCCTTATTATGAAGGACTGGGGTTGTTAGGCAGCTTTAACAATACAACCAGCCACGAGATCTGTAGTTGGGGCAGCCACAAGACGCTGACTCTGACCGAAGTGACTGGAAAAGGGAAATGCCTAGGCACAGTTTCTCCCACTCATAAGAATCTGTGTAATGAGACCATACCCATAGCCTCCTCGGGTGAAAACAGGTGTCTAGTCCCTCCTCCTGAGGGATGGTGGGCTTGTAATACTGGACTGACCCCGTGTGTTTCCACCTCCGCCTTCAATTTTTCCCGTGATTTCTGTATTATGGTCCAGCTAGTGCCTAGGCTGATGTACCATGATGATCTCTCAGTTGTAACAGAATTTGAACCCAGACAGAGATTTAGAAGAGAACCAGTCTCGCTGACTTTAGCCGTGTTGTTGGGAGTAGGAGTTGCAGCTGGAGTAGGAACGGGGACAGCTGCCATCATCCAAGGGAACCAACACTATGAGGGACTGAGGGCAGCTACTGATGAAGATTTAAAAACTATAGAGCAATCTATTACTAAACTTGAAGAGTCCCTAACTTCTCTTTCTGAAGTAGTGCTGCAGAATCGACGAGGACTAGATCTACTGTTCTTAAAAGAAGGAGGATTGTGTGCAGCCCTAAAAGAAGAATGCTGCTTCTATGCAGAGCATTCTGGAATAGTAAGAGATTCAATGTCTAAACTCAGAGAAAGACTAGATCAAAGGAAGAGAGAACGGGAGGCTAGCCAAGGTCTATTTGAATCCTGGTTTACTCGATCCCCATGGCTTACAACCCTGATATCCACCCTGACAGGACCCTTGCTTATTCTTGTATTACTTCTCACTTTTGGTCCCTGTATTTTAAACTGGCTAATATCCTTTGTTAGAGAAAGAGTGAGTACTGTTCAGGTACTAATGCTGAGACAACAGTATCACTCTCTTACGCAGCAAGAAGAAACAAGCATTCCATGATTGGAATATCCAAAAAGAAAAGTGGGGAAATGTAGAATCTAAGCATTTAGTGAAGACAGCAGGTTAGCCTAAGCACAGCCATCTTAAGAAGCCCAGAGGCCACTTTCTGAATATGTGACTCAGAAAGGCCTTGAAAAACAAGTTAGTCAGCCACTGTTAATTGTAGTGACCTTTAGTTAGCTAACCTCAAATCAGTTAATCATACATACCAAGCTTATCTTGCTAGAACCACCCTAAACATTCCCAAAGTGATTTTATCTAACCAGACCCCTGGGATGTGGCGTCAGCCGAAAATTTATGTGTCTATAGACAAACACTGTATTGTAGTTGTGGAAAATTTTGCCTCTTTGAAAATGCTTAAAACCCTCTGGTTTTAGCTGCTCAGGGTCCTTGTTGAGACCCGCTGCATCGGGCTAACTTGGACCCCAGCTAGCTGGTTCCTGAATAAATTCCTCTTGCTTGTTGCATCAAGAGACGCCTTTCGTGAGTGATTTGGGGTGGCGTCCTCCTCTGGGAGAATCCAACAAGCCGACCCTCCCAATCCCCCCCTACCAAACCTTCACCATGTAGCTGACTTCTTTAGTGCCAATTAGTGACCGTCTCAATTTTTTTCCCTAAAGAAAAAAAATAGCTTTAAATCTGAACTGATTACTTATTACACAATGTATTAATCACTTGAGATATCTATCATCTATCTATCTACCTATCTATCTATCTAATCTATCTATACTATCTCAAATAATTTCATACCACTCCATTTTTCCAAATGAATTTTTCCATGGAAACAGGCTTGAAAGAACCTAAGTAACTTTCCCAAGCAGTATGACTGGGATTTGGATACACATTGTCTTTCTTCAGGGCCTTAGCTTATCACTTTATTCCACTTCCTAATAGAGGCCAGTGGCATGAACTCCCAAGTGTTCCTTGGTAATCTTTCCTATTTTTTTTTCCTGTTATCTTAGCAGAAATGTTGTTCCTTCTTCTATTGTAGGCTAAAAATGCCAACTGTATTTTAGAAGCCAACTCTTCTACTTGTTTCTTTTACTATTGTGAGCCTTCAACCCCTCTCTGTATGCTCAGTTGTTTTAAGTAAAACACAGACCTAAGTCTCCCATATAAAAAATGACACAAGGGAAAACAAAAGTATACAAAAACCTGTTTTATCCTACATCTATGCATTTTGCATCTCCCTGTGGTTACACCCTTTCTTCTGTAACTTCCTTTTATATCAAGTATGAACTATTTTGGGAGACCAGTCTAAACTGTCTATCTTGCCTTATTATTGGCATTTTCTTAACTCACTTATTTAGCCCTGTTTTTTGTGCCCCACACCCTGCTGAAACTATTCACGCTTCCTAAATACAAACAAATGTCATTCTACATATTTTTCTGTACCACTTCCTACTGCTTAAGTCTCTCTCTTGAGATCTATCCTCCCTCATATTAAGAGCGCAGGCTCTCCTAATCCTCGTTCTCCCTTTTTGACAGTTTATTGTTCACTCTTCCAGGGCTGCCTACTCTTACGTCACTTGCCCCAATCACAAAGGGTAACCAGGGTTCAGTCCTCAACTTGAAATTGCTCTCATCCTAGTTCGCTTTGGCATTCTCTTTGCCACCCTCATAACTTTAAGTTCAAACTTTATGATTCTTATTTACGACTTCAAATTTTATGACTCAAATTTATATCTCTAATATCTCTCACTCAGACCTTTTCCCTCAGGTTCCCATCTATATTTCTCATTCTCTATTGGACATCATAAACTAAACCACAACAGACATCTTAAAATCAACATGTCCAATAATAAACGCATGATCTGTTCTGTCACCCTTCCTCCAGTCAAAAAATCTCTTATTCCCTGTTTTTTTCTGAATCTGAGAATGTCCACCTTTCCCCTTAGTTGCACAACTCAGCAGTATGAGTACCAGAGCCTCCTTCCCTTTATTCACACCCACGTGAGGTTCATCCCAAAGCACAATTATGCCTCTCAAATATTTCTTTAATTTCTTATTTCCTTCACTTTTTTATTTACTGTGGTAAGATACACAACAGATTTCACCATTTTAACCATTTTTAAATTTACAATTCAGTGTCACTAAATGCATTTGTACTGTTGTGCAACCAGAACCATCATTTGTCCCCATAATCTTTTTGTCTTGCTCATTTCCTCTTAATAATTGAAGCATAGGTTGTCTTTTGAATAATTATTGCAACCCCTAGGACCTCCTTATTGGTCTGCTTAATTTCCTTCAGATCCCTCCCTAATTTATCTATCCTTCATTGAGGTACCTGAGGAAATATCCCAGAAAGCAACACTGTTCCTCCATACTAAGTCTGGACTGTTCTCTATCTACTCTAGAGAACAAAGTCCAAATTCCCTAATTGGTCACACAAAGCCAGTTTAATAGGTCACTTCCCTAGTTTGCTCCGCAGCTCCATGTTTCATAACCTCCCTACTTCCACACAATGCTCACAGCATAAACCCCATGCAAGAACATGAGGGAACACATGTACTATGCCAGTCATACTGAAATGAAATACAGTTATCTGATGTGTCAGATTTTATTTCTTAGCTACATATATTTCTATTAGGCCTGTAATATTTCTCTTAGGTCTGTTTCATATCCTAAACATACACATGCAAGAACCCAATCCAAAGGCAGAGTCTGCTATTATAGATTCCTTAGTTGTAACACCACTGCGCTAGAAAGAGCGAGCATTTGGGTTCATGACAGCCTGATTCTCAGTACAACTTGGTGTTACGGATGTGCCTCAGCAAATGACAGTGGAGATGTATTGTTTCTATAACCCTCTTGTGCTCTATCATTTTAATGTGTAGTTTTCCTTCCTCTCCTTTAAAACATCAACTAATTTTGCAATGAATAATCCAATTCCAGACCTTTCCTGCTATCATAAACTCTTTACAAGTAAATTCACCACCCCATTCTTGCTTGTCAGTAATGGGAAGAGGAGAGGCCTTACTTGAGTAAGTGAAGTCAGGGCACTCTGAGTGACTGTCCTTCACTGCTGGAGAAATCACAATACTAGTTCAAACAAATGAATGGTAGGGGGCACCAGGATCAGAAACAATAGGTGAGTCATGTGTTACCTTACTGCAAGTGCACCGGCCTTTGATTTCACTTTCTTGTCTAAGCTTCAGAAAAGCTAGATGCAAGACCTTAAGTATCTTGCTCCAATGTTGAGAGAGCAAGACCTGATAGTCTGCTAAGCTTTCCAAACTTGGAACAGTAATTTTTTTTAAACGCATGCATGATATTCTCTTGCAACAAGTAATCTTACTACCTAATGTAATTACTAGTTAAATGTGAATCTTTAATTAAGAGACAGACATTAGGAGTTGCATTTGCTTCTGGCAAATCCAAGAGAGGAAAATTCAGCTCACTTGATGGAAAGAGGTTGGAATCAATCAAGTATGACACGATTCCTTGCCATGAACTATGGGCAGACATACCCTCTCCCTCCAGATCTGCTTGAATAGACTTCTCTGCTAAAGCTCTGATCTCACAGCACCATTGCTTCCAGAGGTCCCTTTCTGACTCATCTGAATTAGAAGACATCTTTCTGGGATACCATTGTACATACATTTCATAACACTTAACACACTGCGAGAACTTTTCATCGCCTTTTCTCTCTACTCTACCAGGATATGAAAAATGGAATATGTTAGTCAGCTTGTGCTACCAGGCAGGATCAAGCTCTACACCCGAGAACACTGTCTAATTGTTAATAAAATTAAAAAGAGACAATGACCCAGAGAAGTGGGGAGGGAAAGGAGAGAAGGAGGACAGGAAAAAAAAGTGAGTTAAGAAAATGGATTTAATTTGTTGAGGAGCGAGTAACTTCCATGTTTAAGCTTCCAATCCATCTTGACAAGTAAATTCATTCCTACTGTGACATCTTGTTACAATGTTGAAAATTACTCTGTGAGTTGTTCCTTGTGCTCTCCAGTTGACAACTGGGAGCAGTGATTACTTACCTTTCTGTGATAGTACAATGAACTAATAATCATAGTTTCTAAAAAGTCTTTAACTCGATATTAGATGACATACCATAATTCTATGGAAGTAACTGTTATGGTCAATTAAATGAATAATTATTGCTTTAAAAAGTCTTTAAATAGTTTTAATGATGAACATTAACAGCTCCTTTGGAGCTATTAGTTGGATCAATAATTCTTATTTTAAAAATACTCAAAGTACATATTTTTACATTAGGTTATTAGGGCTTCTTAAGTCAATATCTTCTAAAGGAATGGGTTTACATAGTTGGCAGTTTTATAAGTAATTCAATATATTTCTATGTCTATCAAATAGACTACAATAATTAAAATTAAATAATTCACCCCTCCAAACCTCTCTGATTATGGAAGTAAGAAATATGTAGAAACTGAAAAAGTAGAAAAGTATCATTATATCTTACAAATAGTTTTTGATATTCAAATATATTTAAACAATCATAAGAATGCACAATACTGCAGTTTTTTAGTCAAATGTTTCCTGAAATATACCTGGTTAGCCATCTGAGGGAAAAAGATAATCACTGAAGAAAGAAAAAAGTCCTATTTCCTTAATAGGAACTTCCAAATAAGTTTTCAGTTATATATTATTTTATACATAAATTCAATAATATGATTTTTGTGAATAAGAAAATCAAATAATTTGGGCAACTCTTATTTTATAATTGTTGTAAAATTCCTTTGCCTCCTTATCTAGTTCTTATTGGTTTACATATTTTTTCCATTGGAATATAGTTGATATAAAATATTATATTGGCTTCAGAGTTATAACATACTGCCTTAACAATTATACATTACTAAATGCTCACCATGGTAAGTGTAATTACCCACTGTTACCATGCCAAGATATTACAATATTTTGGTTATACTGTCTGTGTTGTACTTCCATTCCTATGACTAATTTATTTTATAAATTGAAGTTCATACCTCTTTATCATCTTCACCTGTTTCACCCTTCCCCTCCACCCACTTCCCTATGATAATCAACAGTCTGTTGTCAGTATTTATGGGTCTATTTCTTTTTTGTTTGTCTTGTTTTTGAGATTCTACATATAAGTGAAATAATATGGTATTTGTCTTTATCTGACTTATTTTGCTTAGGATGATGCCCTCTACAACCACCCACATTGTCACAAATGATAAGATTTCTTTCTTTTTTATGTCTGAGTAGTATTCCATTTCATACATGTACTATGTCTTCTTTATCCATTCATCTATTAATGGACACTTGGGTTGCCTCCATATCTTGGCTGCTATAAATAATGCTTCAGTAAACAGGTGTGCATGTATCTTTTCAAATTAGTGATTTTGTTTTATTTGGGTAAATTCCCATAAGTGGAGTAGCTGGGTCATATGGTATTTGTATTTTTAGTTTGTTGAGGAACCTCCAAATTGTTTTCCACAGTGACTGGACAATTTACAATTTACATTTCCACCAACAGTGTAGGAGTGTTTCCCTTTTTCCACATCCTCGCCAACACTTGTTATTTCTTCAGTTTTGGATAATGGCCATTCTGACTGGTGTGAGGTGATAACTCATTATGGTTTTGCTTTGCATTTCTTTGATGATGAATGATTTTGAGCATCTTTTCATGTGCTTGTTGTCGATCTGTATGTCTTCTTTGGAAAAATGTCTATTCAGGTCCTCTGCCCTTCTTTTTAATTGGATTGTTTTTCTGGTGCTGAGTTCTTTATATATTGTGGATATTAGCCCTTTATCAGATATATTATTTGCAAATATATTCTCTCATATGGTAGGTTGCATTTTTCATTTTGTTGAGTGTGTCCTTTGCTGTACAGGAGCTTTTAAGCTTGATGTAGTTCCACTTGCTTATTTTTGCTTTTGTTTCCTTTGCTGGGGGACATATACCCAGAAAAAAAATTTCTCATGCTGATGTTCATGAGATTTCTGTCTATGTTTTGTTCTAAGAGTTTTATGGTTTCACATGTTCGATTTAGGTCTTTAATCCACTTAGAGTTTTACTTTTGTATTATGGTGCAACAGTGGTCTAGTTTCATTCTCTTGCATGTAGCTGTCCAGTTTTCTCAATAGCATTTATTGAAGAGACTGTCTTTTCCCCACTGTATATTCTTGCCTCCTTTTTCATGTATTAATTGACCATCTTTGCATGGGTTTATTTCTGGGCACTCTATTCTGCTCCATTGATCTTTGGGTCTGTTCTTGTGCTAGTACCATACCAATTTAGTGACTGCAGCTTTGTAGTAGAGCTTGAAGTCAGGGACCATGAAACCCCCAGTTTTGTTCTTCTTTGTCAAGATTGCTTTGGTTATTCAAGGTGTTTTGTGGATTCATACAGATTTTAGTAATCGTTAGTTCACTGAAAAATTCATCTTTTATTCTGTGTTGTTTCTATAGTGTTTCTATGCATCATGCTCCTTTCGGATTCAGCAGACACTGATTGATTGTTTACTATGTGGAAGACATTGTGAAAATCTTTTTTTTCCCCCAAAATTATATACTGAACCAGATTAATAACCTTGAATGTTCAATATTATCTTTTTAAATTTCCTACTGGAGAAATTTTTATTCAGAGGCCTGCAGATGACTCTCTCACTGTGGCTTAGAAGGAAGGTGACATCAGAGTTTGGAGTTAGTCTTCTGAGCTGAGGCAAGGTATTTTCTCAGTGGTCCAGAGCTGCCCATAGTTACCCTTCAATGCACCAGAAACTTTGACAGAACACTGAGAATCACTGCCAAGCAGATGAAAGATTTGGGACTCAGCACTACCCCAAGTTTCCTCTTATTTTCCATTTCAACAATGGCATTAATGCAAAAGGAGAGTTTAGTAAAGATTTTTCAAATGTCTATATTGTGTATCTTAACCCAGACCATGTAAACATTCCTGTTTAGTCTTCCTTCTCAGTGTCCCCATCACATGTGTCAATCCTAGTATTCCTTTTTCACACTTGTTTTCTCCCTTTAAATTTACCATTCTTGTCTTAATGTGAGTGCTTACCTATATTCTTTTTCTCTCTTCCTCTCCGTCTTTTCTTTCTTTTCCTCCCTTTCCCTCTCTTCTCTCTTCTTCCTCTTTCTCTTCTGGTGAGATATACATTCTTTCTCCTTCTCCTTTGTTGGTTCTTTCCTCTCACTTTCCTCTTCTGATCCCAGATTTCACTCTAACTCTCTGAGAATCTCATAATTCCTCATTCATTCTTATATAATCAGCTCATCTTCATTTCTGTACTCCCAAATATCAGTACTCCAATTCATCAAAGTTATTAGAAAACATTAAAAGGACCCTCCATTTAAAAGGACCTGACACCCAAGAAAGCAGTTTAATAGTACTCTTCTACTACTGAAATAATCCTGGGGTGGTTAAGCACCAAACAAACAACAAAGCAAGAGGGAGGCATGGCACAGAATTCCCCAAGAAGATATTATTGAATGAAATTCTTCCATTCTTGCAATATAATGTTCCTGCAGATATGGAGAAATGCACGTGGTAAAATAAATTGGGGTATTTCTTGAGGTGGTAATTTGTAGACTGCATCTAGTTTTAAAAATTATGCATCCTTTGGCCCACTAAAATTCAACTTTAATGCTACATTTAATGCTATGTTCTAAAGCAGAAATCTAAGAGGTTTTTTAAAAGTGCAAATTCAAATGAAAGAAGACCTACTTTACACAGAGATAACCAATCTAAGTCTTACACAGGATCTCCTAAAAACAAAGCCTGAGATAAAAGCTTTCTTTCATAGTTTATTTATAAAGTGGTTCCAGGGAGCAAATGGTGAGGGACAGTGGGAATGAAGAGAAAAGAAGAGGTAACATAAACATGCCTTATCAAATTGTCCAGCATGACTGGTGCTCAATCCCACAGCACCTTCTAAAGAGCCAGAGAAAATATGTCTTAGAACCAAGAGTATGAAAGGATGAAGATTCACCCATTTGTTTCTAACTCTTATAGTCGAAGCTGGCCTTACAGGCATTAGTCCTTGTACAGCAGTGGACTTTGCCTGTGTGAGTGCTGCCTGGGTGGCCCATTCTCAGATATCAGAGAAGACATGCTCATGTGTATGTATTTGAAGAAGTTTCTAGCAGGTGACTTACAATGAAGTATTCTAGAGTCTTAGGACAGAAAATGAAAAGTGCAAGGAACGGAGCTGAGGAAAGGAACTTTTAGATGTCATCTGATCTAAGCTTGCCAAGTTTCACAGAACTTGTTCATAACTACTCCAGTGGCTGAAATAAAAGGTGGGGCTGAGAGGATCTGAGGGGGTGCACAAGAAGTGTCCTGATATATCACATGAAACAGCTAACACCAAAAACTGAACTGAGGTCCTATAATGCCTTTCTGAAAGACTATAACTTTTACCATTATTAGTTAAACTTAACTTAAAATTAACCACTTCCATGGCTAGTTTACTGAGAACAAAGCCCTATCAGTGAAATCTAGGGAAGGTACATGGAGAAAGAAGGTGAGCAGTAGTGTTAATAAAAAGGGCATAGGCTGTGGAGAAAAAAAGTAATGGCTTTCATCAATATTCGGATCATCTTGTCAGATTTTTCTGTAACTAACTGTGACCACCTTTATGTGTTGTTCACGTGACTGAGAGTGGGATGATGATTTGATGATAAAATAGATATGAACATCTTTGGAAGAATTCTAATTGCAGTTAAGGTTTTTATCCTGATAGTATTAAAAAAAAATCCAAGAGAGATGGGTGAGGTCTCTGGGACCTAGTTAATGTATCAACTAACCCTTGCATAGCCAAGAGTGGCTTGCATATCTATTCAGATGGTCAGATAATCAAGGTGAGACTGTCAGGGTTTTCAGAAAGTTTGAGGTGATTGGTCTTGACAATGACTTTCAGACTTTCCACATTGTAAATGTGATCATGTGAGTGAAATGACAGTTTCCACTGGGTTTGGAGAGAACCTTCTATTATTGAGCTCTGACTTGGGATATCATAATTCCCAAACCATTTAGGTCATGCTGCTTCACAGAAATTCAGTTAATTGCGAATGGCTGGAATTTGAGCATTCACTAGAATTTGCATTTTTTGGTGTTTGGAATATCAGTAATGGTAAGGCACTTGGGCTTTGTAAAGGGAGAATAAGTATCTTAGAGGGACTCAGAATTCTAATTGATGTTCACCTCTACTGGTTCTACATTTATGTCCCTTTATCAAGCAAATTCTCAGTAGAAGCACGATCAGAGATTTTTAGTGTGTGTGAAAGAAAACTGTTCTCAGTTAAGCCAATGCTTCTCTGAGACAAGCATACATGCACCAGTGGTCCCTTAAGATAGCTAGACAGATTCAGAGGTTTTCAGAAGTTTGCCATAAACACAGAAAGAAAGCATGAGTGTTCTGACCTCTAGGAAGTGACCTTTATCAATGGGTCTAACTTTACACTGTGTAACGTCGCCAGCATGGCACTGAACCAGCTCGTAGGTAGCAGGGCTGTGATTCCCCCTGAAGGCTGGTGTTCCACGGAAGAATGTCGCCTTGTGGAAGCTCAAGCAGGAGGCAACTGTCCTTTATGACACTTGTTTGGTCTCTCAGACTGTGTACCACTATTGGGAAGCTGGATCCCGTGTTTACTCCGTTAATAGTGCTAATGGGACACTCTATTTGAATGCACTTTGTGTTTTGTGAGGAATACGCTGTAAACATCCAAGGTTTTATTTGCTGTAGATTCAAGTGCTCACTGCCTTTTTTTATGCTCTTTTGTACACATACTATGTGGAGTCAAATGATGTGAAGATTAGTGAGTAATTATACTAAGTGCAAACAAATAATCTATACATTTTACAGTATATTTATATACATGTTTACATTGGAATTTCTCTATAAATAAGATAGAGTGCAGTATTTGGGGCCATTATAGATTTCATTATCCTCTCAAATACCAAGCAAGGAAATAATTCTGTTTTATCAAGGAAGCCAGTTGTGAAACAAATGATGTCAGTAGGTTCATCTGGTTAGATGCATTTGATTAGTGAAAAGAAGGTGTGAAATTGAGTTCAGTGGAAATATTATTGGGAAGGTTGGCTCTTTATTGTGACCTGGAGGTTGTTCGCTTTCACTCATCTTCTGGCAGAGTTGCGGTAAAGGCCTCTTTATTTCTGTATAGCTAGCAATTCATACTGAAGTTTTCTCCAGATATTTTGGATGGAGAAGAAAGGTGATTTTTAACAAGCATTATATATGTTTTTAAGTTCACATAGGGCTTATTAAAAATGAAAGTGAATTATTTTTGTACAACTTAGTTACTAGAATTAGCTTTGGTAGATGAGAAAAAATGTATTAGTGTTACCTTAACTTCTTAATAATGCATCAGTATTCATGCGATAATGGAAGTACTAAGTATGTACTAAGTTTTATCTTTGAAGTATCCAAGACATATTAACTATGAATACATTGCCACTGATGTTTTTCAAAAGCTACTGATGTTCTGGGCTTTTAAATTTATTAGAAACTGATCTGGAAAGAGAAGCTGCAAGATATAGATCATTTTATAGTCATTAGATACCATACATAGTCATGAAAGACCTTATAACACAATAATTTGTTATTCAAAAGTAGAACTCCAAAGTATTGGTAGTTTGACATGAACAGTATTAGAAAGTTGGGGATGGGGGACCAGCTATCAATTTGTTGCTTCTCGACTCTAATTTTCCTTTCATCGCCCTGCCTATGATACTGGTATTTCTCCCTGGCCGGCTGGCCCAATGTCAAGCTCTGCCAGCTGAGTGTGCAGGAGGGACACTGCAGGAGGAAGGGACTTCTCTTACTATCTGCCGTGTTCCTCTTCCTACTAGCTCCTGTGGCACCAGACTGGCATGCACAGCACCCAGTGGAAACAGCAGCTCTGGAACAGCCTTCCTGCAGGTTTCTCAGGCACCACATGTGGTTTCCTGGCTAGCATCCCACCCTTTTGGAGTTCCTCAGAACCCCCGCCCCTGCCTCCCCATGCCAAGGTGACTTCCGGGAGTTCCCTCGGTGCCCCACATAGCTTTCCGATGAATTAAGCAGCATCTCTCACTCCCTCCCACCCCTACAGCAGATTCTAGTGAGCTCGGTGGGAGTGTGACTGGCTTCTTAGTGACAGCTCCCAGCCACAGGCAGCTTCCCAGTGAATCTCAGTGACATCATCAGTGGGAAGCCCTCTACCTACCAATGTCCAACCACCAACTCTAGACTAGCTCTGGCTCTGGGGCGATGAAGTGAATTCCTCCAACTTCTAGGGTGCTTCAGCCATGCTGTCTAAAATGACAACTAAACTCCAGCCTTGGGAAAGGGCCCCCCCTCCAAGTTTGTTTATTTTTAGTACTTTTTCTCAGCTCTTGTGTATTCTTTAGTTTTTTTTTTATATCCTGGAGTAGCTAGCTAATTCCCTAAAAGTAGTTTATATTTCTTTATATTAAACTTTTCCTATTCAAATTAGTGTGATTTCTGTCTCCTGATTAGATCCTGACTGATAAGAAGGTTGAAGAGAATTTAGTGATAATTATAGTACATTACTACTATTATTAAATAGTAAAGATGTGATTTAATCATTTTGTTTGACTAATTCTGCCATTTCTTTACATAAAAGGCACTGTTTAGAAATATAACTACTTTTTGAAATGCTTTTGAAAACTAGAGGGAGCTAGATGTATTTAAACTTATAAATATGGTTATTTTACTATCGTTAAGATATTACTTTGAAATCTTCTTTTATTATATTCATACAGTCCATTGCTACATCTTCCTTTTTTCCCCTTCTGTTTTATGTAAATCTTATTTATATTTGATGACCACTTTGTATATTTAGATATCATTTGCCTTTAAATGTAACAAATACTCTTTAATAAGTGCATTTTTTTTTCCTGCTTGGAAGACATATTCTCATTTCTAAAAGTGTATATTCTTAGTACTGCAAAAAACTATTCCCTAATACATATGCTTTAAAAACTCGAGGTTTTTTTCTCTGCAACTGTATTAAAAAATTATTCCTTACTCATAGTCAATTCCCTTAAATTAAAATTATTTTGACATAATAAAAAAAGTGTTTATAATAAAAAAATTTTGTTCATTTTAAGAATGCTTTTTTTCCCTCCCAAAATGTCCAATAATCTAGACTGTTTCTAAGTAATAAAAACCAAAGAAAACAGTCAGGTTAAACCCTGTACTTAAGAAATAAAAAATTAATTCTAAACATATATGTACTATGTGGACAATGTAACTAAATGAATTTTTTGTTTGTTTCATTTTTCTCCTTTCACTGCTATAATTTATTTTCAAAGCTATCTAAATCAGATGAGTAGGATCTGGTGCCAATAAGCATCAGTCATGCCTGTGCCCAAACGGAGCTGCGGATGTGCTATTACCTGTATCGTAGCACTCTGGGTGTCTCCAGCTTTAGTTCCTTATCTTCTTTCTCAATCCCGTGTGCTTGATCTTTATTAACGATCCCCTCACTACTTCATCATACCACTTTAAACTTGGTTTTGAGTTTTTACCCTAGCCTCAGATTAAAATTTATTTTCAACTATGTGTTTGTTTCTTAAGCAGGTGGTTATCTCGGAAACACTCTTGCACACTTTGCAACCAGCAGTCTGGAACTCATGCCACCCCAGAAGTGGGCCCTTGCTCTTAGAGTTCCAGCTGGACAAAAAAAAGGGGCTATCGGCTAGGAAGGTATTTCTTAACAATATTTTAAAAATCTCACAACCATGCAAACCAGATAAACATCTCAACATTTGGACAAGTTATTAAATTGTTCAACTGTGTTGTGTGTCCCTCTGAATAGAGCCAAAAGCATGTCACTTTTGGATACTTACGGTGTTCTCTCTGTCTCAGAGATACACACTCATATATTCATAGATACACACTCTGATATATATATTATATAAACTCACAGACATTTGCTGCTAATATAAATCATAAGTCTTTGCTGATCCTTGCCTGGGAGGGTGGAGCTCCTGAAGAGATGCCTTACCAGAAGTCAAAGCATGGGAGTGAATTGTTCTTCTGTATCAGTGATTCTCATTCCTGGCTGCACATTAACATCACCTGGGGAGCTTTTAAAAATTAATGTCTGGATCCAACTCCAGACCAATTAGATTCTCTGGTGGCAGGGCCTGGATATTAGTAGTGTTCTACTTGAAAGCTCTCCAGTTACTAATTTGCAGCCAGGGTTGAAGACCACTGCTTTACTCTCCTATGACTTTAATTCCATTGCCTCCAATTTTAACTACAGCCAGGCCTATGGCAGCAGCAGTTACTTTCCTTGATGACTTTTCATAGCTATTTGTCACTGCATTCTTCCTTGCTGACAATTGGTCAGCAAATATTACTGAGCACCTATTTGTGAGCCCTACATGTTTTGGGCTCTGTGTATACAGATGTGAAAGAAACAGACAAGACCCTACCTCTGAGCAGTGGGAAAAGACAAAGACAATAAACAAGCAAATACATATATAGTGCATGATGTTAATAATTGTTATGAAGAAAAATCAAGCAAGATAAGGAGATGGAGTGGTAGGAGAAGGGAGTAGGTGAGCCATGTTATACAGGGTGTCATGGAAGGTGTTTTTTGTAAGATGACTTTCAACAGAGATCTCAAGAAGAAGCTGTGTAAATCTTTTGGGAAATATTTTTGGGAAAGCATTGCAGGCAAAGAGAAACAGAAAATTAAGAGACTCTGAGAAAACAGACTGTTTTTAAGAGGTGTTCAGTGAAAAATGTATCAATAATATGTCTGCTAAGGATGTAGCACATATTAAGTGTATGTTTTGATTAAGTGGAATTGTTGCATTATATGGTAAATGTATATTTAATTTGACAAACATCAAACTTCTTTCAGAGGGGTCATATTAAATCATACTCCCATGAGCAATGTATGAGTATTTCAGTTGCTCCTTATCTTTGTCAACAACTGATATCACCAGTGTTTTTAACTTAGCCAGTGTAATGACACAAAGTGGTATATTAATCCCAAGTTTACCAGACTTTGAGAAAACTTAGTGAGCCTAAGCTTATATTGGTGGCAGAAATTGGTCCTCACCAATACCATAGTACTATGGTAACCCTCACCATAAGTCAAATGGTATTATTAATAATACCATAAGTTAATGATATTATTTCTGATTGCAATTGTTATAGGAGTGGAATACAGTCAGAATGAGGGTTAGTAATAGGCACACCATTTTGGAGAGCTCAAGAAGAGATGAGGTTACATTCAGGCTTTGCTACTTACTGTTTGTAAAGTCTCAGGGAAAGTCACTTAATATTTTAAGCTTTATTTTCCTAATCTGAAAAATCAAGTTAATAAATAGCAACTTGTTCATATTACTTTGTAATATACATAGCTCATACATATTGAACAGATTCCATGCACCAGGCATTGTACAAAGCATTTAAAATATATTACCTTGTGCCATTCTCAAAACGACTCTTTGGAGTATGGTATACGATTCCTTTTGTTCCCAGATGGAAAAACTGACACACTACGAGGTGGCCTAATTAAAGTCAATTAAGGTGCAAGTGGTAGAATAGGTCAGAGTTGAAATCAAGCAATCTAATTCCATAACATGGGCACTTAACCAATATACTTACTTTCTCAACATCTGACACCATCATTTCACTTAAGGGAAGCAACTGCCTTTGTTTAGAAAAGTAAAATCTAGAAAGCCTGAGTGAAAGTTGAAAAACAAAATCTATAAATTAAAGGTCTGAATCATAATGCAAAAAAATTAGAAGAGGATTGTTGCTGTTTTTATTGTTCCACAGAGGTAAGTGTGAATAAAAGAGAAGGGAGAAGGGATGACTAGGAGCTTGAGATGATTAAATGAGAACCTTTTGGGGACTATGTAGGTGAAAGCCAATGAAACTCCACTGGACAGATGGCTGAAAGACATGCTGAAAGCAGCAAAGCCTATTTTCCCAACTGAAGTTAATTGTGCTACTATTAAATACACTCTCACTCATATATCCTCAGTTACTCTGTGCAATATAACGTGCTAAGATCTAAATAAGATTCAGAGGAAATTGTTATTGATAATAGCCTTAATTTTATTAATATATTTTAATAACTAATTTAATAATTTATTAAATAGTAATTATTTTAAATAATTTTAGTTTTATTAATAATAGTATTTAATAATAACAGCTTTACATGACTTTTGCTGGTAGTCAAGAGGGTGAACAGTGACTGTATTTACTCTTCCACCTGAAACAACTAAAAAGTTGAAAAACAATATATGAAACATCTATTTTTCTAGATATTGGGAATCTTCCTGAGTTGAGGAGATTGAGTTGAAAGTCCAGGAAGGCTGAGGTAGTTAGATTTCACATGCTAGAGTACAGTGGCTTGTAGAGAATGAGAGAAAAAGAGAGAGAATGAGTCTCAGAGATCTTCAAAGAGTCTTCCTAGGATTCAGCTGAGGACTGATCAGCATTTGTATGTGATGAAACTGTCCAAAGCCAGGAAAGGAACCTGACAGGCACAGAATGCACAGTCTCTCTAAGCTCACATACGGCTAGGAATAGTTTGTGCTTCTACCTGCCAGAGTGTAAAATATTGAAATTCAAGGTGCATTATCTAGAGTACTCACCTCAGTAGTGAAGTAAGTCTAGAAGACTGCTCTGATTCTACCTAAAGAAACCTAAAAGCAAGCCTAAAAAAGGGCAAAACTATTTCTACATGGAATAACCATATCCTAGAACACAGCTGAAGCAAATTTATAGAAATATAGAAATTCCAGACCCAGTAAGTTGAATTCAAACAAATATTACAGAGCAGGAAAATATAACCCACACTGAGGAGAAAAATCAATCAATAGAAACAGACACAGAAATGACAGACATCTGTAGACACAGAAATAACCAGAGTTCTATACTATGTTTCATATATTCAAAAAGGTAAAGGAAAGATTAATTAATTATATTAAGTAGAAACATGAAAGATAACAACCACAAAAGGGCCAATATTGAACTTCCAGAGATGAAAAGTACAGTGTCTGGAATGAAAAATACACTGGCAGAGATTAGTAGAGATTCGACACTATAGAAGAAAAGATGGGTATATTTGGAGAATTTACAATGTAAACTATACAAAATAAAATTGAAAATTTTAAGAAAGGGGGAAATTCTATGTTCCAGACACAACTTTATGCATTTTACATATATTACCTTATTTAATCTTAACAAAATACTAATATGTTACTGTTATCTTCCTCATTTTACACTTGAACAAACTGCTGAAAGAAATTAGATACCTTGTCATAACAAATTCATATAGCAACTAAATGCCTGGGCTAGAGTCAGAACACACACAGTTTGTGGCAGAGGTCTGTAGCCTTATATCCTGCTGAAGTCAGTTCTAGTCAGGAAAGAGCTAGTCTTCAAGTCTTAACTGAAGTTCTGGAAGCTTCATTTAAATTCCAGAGCTTCTGGACAACACATAAACTCAGTGCAGATGGTATAATGGATTTGGTGTGGGTTTTAGCAGAGGCACCTTTCTGAACCATGTTCTGGGTGATTTCTTCAGTATTGTATTCCCATGCACTAATTCTTTTGTCTGTGCAAGTATAGAGTTTTTCTAATTACTTTTTATATCAATAGCTTACTTTTATTTCTAGGATTTTTATGGAGTCTCTTCTCATTTCTACTATTTGTTTTTATACTCTGATTTTGTTTATTTTTATGAGTATCTCATAAAAATTTTTTATGATTATCAGAGGTTCATCTCTTTTACTTTTAAAAGCTAATTCCTTTTATAACAAAAGATTATAACATGAGTAAAAAATAACAATAATGGCAACACATAAATACGCAACCTTGCCATCATTCCACTGGATATCCTTTACTTTTGGAATGCCAGGACATGTGTGGGATTATTGCCTCTATGACTATGTACATGCTTATATGTCCCTGTGTGTACATGCATGGGCTTCTTTAGGGTGTATACCTAAAAGCGATTCCTTGGCATATGGTATATGCATCTTCAGCTTTACTAGACAAGGCCAAAATGTCTTCCCATGTTGCTGCATCAAGTTATACACCACAGTGACGTGTAAGAGTTCCTACTGATCACATCCTCCACAAAACTTAGTTATTTTAAATGTTTCAATTTTTTCCATTTTGTGAGCATGAAAGAGTATCTGGTTATGGGTTTTGTTTTCAGATTGTGTCTTCTTACGTTTGTATCCCCAGCTGGCAGAACAGTCCCTCTGAGATTTGGTTGGCAATCACTGGGTATTTATTTGCTAAAAGGATGAATGAAGTTTCAGATTCTGCATGGGTTGACTAAGGGAATAGTGATGCTGTTAATAGTAATAAAGAGAAAAGGGGAGAAATACGATGAGAATGATTCTGTGAAGGTCAAGTAAGATTTAAAAATCAAAATAAACTGAAAACTGTCAATTGTTAAGACACAGTGGCTCACATCTATTGACAAGAGTCATATATTACTGTAGCCTCTTCTTTGTATTATCAGATCCCAAAATTCAGTCCAGTAAATAAGGACAAAAATTATTTGCTACAACTTATGTTCTTCAGACTAATTTGTTTTCTTTATAGATGAAGAAAATCATCCTATCTTAATTTAATATTTTAAAATTTGGCAAGAAATCATATATAAGTTGCTTTTATGTATGTGTCTTTTTAGCCATCCCTGCTATTAAGTCATTCAATTTTTTTTATAGTAAGACTGCATGTTGAGATATTAAATGAGTCACTTGTAACAAACCTGTCCTGATGATAAATCACCCATTATTTCAAAGAGAAGATTTAAGCTTTGTTAATGCATACTTCAGTGTAACAACTGTTTCACGATTAAAAAAGGAGGTGCCCTTAGAAGTAGAATAAGACTGAAACAAAAACCTGAAGCCATAATAAGCTGACCTAGTCATTATGGCTTATAAAGCAAGGCAGAGTTTTATGATTACCAGTGGATTAATAAATGTCTGTGTAACTGGATGTTTTAATTCACTTAATACATTTAAACCGACTATGTGATAAGCTCCGTGTCCAACGAGTAACTGTTCAGACTTCCACTTTGGTTTGGTTCCGCCTGCCTGAGCACTCCAGCATTTCAGCATGTCGTTTAGATTGGTGTTTTCATACAGATATCCCTTTTTTCCTATTATGGAAATAATGACTTAAGAGTTATTTGATACTGTACTTTTCAACAATAGGAAGAAGCATTCTTCAAACATATTGTGCTTTTTTAATATAATCTTGAACCAAAATTGTAGTCCCTTTGACTATTTAGGTAAGAACTGGAGTCCTGTGTAAAGCGAGGTTTGTGTTTGTAATGGAAGTGTGACAGGAATTCATTCTACTGGAAGACAAAGTAAAATTTGAGGGGGAAAAAGAAAGCTCTGTAAGGTTCTTAAATACTTGTATCTGTCCATTTGTATATTTGCAGAGTGCCCTGTTAGAATCCACTCGTGTTGGCAAAGTGAATCTGCCTTTCAGAGAATAAACTATAGGATTATCAAAACAATGGAAAAAGAATGTAGAAAAAGGCAAAATTAGTAGCATTCATACTTTCAGTCATGCATTCACATATTTTCTCATTCACTTCTTAATCTCTCACGAATTTGCTAAATTTCTACTGTATTCAAAATTGTGTGTTAGGTGGTGTTACAGGTTGAACTGCATCCACCCCACATTCATATACTGCAGTCTACCCCAAGTGACTCAGAATATGATCTTCCTTAGAAATAGATCATTGTAAATGTAATTAGTTAAAATAGAGGACATACTAGAGTGGGCCCGTAATCCAGTATGACTGGGGTCTCTATAAAATGGGGGATTTTTGGACACAATCACATACACAGAGAGACTGCCCTATAAAATCTGGAGTCATGCTGCTGTAAGCTAAGAACTGCCAGAAGCTGGAAGAGAGGCCTGCAACTGATCCTTCTCAGCACCTTCAGAGGGGGCACGACCTGCTGACACCTTGAGTCCCGACTCCTGGCCTCCTGAGCTAAGAGACAGCTTATTTCTGTTGCTCTAAGCCACCCAAGCTGTACTTTGTTATGGCAGTCCTAGCAACCTAATACAGGTGGAGATTGCTTTACATAGAAGTTTTCATCTCTTTTAAGGAGATAAAAAAATATATATATTTAATTGAAGGATCTATAACATGGATACATTGCTTAACAGAGTGGTACAGGGTAAGTGCTGTAGGATTCCAGAGGGAAGGGAATGACTTCACCTCCAGAGAACCCAAGCTAGGTGGAGAGGGTGGTACTGACGGTTTTGTAGTTAGGAATGACTTTGCTTCTCCGAGAAATTAACTGGCTTTTATCTCCTGAAGTTGTTTGTTTTTTTAATCTATTAGGGCAAAGTTTGTCTGCCTTTGTAGCAAATTTGTTTGCCTTTATGGCATACATTTTTGTACTTCTTAACTCTTTTAATGCCCTTGCTGGTTTTTTTCCTTTCTCCTTTCTTTCCAGCTTCATGTTCATTTGACCTTGATGATTTTTATCTGCCCTTAAGTCCACTTCCAAATAGGAGGTCAGATCTGAAAAGATAAAAAGTAGGAATGAAATGAATTGGGATCAGGATGAGGGTGGATACAAGAAGTTACAGAACAAGGTGGGGAATCCCTGCAGGCTGTTGTCACAGGAGGACTTGACACCAGGCTTCCAGGGGGAAACAGGGAGTGTTCAGGACAAAACCAGGGAAGTGTAACCCTGGGATAACATTGCTCTCCTCCATGTCCGTAACAGTAATTAATCACATTATTCCCTTTTACTTCCGGAAGCCTTATAGTTCTTTTCAACATAGAAGTAAGGTCAACCAGTGCCAACATACCCCAGTTTATACATGAGAAGAAACTTCATTTTCGTCTGTGCTGCAACAAAAGAGGGAAGGATCTACAGAGTTAGGTTAAGAAGAAACCAATTTACCTAATGAATTCTAGCAGAGTTAATTAATGGGAAAAAAGCCAGTTAAATCAGAGAATTAAAAATATGCATAATGCCCTGAACATTTATTTTAACCTGGAACATATAAATGTACTTCTATCAACTGTTTGGTGCCAAGCCAAGTTTTCAGTGATTGAAATTCAACATCATTCTTTTGGTATAAACCATATCCATAAAGAGTCATCTTAGGCTTCTAGTTTGAACATACTTAAAATAGAACATACATAAAATTAAAAAAATATATAAAATACACTAGGTGAATAATTGTGGATATTTATGACATTTTTTCCTCCTTCAGTCTCTCGAAGTTGACAACCAATATTTTTAAATGTAAATCCCACTTATCAAGTGTTTCATATTATTCAAATTAGTTTTCTCAGAAACAACAATTTTCCCTCTCACCTCATATCATACTGATTTAAAGAACAGTAAATTACTTTATGTAATGACACTGACAAGTCCAACTGATAGAAACAGACTGGGAACCAATGTTATCAATTTACTGGTAGATTAAGTAAAAAAGACTGCTAGCAAGCAGTCTAACAGCTGAGAGCATTCAGTGTTCTCTGGACATCAGACTATACAGAGGGAACAAATGGCACTGGTTAGTCTCGAAAGTAAACTAGCAGAGCTTTATTAAAAGATTTTCCACTAGTATTTTAAAAGGGCAGAGGTGTAAAAGAAAAGGAAATTGGTAAGCAGAAGTTGCTGAACAAAATCTTAGTCAACTGACAAGTATGAATTAAGCACATACTATATTCTATGCATTGGAGTTCATGAGAGAAAGAAATAAAGCCCCTATTCTCAAGGAGCTTATATTCTTAATAAACACAACTATATAATTAATCAAGTTCTGATAAAGGCTGGGAAGAAAAATAAACCAGAGTAGGGATAGAAAACATGGGTGTTGTCTTGTATGTTAATGAGGGCCTCTCTGATAAGGTGAGGTTAATGAGACATTAATGAAGCAACGGAGCGATCTGTGATGGTATCTGGAGGATAATCTTTCCAGGCAGAGATAGGAATGACTTGGCGTAAACCAGAGACATGTAAGGAGACCACTGAGGCAGAGGAAAGTGAGTAAGGTAGGGAGTGAGAGAAAAACTGGAGCAGCAATCACAGAGGCTAAGAATGAGGAGGAAAAATGCAGATCCTAGGAGTCTGTGTAAGAAGATGGGAATTCACTGGAGGGATTTAAGCAGACAGCAAAATGCTCCAATTCCATTTCAAAAACATCATCTGTCAGCTGTGTGGAAAGTAAATCAGAGATAAGGGCTGGCAATAGTGGAATTTGTATTTATAAACCAGACTCTGATAAGTCTAGATCATGCCAATTTAATTCCCACTCAGCTCTTCCCCTCGCCTAGAATCCTCCAAACCTGCTTTAATTCTGGGGAATCCTATGTCACTATACTGCCTTCTCAATCTACTCAGATAATAATATCAACCTAAAATTCATTCCTGACTCACCCTGTATCTCAGTGCCCACATTCAATCAGCCACTGTCCATTTCCACTGTTATGAATCAGCGAGATGGTCTGAACTCACCACATCTCAGGCCCTCAAACCAGGTCCCAAATCACTCCTGCCTCACTTTAAGACACCTTCACCTCAGTTGCCAACGTGAAACTTCAAGTCTAAATCAGAGAGTTTCTAAAATCTATTTCATTCTCCTGTTCAAACCTTACTCTAGCTTCCCATTGCTCAAATTACAAAGACCAAGATCTCTAGGTAATCCTCCAGGCCCTCTGTGATCGTACTCCTGCCAATGCTTACCTCTGAAGCCTGGTAGCCAAACTCTTCTCTTCCTCTTCAGTATGTATCCACTACTGTGTCTTGTCTTCCTTAACCATTCTAAGATCTTCTCATTTTAGCACAAAAATCATACACTCCCCCTAGCCTCCCCTTACCTAAATCTCTTGCTTATTCATTTCCCAGTTTTCTTACTACAAGACTACACTGACTTCTTATGTGGACCTGGATTACATATGTGTTCCCGTGAGAGTGGGTAGACTGACATTTGTGGACTCTAAGTTCCATGAAGGCAAGGTCTATATATCTCTTGTGTCATCAGAATCAGTCAATGTCTAGAATGTGATAAAGTGGTAAAAATATAAATGACTGAATAAATGACTAAATAAATGAATGTTTCCCTCTCATCTTAAATCAACAGTATGTATTGATAATCTTTTATCTTCTTTATGATTATGTCCATGATGCCATTTGATAGCAATGGTTTCTTTTCCCATGAAAGGAAAAGATCTTATCTGGCTTTATGGTTTTTGAAGGTCTTCAGTACAAAATCAAATCCTGGATTCAAGAATGGAGTAAACAATATAAATGATTAATAATTATGCAGTGATTTTTCCTCCTCCTGGAATGGATGAGTGTAACTCCAGGAGGAAAATACCAGGCAAAATACCTTTGAAACCAAAATCAGTCAAAGAGAGAAAGTGGGATAAACCCATTTATTTTTTAACAAGCAGTCGTTCCATGTCTCTCTTGACCCCACTGCAGAAGAGAGCTCCATCCATCCTCTCTGGTCCAGATAAACCCTCACTCACCCATGTAATTACCTATTGATATGGAGATGGACTACTTCTCTCCACCCCTTGGAAATACCTGTTGATATGGAGATGTGTGGAGGGCCAGAAACAAGATTACCAGGCTGGAAGTGAGATCACTGGATTCCGTCACCAGGAAGTGATATCACCAGAAGTGAAAAACCAGAACCAGAAGTGACACCACCGGATATGAGATCAGCCCAGGAGTGATGTCATTATGAGCCTGTGTATATAAGCTGTGCTCAGAAATAAACTGCGTCACTTGTCTGCCATCAGAGGTCAGTGGACCTCCTGATCCCAACTTTGGTCTTTTTTGTATCTTTCTCTGTGTTTTTCTTAATCTATCATCCACTCCTTTAAGGTTCAGCTGGTTTGTGGAGTTGGTCTCTGCAGATATGCAGTGAAGCTGGGTGAGAGACCCTGGAAATTTTCAATTTTACCCACAATTAGCAAGGGAGAGTCTATTCCTTCAATTCTTTGATTAAATAGCATCTTCTAGTCTTTCCCTATGATGTTATTTAAAATTGCCACCTCTCACATATCATCATATTCTAGCCAGCTGTAGGACTTTTTCTTATAGTCCTTTCCTTCATTTAGGTGGAATTACTAGGATACCCTAAGCTCTGACTCTCTTCTTTTATCTCCTGTGTAGTTCTAAACTCTGTTCTCCTACTTTCTAGATCAGGTCTCTTTTCAGATCCCAGAACCAACCCTGGAACTTAACTCTGTATGTTAGATTCTTTTTCACACACAATCTTTAATTACTGATTAATAGGCCAGGTTGAGCATAGTACCTCTGTCCCAGATCCTTGTGTTTATCCTAGCTTCTAGCTAACTCCCCTCTCCTAGTCCTAATTGCTCACTGAACACTGCATGGTCAGCACACTGGCACTGGGTGGTCTATACACCAGATGCCCACTCAGGGCTAAATCCTGACAGATATTTGTACACTCACTATATGTTACCTTTTCTAGCCAGTCTTGTTGCTCCCAAATGTTCAGCCTTGAATCTAGTGACATGTATTACTCATTGGATTTCTTGTATGATTCAAAATGTAGGGTTGGGAAAGGTTAAAGTAATTGTGGGATGTTCATTGGGATATATTATGAAGCAATTGTGGAGATACCTGTCTGTGGAAGGTAAGCATCTGGTAATGAGAGACAAGCAGATGAGACCTCTGAAACAGGAACAGAGGTGAGAGTTACTAGGACAGTCTTATCTCAAGGAATAAAATCTTTAGCCTTGAGTATTGAGTAGCTTTTGATGGGGCAGAGCTGCATTGTTATGTAATTTCTTAATCTGTCATTACAGTTTAGAGTGATCTCTTCCCCTTCTACACAGTCAATTGTTGGTTGAATTGTTTTAATATTTAATTGTTATTCAAGTTTTTATGGAATTGTATCTTGTTTCTTCAATTGTAATTTTTTGAAGGTAAGCATACCTCCAGGAACAGAGTACATTTTGCCTTATAGGGATCAATAAATACACATTAAATTGATTCAATACTCTTCTGTGACAATGCTGACTAGATTGTACACTTTGTGGGGAGTAACTAGGGGTGGTAGCTAGCATCTAAAAAAGATGTCAAAGATTGAAACTGAGCACTATTATAGTTCACATCATTTCATCCTCACATTTGTATGTATTTGGCCAGCTTAGAAAGGCTATTTGGGAAATGCCACAAGGTCATTTAGAAAGCAATTCAGGGCTGGTTCAGGAATGAAATGACTTAATCATTTTAAAGACACAGAACTTGATGAGTTCAGTGGTTTCCTTAAGCACAATTTATTTTACAATCTTTTTAACTCTGCAAGTAGAAAATGATAAAAGCAGCAGTTCTATTTTATTGCCGCATCTCTCATCATTTCAGCAAAAACAACAACAAAAATCTAGGCCAAATCTAAATTTAGGATAATAGGTAAGTGATTCTAACTTGTCCCACAGTAAATCTCTGACTTCGATGTCAGCCAAGCTAAGAAGTATAGAGCACAGGCTGTTCCCATTCAAATTAAAGAAGTTCTGCCTCACTGAAAGGTTGCAAAGAGGCATTCTGCAGAGTGTACAGGTTTTTAAATGAGAGTTTACCACTCACCCTGCTTTCTTTTCTCCTTATTGATTTTTTAATACAAGAAATGCTTGCAAACTTCTGCCAGAAAATGAGTTTCTCTCAAGGACCACAGAGCTCCTTTGATTAGCATATATAAGATATTGGACCTAGATGGTCTCAGGCCACAGAAGCATGTTTTAATTGGGCATATGTGCATTTTCTTTTTAACCATTCTTGCCTACTGTAAGTTTTCTGTGCTTCTAAGTACATTTCTTAATATTTAAAATAATACCAGAAGAGGTTTCATTGCAAAGTGATCTACTGTCTTACAGGACACTTGAATTCTTAACCAAGAAAATAGGCACTAATTGACACAAACCTGGTAACTCCCATTTCAGCAAACACCTTGACTTCTTTCAGCTGAGTAAAACTTCTGATAAGTATCTGAAGAATTAAAAGTTCTCCATCACTCTGATATAACAGTGCACTGCTCCTAGGATCTGATTTTTCATTTAGGTACAAATAGCCTTAACAGTTTCTCATGGAACTAGACTAATTTTTAAGAGAGAATATCCTTCTAAAGACATATTCCAATTCTATCCCTTCAAGATCAGTGATGGAAAAGGAAGACTACTCACCATATTTCATTATGATTTCAAATGCAAATCATGATAATTAATTTTCTGTGAATTTGTATGTACCTGCTAGACACCAGCAAGATGTAATGCGAACAGGATGGTTGTGCATTTAGCAGGTCTGGGCTTAAATCCTAACTCCACCAGAAATCCCAGGTCGACCACTTACTTGCAGAATTACCTTAGAGAAGTCATTTAACTCCATGAATATAAGGATTATCTTTGTAATGAGGTTAATAATGCACATCTTATATGTTCATTTGAAGGGTTTTAGAAGTAAACAGTGTAAAGTCGCCTGAATGTATAAGATATTCAAATAAGAGAAGCTGTAATTTACTGAGGTCATTGGCATTATTTCCAGCCATCTTTCCAACTTATTTTTAGTAAATAATGCTTAGTATTCCTTCCATTATGTTTTTATATTGGAGCATACAATATATCATTCATTTTTCATTCATTTTTCCATTCAGTCAACATTTGCTGGGCATAGGTGTGTGCTAGAAACTATGCTGGGCAATGGATGAAAATGACATAAGTTCTTAAAAGAGTTCCAAGTCTAAGTGGGGAAGCACACGAGTAAAATAAACAGAAAAAAATCTACAGGGTTACTACACCATTTACAGTAATACATTTCCCAAAGTTATTTGAGTGTTTTCCTCCTGATTAGTCATACTCCTATCAAAGTCTTATTCCCAGGATTCAAGAGATGCTTTCCACCCTAAGTCATGATCCTTCTCTTTTGAGTTCTGAAGAAATGGCTGAGAAATGTCAATTTTGTATTCTATTAGTCAGAACCGTGACTCACACAGAGATGAGATCTAGGGATAGATGACATCCATCATCCAGTGAACTGTTGGATGCATGTTCCCTGAAATAATCACCTGACAAACATTTGTAAAGTGTTTTTGTTGAAGTTTAATTGACACAAAATAAATTGTACATATTTAATACAATTTGATAATTTTGAAATATGTACATATCCATGAAACCCTTACTATAATCAAGACGATGAACATATTCATCATCTTTTAAGTTTCCTTTTGTCCCTTTATGATCCTTCCCACCTGCCCTTTCCTGCACCCCTCTCGTCCCCAGGAAATCACTGATCTGCTGTCACTTATACATTAATTTGCATTTTCTAGAATATTATATAAATGTAATCAATAGTATGTACTTCTTTTGTCTGTATTTGTTACTCAGCATGATTATTTTGATATTTATCCATGTATCTGCTCACATCAACAGCTCATTCCTTTAAATTAATAATATTCCATTGAGTGGATATATCACTATTTGTTTATGCATTCTGGGTTGTTTCCAGTTTTTGGTGATTATAAATAAGCTGATACACACATAGACACACACACACACCTTTGTATTTCTTTTGGATATGAGGGAGTGCAATATATAGGTAATATGATAGATATGTATTTAATTGTGTACGATGCTGCCAACCTATTTTCCCAAGTGGTTCCATCATTTTCCATTTTTACCAGCAGTGTATGAGTGTTCTAGTTGTTCCACATCCTCATCAACACACGATATGGTCAGTCTTTTTAATTTTAGTTATTCTCATGCAGTTTTAACTTGGATTTTCCTAATGGATAATGATGTTGAGCATCTTTTCAAGTGATCATTTGCCATGTGTCTCTTTGGTGAAGTGTCTTCTAAAATCTTTTACTCATTTTTTATGTCTTTATATATTCTGGATACAAGTTCTTTATTGGATATGTGATTTGTAGGTTTTTTTGGAACCTGTGGATATTATGTATAGTTTTAGAAAAGCAAAATTCTTAATTTTGATCAAGTCCAACTTACTTTTTTTTCTTTTTTCTTTTGGTGTTATATATAAGAAAGTATATAACCCAAGTTCACAGATATTGTCCCCCATATATTCTTTTAGAACTTTAAAATTTTACATTAGGCCTATAGCTTATTTTAATTTTTATGTGTGATCTATGATATAAAAGCCAGAATTCCTAATACTGTGTTCCAGCAACTATACTTTGTCATAATATAATGAACAAATTTGGGGAGTATGGAAAAATGGGAAAGTAAGAAAAATACATAACACATTCATGACAGAAAAAAATCGAATATGCCTGACTGATTATTTATGTGTTGGATCCAATGAATTAAGTCATTAAATTTAGGTTGGTTAAAACATAGCTTGATAGTAGAAACAAGTATGGAAAAAATTTTTTTAGTACCTTAAGAGCAATAATAAGCCATTTCATGTGATGGATATATTTTGCTACACAGCAAATATATTAACATGCTACACAGAAGCCATTCAGCTTGTTTTCAGCTATTCGCAGTGGTCATGAAACTACTAAGTGACAAAGATGGGAATATCCAAGCCTGATTCCAAAATTAAACCATTGAACATTTTTTACATCCCCTCCAAACAACTTATTCTGGCTCTCAAGAACTGTATTTTGTTCAATCAATCAATCTACCCCTATTTTCCACTGGTACTGCCCTATATTAACTTATTTCAGATGAGTCAGTTTCTTCATATCCTTTTACTATTTCTCATATATTCTTCATATAATAGGATAACTTTCTTACCTTCCCTAACTTTAGTTTCTTCTGTAAATAAGTTTAATAACACTACTTACTTCATAATGCTTTTCTGAGGGTTAGATGAAAAACACTTATATGAAGACTTCATATAGGCCAAGCATGCACATAGGAAGTTTTCAATAAATATTAGCTATTATCATCCTCATAATCATCATTGTTACACATACTAGTAACAATTCACAAATAGGAAATGCATGTAATATTTTAGAAATACATAATAAAAAAGAACCATGCAAATTCACATCTGAACTTGTTAGATTTACATAAATACACTGTAATCTCACTATGAAGGGGGTTCCTGAAAGTAAATTCACTGAGTTCTTGGCAGTCTTTCCTGCATAGGTGTCTTCTAGGAAAGATACTTTGAGTGGCATTTAAAATTAGCCTACAGGAAAAGATTGTCCTATTTGTTGCCTAATGTAGTATCAGCACAACTTGCAGTAGATTCACACACAATATTGCGTATTGAATTTTAACCAGAAACTCAATTTTGAGATAATCTGGCATTTCTTCCATTTAGTTTCAAGGTATATTAAACCAAACTGATGAATCTTAAATATTATGAAAATAAGTGACAAAAGTTATCTAGAAAATTAGGAAAATTTTTAGTAGACATATACTCTGAATTAAAGAATATAAAAGATTGATCTTCTTTATTTTAGATTTTAAAAAATATTTTATTTAGTAAAACTTAGCCTTTGGGGTAAAATGAAAGAAAAATGGAAACTCAGTAGAAGCTTTATATTCCTGGGTCCTTTATATTTTCTCCATTATGAGGCTTAAAACATGAAGCATTAACTTACAAATAACAGGAAACATAAAGATATATCAAGTAGTTACAAAATGCAATGGAGCAAGATGTTGAGATAAAATTGGCTGAAGATGGAAGTGGGAAGGATCAAAAGCACAAAGATTCAGGCCTTAGTGCAATCAGAAGACTGTCAAATTTCACTGATAGCTCAGTGCAGTTTGCAGATTGATGGATGTTACTAACAATATATCAATGGAAATGTCTATGGCAATGCTGGATATGTTTTTATCAGTGTGGAGAGGATGTCTGTAAAGATTGATATAAATATTTTGCAGTCTTCTCTCATTGTTCTTAAGTGCTTCTGATCATCAATTACAGAACCTATGCCTTATTCCCTTTGTGACCTTTATCTGGAAGGAGTACATGAACATGATTTATCTGCTTTCTCTATTTGCCATGCCTTACTGTTTCAGGTGGTATTACAGGTGCTGTGTGAGTGTGTGTGCACATGAATGTGTGTGCTTATGCACATGCGTGTGATATATATATGTGCATGCATGTGCCTTCTTTTCCTTTTCTTGGTTGAGTCACTACCTGCAATTTTTGGTTTCCACTCACTCTTTGGTCAAATATATGCAAATTATACTATAAACAACAAAAGATAGATTATTAGGTCATTCATGTGTTACACGGTGGAAAAAATATATAATACCTGCATGTCATAAAATACCAAAAATATAATATGCTAACATTAATTACTACTTTGCTGGGAAACATGACACTTTCAAGTTTTTTTTTAAATAAAGTCATGTTTATAAAGAAAAATTTTTCTGAATTGGAAGAAGACTTTATAAAAAGCAATACTCGATACTGCCAAAACTTGCAGCAATCTGAGTATATATGCATGGGATTTCATGAATTTATAAATCTACTTTTGGAGGACAGACTCAATTGTAAGAAACATTTATCATGTTAAGCTATTTTTATTTGGGCTGACAGTAAATTCTTCCTGTGATAACTATGAATGCATGAAAAGAGCTTTTTTTAACTCTATATTAAGTGATGCACACATGCTAAAACACATTTCAGATAGAAAATGTTCTAGAGTTTTGTGAATAAACATTATAGGAAGTAGATTTGTTTTCAATATGATTTTCTAATGAAAAAAGAGGATACTTTCTTAGATTGAGCTGTGTAGCTCTGCTGCAGATATAATTTTCCTATGCATATTCATTAGTAAGTGAAAATATTTCATTTCAAATAAATGCTGGTTGAAAGAAAGAATATTGTAGCATAGTCAATAAATTGGCTTACACATTAGACCAAAAGTTAAAATAAACAGAGGATAAATTATATTTAAAAATACTTGAAATTTGCTCAATCTACAAAGTTTAAATTAATAGGTAGACTAAGGTGCAATAGATAATTCTAAAAAGATTCTTCAAGTGGAATTAAAATTAGTATAAATCACACATTAGTTTGTTCCACCAAATGGTTTAATTCCAGTTTTCCCAAATTAAATTAAAGATATTAAATGTGTAAATAATATGAGCAGAATACAGAAAAACTCTTCCAAATAAATAATAATGCATGGAGGGCTGAAACTGGACTGTATTTCAAAGTCAGGTTCTTCAATAATATATTCTTTAAATGAGTATCAAACAAACTAATTTATCAAATTTGAGGGATATTAACTCATTTTTAACTACAACTATCTGGTCTAGTTTGTGTTTATACTAGGATTACTAAACTGAAAGCTGACCATTAGCTGAGAGGCATATTTGGAAATCCATTTAGGTAGTTTCAATGAAAAGCATTAACATCGTTCTTAGAAAGGCAGTAATGCCGTGTCAAAACTTCATCTAATCAAAGTAAGCAGAAACAACAACAATGTATAACAACAAAATCATTGGTATGTTGTGTATATATTCTTTTCTTTCTAACTAAAACTTAAAATATTTTTTGTAGTTCAGTTTTGCTGGTAATGTGCTTACTCAGCTTTTGCTTTTCTGAAAATAAAGTTATTATTTTGCCTTAATTTTTTAAGAGAATTTTTATTGGACAAAAATTCTACATTTTCAGTTTTCTTTCTTTTAAGCACAATAATATTATTCCCTTGTTTTTTCACTTGCCTGTTTCTCTTAAGGAGTTTGTGATCACAATTATCTTTGCTCCACTTTTTCTCTGGCTTCTGTCCAAAATTTTTTTTGGGGGAGGGGGCAATTTGATTATAATGTGCTTTAGTATGGGTGGTTGTATTTTTGGATCTATGCACTTACACTTTTCATTAAATTAGGAAAGCTTTCAGCCGGTATTTATATGTGTGTGTGTGTATAATACATACATATTTTTTTCCTGACTCCCTCTCCACCTCCCAAGTATGGGACTACATTAAGTTAGAATGCTTGGTACTGTCAACTTGATCACTGAAGCTTTTAGTTATTTTCCAGTCTTTTTCCTCTCTGTGCTCATTTTGGATGGTTTCTATCACTGTATCTCCAAGTTCACTGATGTATTTCTTTAGCAATGTCTAGTCAGCTTGGTGGTACCTGGTAGTATTCAAATGCCTGATACCTTCAGACATGAAATTTCTCATCTCTAGAAGTTTCATTTAGTTGACTTACATTTTTTGCTTCTTTTCAACATACATATTTTCCTTTGTATAATTCCACATATTTATAAGCGCTATTTAAAGTTCTTGTCCGGAAATCAGCAAAATGGTGGAAATCAGAAAATACCTGCACAGAGCCATGGATTCTGGGTGAAGGATTACAAAAGCCATGTGAGGCTCAGCACCCAAAAGGGACACAATGAGGAGGGTAAGAAAGTTAGAGATCCTTATCTCGTGCTCCTCCCGCAAGAAGCAGAGAAGAGCCAATGCCTCTCTCACCAGGGCCCCCGGCAGCCACCTGCACCAAGCCCAAGAACAGCCGGGGTCTGCTCCCAGGCCCCGGGTGGCTTCCCCAGCAGAGCTCCCTAAGGCCCATTCACAGGCCATCACATCCAGGTGCCAGTGGGCCCAGCGCCCTCCAAAGCTCCTAGTTGCCAGGCCCCACAGGTCCTGAAACCAAGGTCCAGCTCTCCCAGGACCTGCTCCAGCCCCTTGCCCAACTCCAGAAGCCAAGGGGGTGTCTTGGGCACCAGACTCCAGGCCAGCCCCGGGAATCCAGGCCTCCAGCTCCTCTGCAGTCTGCCCAGCAGTGGCCTTTGGCAGCCCCATGGCTCCTGCCTATTGTCAGCCCACCTGCATGGGCACAGTGGCCTTAGGTGGCTTCCACATCCCAGAGATTCAGGAGCCTCCTGTAACCCCAGGAGTTTTCTCATCCCTGCGGTGCCTATGGCCCCAGGCAGTTTCCAGCTAAATAGATGCTATAATGTTTAAACCGCAAAATGGAGGGCATTTATTTAGAAGAGGGTTTTAAAAATAAAACAATATTTAAAACAAGAAGTAACACCTTGATAGGGATTATCAGATTAAAGATGGCAGAATAGGACAGCAAGACAGAAACCTCCCCCTAAAATCACATAAAAGAAGAAAATACAGCAAATACAACTAAACCTGAAACTGACCTGAAGACTAGAGAACAGACCCCCTACACCTGAGGAAGAATGGTGGACTACACAGAAAAGATCGAGGCGGCAAAGCCAAGATGGAGCAGGACCCTAGCCCTCCCCAATGTCAGCCTACAGGTGGGAGAAGAGGAATGGATCAGAGAGTGGGAAGGTGTCCAAGAATGCTGCACACCTGGCCCTGGAGTTCTGTTCTGGGAGCACAAGTCCACATTACATTGGGTTCTGGTGATTATTGGCACTGGACACCAGGGGTAGGCAGAACACTCAAGGAAGCTGAGATTCCAGGCATGGTCCACCAGTTCTGTGACCAAAGCAGAGGCAGCAGTTTGAAAGACTTGCCAGCAGTGGGAGGGGTGCCAAGAGTTGGATGGACAAGGGTTGGACGAAATTCTCTCCGCAGGAGAAAGGTCAGGTGGAGGATACCTCCACAGCCCTTCCTCAGCCCAACAGATTGGATATTTGCCAGAGCTCCAGACACTCCAACCCTTTGCTGGCAGTGCAGCCCTGAGGCACCTCCCTGCATGCACCACGGGAACCAACCCACTTGGTTCAGTGGCAGCATCAGACTTTGCTGCCTGGCAGTTGAAGGAGACTCTCCCAGCTTGATTGGCTCCATTTCAGTCCAACCAGACAGGTGCCTAGAGGAGCCAGCCCCAAGAACTCATCCTTCTTGTGGGTGTCCAAACCCGGTCCTGTGCATCCGGCGAGGGTACATTGGTCCTCACACCCCATTAACCCTGCAGCCACGCCATTGCTGCAGGCCAGGCAGAGGGTGGCCCCACCCACAGTGAGCTCAACAGAAATTCCAGAGCTGACCACAAAGGCAGAGGCTCAAGCAAACTTCCCATCCAGACTTAGGCCACTACAGAAGCCGGATAGAAAGGAGCCCTGCCACAGCATGCCAACAACTGGGGCCTCTGCAAAATAAAACCAGGCAGAAGAGAGTAAAGAATCTTGAGCTTCTGGGCACCACAGCCCACACCTTCTTCATAAAGCTATTATTCTTTAGACCAGGAAGCAAAGCAGAGACATCTAACACAAAGGAAGAAACACAGAATCCCTGACAAAATGAACAGGCAGAGGAATTTGATAAAAATGAAACTACAAGACAGAACCCCAGATAAAGAGCTAAATGAAATAGATATCACCAATCTTTTTGATAAAGATTTCAAAAAATTCATAAACATGGTCATGAATTTACAGGAAAGTATTCAAGGTCTCAGAGAGGACTTCAATAAAGAGATTAAAAAACCTGTAAAGAGTCACTCAGAGCTGAAGAATATAGTATCTGAAATGAAACATACAATGGAAGGATTTAAAAGTGGATTATATCAAGTAGAGGAGATGATAAATGAAATAGGAATTAGAGAACTGGAAAACAAGCTGAGGAACAGAGAGAAAAAAGTATCTCTGGGAATGAAAAAAATGAAAAAAGAACTATGTGACCAATCCAAAAGAAACAATATTCACATAATAGGGCTACCAGAAGGTAAAGAGAAAGACAAAGGGATAGAAAGTCTCTTTAAGGAAATAATTGTTGAAAACTTCCACAGTCTGAGGGCAGAAATTGACACTAAGGTCATGGAAGTGCAGAAATCTCCTAAGAAAAGGAACACCAAAGGAACACCACCAAGACATAAAATTAAAATGGCAAAGATCAAGGATAAGGAGAGGGTGCTGAAAGCAGCCAGAGAGAGAAAAAAGATTACTTATAAAGTAAATCTCATCAAGCTATTAATAGACTTCTCAGCAGAAACTCTTCAGACCAGAAGGGAGTGGCATGATACATTTAGTGTACTGAAACAGAAAGAAATCCATCTAAGAATCCTCTACTTGGCCAGATTATCATTTAAATTTGAAGCAGTGATTAAACAATTTCCAGATAAACAAAAGTTGAAGGAATTCACCATCACTAGACTATTGTATAGTAAAGAAGCCATCCTTGACCCTTGGTAACTACAAAACTAAAGACTACAATAAATACCCAACATAGGAGTATTTATGTATTTCTTTTACATATTTCAGTAAATATGTAAAAGAAATACTAACAGAATTAAAGGAGGAAATAGATTGCAACACATTCAATTTAGGAGACTTTAACACACCACTCACATCAATAGACAGATCAACCAGACAGAAAATAAATAAGGAAACAGAGACACTGAACAATATATTAGATCAAATGGACTTAATAAATATGTAAATAACTCTCCATTCAAAAGCAGGAGGAGGATACACATTTTTCTCAAGTGTACATGGAATCCTACTGAACAGATCACATACTAGGCCACAAGGAGAGCCTCAGTAAATTCAAAAAGATTGAAATTATATCACGCAGCTTCTTAGACCACAGTGGTATGATACTAGAAATAAATCAAAGAAAACAAAAAGATTTACAAACATATGGAGGCTAAACAACATGCTTTTAAATAATCAGTGAATCAATGGACAAATTAAAACAGAAATCAAGCAATACATGGAGACAAATGAAAACAAAAACACAACAGCCCAAAATCTGTGGGACATGGCAAGATAGTTCTAAGAGGAAAGTACGTAACAATATAGGCTTACCTCAAGAAATAGGAACAATCCCAGATAAACAGTCTAAAAGCACAATTAAAGAGACTAGAAAAAGACAAATGTAACCCAAAGTCAATAAAAGGAGGGACATAAAGAACAGAGCAGAAATAGAGAAGAATAAAACAGTAGAAAAAAATCAGTGAAATCAGAAACTGGTTCTAAGAAAAAATAAAATAGATAAACCCCTAGGCAAACATATCAAGAAAAAAGAGAGTGTATATACATACACAGAATCAGAAACACAATAATACCACAGGAAAACAAAGAATTGTTAGAGAATACTATGAAAAATTATATGCCAATAAATAAGACAACTTAGAAGAAATGGACAACTTTCTAGAAAAATACAACTTTCCAAGACTGACCCAAGAAGAAACAGAAAATCTGAACAGACCAATTACCAGCAATGAGATTGAATTGTTAATCAAAAAATTCCCTCAAAGCAAAATCCAGGTCCAGCTAGCTTCACAGCTGAATTCTACCAAACATTAAGGAAGAGCTAGTACCCATCCTTCTTAAAGCATTCCAAAAGTAAAAGAAGAGGGAATACTTCCAAACTCATTCTATAAGGCCAGCATCACTCTAATACCAAAACCAGGCAAAGACACCACAAAAAGAGAAAATTACAGACGATATCCATAATAAACATAGATGCAGAGATACTCAACAAAATATTAGCAAACTGAATCCACAAAAGATCATCCATCATGACCAAGGGGGATTTATTCCAGGGATGCAAGGATGGTAAAATATTTGTAAATCTATCAATGTCATGCACCACATTAACAAAAAAAATGGATAAAAACCACATGATCAACTCAATAGATGCTTAAAAAGCATTTGACAAGATTCAACATCCATTCATGATAAAAAATCTCAACAAAATGGGTATAAAGGGTACATACCACAACATAATGAAGGCAATGTATGACAAACCCTCAGCCAACATCAAACTTCATTGCAAAAAGCTGAAAGCTTTTCCCCTAAAATCAGGAGCAAGACAAGGATGCCCACTCTCCCCACTTTTATTCAGTACAGTACTGGAGGGTCTAACCACAGCAATCAGACAACACAAAGAGATAAAAGCATCCAAATTGGTAAGGAAGAAGTTAAACTCTTACTGTTTACAGATGACATGATATTATACATACAAAACCACCAAAAAACTACTAGAACTAATAACTGAATTCAGCAAAGTTGCAGGATACAAAATCAATACACAGAAATCTGTTGCATTCCTATACTAACAACAAACTAGCAGAAAGAGAAATCAGGAACACAGCTCCATTTATAATTGCAGCAAAAAGAATAAAATACCTAGGAATAAACCTAACCAAGGAGGTGAAAGACCTATACCCTGAAAGCTAAAAAACATTCATGAGAGAAATTAAGGAAGACAGCAAAAAAATGGAAATCTATCCCATGCTCATGGATAGGAAGAATTAATATTGTCAAAATGGCCATCCTCCCCAAAGCAATTTACAGATTCAATGCAATCCCTATCAAAAGCATTCTTCAGTGAACTAGGACAAATAGTTCTAAAATTCATATGGAACCACAGAAGACCCTGAATAGCCAAAACAATCCTGAGAAAGAAGAACAAAGCTGGGAAAATTATGCTCTTTGACTTCAAGCTCTGCTACAAAGCCACAGTAATCAAATCAATTTGGTACTGGCACAAGAATAGACCGATAGACCAATGGAACAGACTAGAGAGCCCAGATATAAACCCACACATATATGGTCAATTAATATATGATAAAGGAACCATGAGTATACAATGGGGAAAAGACAGCCTCTTCAACAACTGGTGTGGGAAAAATTGGACAGCCTCATGTAAGAGAATGAAGCTGGATTATTGTGTAACTCCATACACAAAAGTAAACTCAAAATGGATCAAAGACCTGAATGTAACTCATGAAACCATAAAACTCTTAGAAGAAAACTTAGGCAAATCTCTTGAATATAAACATGAGCAACTTTTTCCTGAAACATATCCTTGGGCAAGGGAAACAAAAGCAAAAATGAACAAGTGGGACTACAACAAACTAAAAAGAGCTTCTGTACAGCAAAGGACACCATCAGAAGAACAAAAAGGCATCCTACAGTATGGGCAAAAATATTTGTAAATGACTCATCTGATAAGGGATTAAAATCTAAAATATATAAAGAACTCATATGTCTCACCCAAAAAACAAAGAACCAAGTAAAAAAATGGGTGGAGGACCTGAACAGACACTTCTCCAAAGAAGAAATACAAATGGCCAATAGGCGCATGAAAAGATACTCCATATCACTAACCGTCAGGGAAATGCAAATTAAAACCACAATGAGATGTCATCTCACATCTGTTAGCATGGCCTCTACCAAAGAGACAAGAAACAACAAATGTTGATGAAGGTGTGGAGAAATAGGAATTGTCCTACACTGTTGGTAGGACTGAAAATTGGTGCAACTACTGTGGAAAGAAGTATGGAGGTTCCTGAAACTACTAAAAATAGAAATATCATTTGACCCAGGAATTCCACTCCTAAGATTTTACTTGAAGAAAACAAAATCCCTGATTTAGAAAGATATATGCACCCCATGTTTATTACCACACTATTTGCAATTGCCAAGATACGGAAGAAACCTATGTGTTCATCAATAGATGAATGGATAAAGAAAAGGTGGTACATATACATTATGGTATATTATTATTCCATAAAAATAAAATAAATCTTGCCATTTTCAACAATATGGATGGATCTAGAGGGTATTATGCACAAATAAGTCAGGTGGAGAAAGACAAATACCATATGATTTCATTTATTTATGGAATATAAAACAAAGCAAAACAGAAGGAACAAAGCAACATTACACTCATAGACAATGAGAAGTGACTAGTGGTTACCAAGGGGTTGGGGTGTGGACAGGGGTGGGGAGGGAGGGGGCTGTTGAACCACTGTGATGTATATTTGATAAAAGAAAATTGAAAAAAGAAGTAATGTCTTTATATTGCTTTAAATGAGAATACATGTTTACTAAATAAACATTTTTCTAAATTTTCTAGAGAATTTTGTCACTTATTTTCATAATACTAAGATTCATTGATTTTATTTTAATATGCTTTAAAAGTAAATGGAAGAAATGACAATGTAACACAAAGTTGAGTTTTTAGTTAAAATTCAATATACAATATTTTGAACCCACTATAAGTTAGTAAGCAAGTTAAGCTGTGCTACTTTAAGCAACAAAATAGGATGTGATAGGCTAATTTAAATAAACTCCACTAACGGATTTTCTTAGAAGGCACCTATGTAAGATAGACTAGCAAGAACTCAGGGATCCCCGTGGGATTACAATGTATTTATGGATACCTAACAGGTTCAGATGTGAATTGGCAAGGTGCTTCTTTTTATTATATATTTCTAAAATATATTTACATGGATTCCTTATTTGTGGATTATTACTGGGATGTGTAACAATAATAATAATTAAGGATGCTTTTAATTGATGATAAATACAAATCTAAGTCTTATTGGAGTAAGTAGGAAAATACAAATAGTAGTTTATTTTCTGGTCATGTTAAATTTAACGTATACAATTTAATAGCTTAATGTAGAAGAGCACATCTTCTAAGTAGTCCTTCACTTGAACTCTTTAGGCTGCAATGACTGCATTCCTAAAATACAATCTTTCTCAAGGCTGAAAGCACTCTTGACTTCCTACATTGCGGTCAGTGGGGAGGATGGGCAAAGGGTCTGTATGTGTGTAGTGTTAACAGCAGTGTTCTTTGCTGAAAGAGTAACTGTTCTTCTGCAATAGTATAAAGCCAGCCTAGAACAGCACAACACCATACAGATTGGAGTCAAGAGAAGACATAATTAGCAAAGCAATGGGATGAAAATTCTTGGAGGAAAGGCTTACGGCCACCCTTGGAGGACTGCCTAATGACTGATCTTGTGAATGTGATGAAGTGACTGCTTGGAGTGCCAGGGATGATGGCAGAATGAACAGGGAAAGGAATACTGCTTCCATATCACCTCCCTCAGGTCCTGAAGACCAGTAGCAGTGGCATGTGGTTGGAAGAGCTGATCCATTACCTCACACAAGCTTCTCAAGCTCAAGGGCTGGTGGTGGAACTTCAATAGCCCAGAGACTACTGAACTTATCCTGTGTCCAACATATGTGAGAGTCACAACAAGTCAACATGTGTGTACCATTTTGCTGACCCAATCTCACACAATTTTGTGAAAGAAATACTATGCCAGTCATCAGGATGAATAAGCATGCCAGGACTCATGTGTAGAATCAGGCAGCTCTTAGACAATTTTAGAAACATGAAGCTAGAATTCCTTGCAGTGTTTAGTGGATTTAATGCATTGGAAGGTTTTGAGAGTCCAGAAGGGAGAAATGGAGACTGGGACCCACACAATTCTGGTCAGGGTTCAAGGAAACTCCTCACAGCACTATTACCCTCAGCTGTTCCCAGGCAAGGGAGGAGAAATTCCTTTGACAAAGCAAAGTATGGGGAACCCCCTGAGGCACGGTGGCCTGGAGCATCTAAAGACTGTACTTTTCCTCTAGTACAGTTTCTTACCTCAGCACTATTGACTTTTTAGCTAGATAATTTTCTGCTGTGGGCACTGTCTTATACATTATAGGATATTTATCAGCTTCCCTGACCTTTCAGTAGATGTCAGAAGTACCCCACTCCTTCCCCAAATGTGACAATCAATGTGTTTCCAGATATTACCAAAGGTCTCAGGGGAGTGAAATTACACCTGATTGAGAACAAATGTTTTAGGGTTTGTTAAGTTCTACAAATAAAGTGTAACACTTCTAGTGTTTCTACTGAATCTTCTGGATATTAAGAGTTCTCTTCTTTCTATTGGCCAGAAGTTTCCTATTTTCCAGCAATGTACTGGCTTGGGAAATGGCTTGTCTTAAATTTCTCTGGAAATTTTTTTCCGTTAACCTCATGGAGTTTCACTTATGCATTTGTGGCTTACTATTCAGCAGCAGATTCCAGGAGGGCCCTCTACAGATTTTTTGAGCTCTTTCCTTATGTGGCTTCCTATTCTCTGTTCATTTGTCCTGTTAATTTCACCACTATCCATTGCTGAATGCTCATTTTTATCTCTGCATTTCTGCCAGAATTCTGTTACTGTCAGGATACTGCCAAGAAATCTCTAGACAGAAAAGCAGGGCAAATGTAAGGCACATCTCATCTTTCCTGGGTCACAATGCCACCTTGCCTGCTGACCAACTGTCTGAAAATAGTCGTTCCATTTGCTAAGTCCAGTGTTCTGGCTGTTTATGTCAGGAAGGCAAATTCAGTTCCATTTACTTCATAATAGCTGGAAGAAGAGTCTCCCTTCCTCCACCTTCTTAAGATAAACTTCCTGACCAGATTATCAATTTTTTCAATGTTTATTTCCTTACTTCCTCTTCTCTCCTCAACCTACTCTAATCTGTTTCCACTTCTAACACACTGCGGAATGGCTTTGTCTAAAATAGTTAAACTGACTTCTGTATCCCCTAAGCCATATGGCATGTCTGTGCTTCTCAATTCATGACTTATTATATTAGCAGGGTTAGACATTTTTGATTACCATTCTTCCTCCTTGGAAAAAAAAAAGCAAAAATAAAACTTAACAAGAGCAAACTCCCCTTCCCTTTGTTTTCATGACACCCAGTGTCCTGGATTTTCTTCTACTTTGCTAACTACATATTTGTAGTTCTATTCTCCAGAAAGAAACCCCACAGCTTGGACCTAGACCCGGCCACTAGGCTCTAGCCTAGCATGTTCATTTGGGAGCTTGACATTTCCACCAAGAAATCGCAAAGAAATACCAAATGTGGTATCTCAAAGACAAAGCACTTCAGTTCACTTGCTCCCAAACACGGTGCTCTTCCTGAGTGGCCTATCTCAGTAGATGATACCATCATTCGGCTAGCTGTGCCAAAAAAAGACTCCCTTGACAGCTTCCTTACCTTCACTCCCATGCCTTCCATTGCTAAATCCTGTCAGTCAACTGTACCTCCTAAATATCCTAAAAATTCATCAACTTCTCCCCCTCCCCAGTCTTGATTAAATCAGCTGAATATCTTCAAATACATATCAGTATTTTACTAGGTGATCTTTATTTGCACTGGCTTCTACACAACCTCTTCTCCACCCTGCAGCCAGAGTCATCTCAAAACGCAATCTAGTTATGACAACTCCTGCTTAAGTGGGTCGTATGGTATCCAATAGTTTGTAGAATGAAGACTATAATCTTTCATACGGCTTACAGAACCTGCTGTTTCTCTATGCCTATTTCTGCCCTCTAATCATACTGTATTGTTTTCAGTTCCTGAAACTGAATACTTGAAATTTGCCTTTCTCTGACAGTCACACACGTTTGCATGCAGTGACTTCTCTTTTTAGAACACATAACTGCTTCTGACCAACCCTCCCCTCCAGCCCTGCAACAAACCTACACAAAGTACATTTATTACTCTCTGATCTGCCATTCTCAGGGCAGGTGTATGTGTGTGTGTGCATAGATTAGATACAGTTATTTCTTCACCACTTGCTGAGTTCCTAAGCCTGTGTTTATCAAATTTTTACCTCTAAATCCTATGAAAATTGCTCTTGAAAATTCCCAGTCCTACCCAGTTGCTATGACCTTTTCTCAGACTTCACTCTTATGAAACTCCTCGTGGCAGCTGGTAGTGATGAGCAGCCTCTCCTTTATGAAAACAATCTGCCTTTGTTTCTGTGGTTCTACCCCGGCATAGTCTTGCCCTTCATTCCTCTCTACAAGATTTTATTCCGCTTTATCAGATCTCTTTCCCTAGGGATACTGACTTCTTCATTCTCCCCCGTAGACAACCAGTAGGTCCTGCTGACTTGACTTCCAGAGTATCATTTATATATGGCACCCACATTCCCTTATATATTGCTTAGGCTCTTGTTATCTCTCATATAGACTGATATTTGTACACCAGTGGCTTTGTAATTGAGTCATTTACATTCACTCTTTCCTTATTTTATCTATTATTTTATCCATTACCCTTATCTCATTTTTAATCTATCCCAGATTACAGTTCAAATAAATCTTTCTAAAATGTAGTCTCTACATGCCATTTACACTGATCAAAAAGAAAAAAAAGTATTTATTAACAATTTCACCTTGTCACTGAAAATAATATACTCTTCATACTGGGATATAATGCTTCAGGCAAATGTTCCTTCCTTATTGACCCTCATCCCATTATGCATGCCCTCTGCTTCCAATTAATCTCTCCAGGTCTATGGACACACGCGGCCTCATATGCCACCCTCATCAATCTCAGATTTTAAAGTCCATCTTAGGAAGTGTCAGTAAATTCATTCTAGCACAGAACTACAAAACCTACATGGAAAAAATTAATAGCTTCTTCCTTTACTATTTCAGGCCCTTTCTTTGAAGCAGTAGTTGTAATACTGTACTGAGTTATTATATAATCATCTATCTTCCTAACTAAATTGTAAAGGTTTGAAGGCTGAAACTAATATTTATTCATCTTTCTATTTCAATTACTATCCAGCTCAATAATTGCCACCAAGAAGGCCTTTAATAAATAATTTTAGAATGAATTTAACCAGTCATTGGGTATGGTATTTTAGCTTACTTCTAGTCTTTCTTGATTATAGTTGGATAGCTAAGATGATACCTTTTTGTATATACCTAAGAAGGTATTTCTAAAATATTTGATGAGGACTCTATAGATTCTGTCTTAAATGAAAATAATTATTATATTAAGGTTTTTTTAAGCCCTAGTTGTTCTTGGTGCTTTAAATGCATTCATTCAATGAATCTTAATAATAACCTAATGACAAAAGCATTAGTATCTCTATCACAGATTAGGAACCTGAGTTACAGAGACATTAAGGAGCACAGGCATGTCACAGAGTTAATAAATAATGAACTGAGGATTCAAAACCATTTAAATATTCATGCGTTTACCTTAAATCTATTATAACTTCTCTCAGCAACTTAGAATGAGTTAACATTTTTCACTTGTAAAATAGATCCACCTACAGAACTATTTTGTTACCACTGAAGTGTTGATATCAGTTTGATTAATTCCTGAGAATATTTGGCCAGAACATTTGAGTCAGTTATTCCAGTGCAGTAACACTGTCTCCTGTTTCCTTGTTTGCTTAATTAAATTCTAAAATTAAGGCTACATGAATTAACATATATTTTAAAAGCACCAATTATGTACCAAACATAGTACTCTCATTCTGGGGAGTTGATACTGGTCATTCAGTGTCTTCACTAGAATGTGCGTTTTTATTTTCCTCATAAAGATTAATTTGCAACCTTTCCTTTTATTTTCTTTAAAAACTCATGTGTATTTGTTTTGAGAACATACAAAATTATGGCATATTCCATTGTTGATTACCTATTCTCCATTAGTTTGATAATTTTTACCTTGACTCATTTGCAAACTAACAAGACAATATAATCAGTATTGATTTAAAACTGGTAATGACATAAATTTCATTGCAATAATATTTAAATATAAAAGAAGTGAATAATCTATATACTATATGAATTCACCCTTTAAAAATATACATATCCACAATAATGTTACTACATTTGTGGTGATAAGAGTGCCAGCACTTAAGTTATATTGTAGTTCTCAACATCTGTGATGTTCTTTTTGTCATGCTAAGCTAAACTGAATAGTTTGAGAAATGTTTCCAGGTTTTAACTCTTCACCTTGAAAATCTGGATAATTGCTATCAATTATTAGCAGGTCTCACTTTACACAATTCCATGATAACGGAGGTCAATATGAGGACAAAGTTCCTACATACACGAGTTTAGTAGATTGAATGTTAGTCTCCTAAAAATATGTTCATGTCCTAATGCCTGAAACCCTGGCCTAAAATTTAGGGTTCTTGCCTTTGTAAATTAAAGCTCTTGTAATAAGGAGGTCATTTTGAATTATTCACATAGACCCTAAATCCAATGACAAGCATATGAGAAAGGCAGAGGCAAATTTGGGACATGCAGAACACAAGACAGAGAAGAGAAAGGGGCAATGTGACCCAGGCCAGGATTGCTGACAGCCTCCAGAAGCTGGAAGAGGGCAAAGACTAGACTTCCCTCTATAGCCAGCGGGAGTACTGTCCTGCCTGACAGCTTGATTTTGGACTTTTGGCCTTTAGAAGTATTAGAAAATACATTTCTATTATTTAAGCCACCAAGTTTGTAGTAGTTTCTAATGGCAGCCACAGGAAACTAATGCAAAGCGTGTCATTTACAAGACATCATGCACAATCAAGGCCTGCCTGTATTTATTATGTAATTTTGTCTTTTAATCCAGGCCTCTATGTTATGTTCAAACTCCTTCATTTAATATTGCATTTGTAACACTTGTCTAAATCAGCTCAGTCTATGTGAAATTCCACAATTCATTAAGTTGGTATTCTTTAAAATTTATTTGAGGCAATCATTTTACAGTTTGCTTGCTTCCCTGTTTGTTTAAACAGAAGACAGGAAGAGAACCAGTCACATCTGAGCTCTAAGTCATCCCTCACTGCCAGCTTATCGTCTCTAGGCTAAATGCTCCCAATTATTTTAAGCCTTTCTAATTGGCAAAATTTTCCAAATATTTACTCATTATTCTGCTCTTCTTTTACCAATTGATTGGCTCTTTTGAGAGAGTACTCTCCAATCCATATTCATAGAAAGACAAGCATTTCAGAACTCATTCTAATTGCTATTTTTGGTATGCCCTCTGCTTATCTTGGTTTTTATATACTGTATAAATATACAATACGCCATCTAAAATATATTGTTTATTGTGGATTGATCTTATGTTTTTCTTTAAGTTCTTCCAATACTCCCTAAAATGTAAATACAGAAAAGATGAATTTCCACAAAGATAAATATGGGAGTGAGATCTGTAGATAAGAGACTTGTATTCTTCACATTGATGTGAAGAGTGCTGATTAATCTCGCTAAATCACAGATGCTCCCATCTCAAAGGTGAGGCTGAAGACAGAACAGAGGAGCAAGTTAGGAGACTGAGATGAAGACTGGGCAGGAGTCAGTGTTTGGAGGAATCAGTGTATTCTCTCCCTTCACCCTATTCACCAAGTGACAGAATCCACACATCCCCACTCTGATAAAAATTAAGAAGAAGGCTCTTGAATCAGAGGAGCTAAATAGACATTGAACGTATAATTTGTCATATGGAGGTGAAAACATGGAATGAAGTGAAAGTCCTGATAGCAAATAGTTAACTTCTAAGGATTAATGACATGGTTAATCCTTAAACAAAATATTAACAGATCTTCTGGAAAAACTGACATATGAAAATTTCTGCAGTGAAAAAGCAAATTCTTTTCCCAAACATACTTGAAATATCTTTCTTCCTTCTCCAGAATTTCTAACCAGTTTTTTTTTACTACATTAAATATTACTATATTAATAGTTTCTAACTATATTAAAACTTATATTATTAAATATAATGGATGGATCAGTGATTATCAGACATTTGAGTAAATCCTTGAACATGAGCAATGGAGATAAAATAAACAAACAGAAAAATGTGAACCTGGAAGGATCACTGTTATCTACAGAACAAAAGAAAACTTCCACCCTTTCTACCCTATAAAAATTTAAGAATCCAATTTCCATATACCTTAATGTTATATGAAATAATTGCATACAAAGAAAATAATACAAGTATATTTAAAAGAACAAGAAAGGGTTTCTGGAAGTTTAAATTATGATGGCTGAAATGAAAAAAAATCTAACAGATCGGATGAGAATCAAAGAAATCTCTTAGGAAATAGAATAGAAAAACAGCAATTATAAGAGGAGAAAAGATTTAAAAAACTGATATGAGACTCAATGTCAGAAGGCTAGAACAGAGAAAATGGAACAAAGATAATTAGCAGATATGATAGAAAATTTCCCAGAATTGAAACCTGTCAGTCATCCACAAATGGACCCATTGAGTGTGCAGTGAAATGAATGAAATCTACTCACCATTAAACATATCCTGTAAAATTTCAAGGCAAATAAAAACTCCAGAGGAAAACCTGCATAAAAAAAGTATAGCATATATCATTATTTTGCTCATGATAGTTTAAAGGATGATTAATAATTTCAATAAACTGAATGATATACTACTACTGGAAGGATAGGGAAAATATGGGGTTGAATGTGAGCCAAATCATCATGTATAATAGTGGGAAATAAGTAATGTCTAAAATTTACAAATTAAGAAATATCATAAGTATATTTTGTACAAATACAGGGGAAAGTACCAGAAAAATAGCAAAAAAGAGTAGAAAGAGATATCTACAAGGTAGCTGGTCAGAGAATTGCCATCTTTGCTTTGTAAGTATTTCTGTGTTACTTGATCTGTTATCTAATGTATATATTAATTTAAAACTTAATTTAAATAATGCACAGGGAGGACAGAATGAGGACCAAAGGAAAAGAAATGGGATGTATGAAAAAAATATAGGCATTCTAGACACTACTTTCTGAGTAACCATAGGTTTTTAGATTTCTTACTCCAACATTGCCTCCTCCAATTTCTCATTTGCTCAGGCACAAAACTTGGATGGTAAGAGAAATAACAATGCATTCAGCAGCAAACACCACAAAACCAGTTAAGTGTCTTAAATCAAATAGTGACTTGTTTCTTTTTCCAAAATTCTAGAAGGATGTAATAAAGATATGGTACAGAAATCTGGTGATTCTCTTAGGGATCCAAGCTTTTTAAAAATCTCTGTCTTCCACCCTCTTCAGCTTGTTGCTGGTGACTGGAAGATGACTCTTTATCTCCAGGTATCACGTCCAGGTTTCAGACAGGAAGAAGGAAGGAAGGGCAGAGGTGTACACAGATTTCTGTACATACTTCATTAGCTGAAACTGTATTGCATGACCACTCCTAGTTACATAAGAAGTTAGAAAATTGCATTTTTAGCTTTACAGCCTCTAACAAAAAGTCAGACACAAGGGAAGGGGATTGGAAATGGTGGTTCAATCAGCTAATTATTTGTCTGTTATAGATTTCATAGTTGAAAATATTTTGAGTTGGAGGATGAAGATGATAATCAAATATTTTTTGAAGGCATTATACTATTGAGGTTAGGCAACTGTTATGAGGGTTTCCACTGAAACTTGAAAACAGGTCTGTTGTAGAAAGAGAAAGAAGACAAATTCAATTTTATGTCAGTAGCAGATCAAACACTTTGGTAACACTTCACACATAGTGCCTCATTTAATCTTCACAATATTGAATATTGTGAACTTCCAAAATATTATTCATTTTAGAGATGAATGAGAGTCAAATACATTAAATAACATTTCTAGAGCCACACAGTTAGTGATAAAATCAGTGAGAGAAAAACAAGACTGGCTTCCTCCAAGATCTGAGCTTTTACAACTATAATAGCAAATAGCTCATAATCCAAGAATTATAGGGAGGATTTTTCCTTATGGGTGTATAAACTTCCATTTCCCTTCTATAATGCAAAAATGTCGCACTTGCTGATTCAGTGGTGAGGAGTGTATCCTACATGGTAAAATCAGAGTTGCTTATTCTTCTAGGAGATTGTATCAAGAAAGTAGTATAAAGTGACACAAGGAACATCAAAACCTGCCCTCCTGACCATTCTTCTGACATATGGTGAACACTGATAATCAAAGAACATGTGAACATATTTTATGTATGTTTAAAAGCCTGGGTTTAAAATGAAGAATTTGAAGTTAAAGGTAATGTTTTCATCTTTTTAGCTGAAGTTCTTAATTTTCAGTAGAGGATGGCTCATATGGTAAAGAACTGATTAAATGTGTCTACTGCAATTAAGCACTTTCCATTTATTCTTCTCTACTAAACTATTTTGTGATGATAACCTCTTTGTTTTATATGAGAGACTGCAAGTTCTTAAAGGACAAAGTTGTTAAGATTTGACCTCAGGTCTCTAATATCAAAGCCAATATCTTTAACCATTTTGCTATTTTTAGAACAAAACTTTCACTTTGCTAGACCACAGTGGAAACTAAGTTTGGTAAAACATTGGCAGGATATGGAAGAATGACCAATAATAACAATGTGATTGAGCATAAGCATAGAGAGCAAAATTACCAGTCTCTGCATGCTTTTCCTTTCAAAGAGTTCATCATTTCTTGTCATCTCAGAAAAACAGTCTTACATCCATAGAAAACAGGTCTATTGAAACTAAGCATCTCTGTCCTACTCAGGGGACTGAAACAAAATGTGATGGAGGAACAGGACTAAAGCCAACGAATGCTCTTCCTGATGGCAGTGAGGCGCTACTAGGAATGTTCATGTAGAGCACAGGAATAGAGCAAGTCTCATGGACAGAAAGTAAGGGTTGATTGAGATTTTACTCTTTGTGAAAGAGGATCGAAAAAAAAAAAGAGCTGTAACTATCACTGAGGCCACTGCTTATTTAAATCCCACTATTTGGGGGTGGGAAGCAGATGTACCTCAGTGGGCAGGATCTGGGCCACACCCCCATGAGTGGAGGGGTTCCATAGAGGAAACTTCAAAATTGTTAGACAACAAGAATGAACCCTAGAATGAAAGACAGACAAACACCTGCCTCACATCAACCTTCAGAGTCATTATTTTGATATTCATGAGGAAAATTAACACTAAGGATGATAATTGCCAAAATCAAAAGTCATAAGGAGGATTTAACCAGACAAATGAAAAAGAAAATAGAGTAATCTGCAAGTGACTCAAAAACAAATCTGCCAAGAACTATCCAAGAGAAAATACTATAAAATGAAATAAAATGGTCAGAAATAGAATAAGAATATGAAAAATCAATTAGTTACTGGAAATGGAATAAAGGTTCTTTAAATGAAGGGACAGATTTTGAGTAGAAAGAAGACACAATTTAAATAATCACTGTTGTGAAGTAAAAGTTAAAACACCCTCATTCTTGTATATTTTGGTTCTTTAGCACTATAAATCCTACAGGGGAAAGGCATTTTGTTAATAAACCAAAATAAGTAGAAACAATTAAGGCCCTCATTAATGCAGAATAATGATAACAAAAACTTTAACCCCACAAATTCTGACTCTTTTCAGTCCTTAATTAAATGAGAAGGCATAGTGGAATTGGTAAGTTTCTGTGGTTAACTGACAGGATTTCTCTGTAAGCCTTTTCTCCATATATTTAAAATACCACTTTTTATGAGATAATATAGGAAAAAATGTTTTGCTACATTGAAGAAAACAACCTACTCCCATATCTGAATGTTCTTGTTCTCTTTATTCCAAAATACTTGCTGGCTTTTACGAAGACAGGATCTTAGTCATAAATTCAAACAATGGCAATGGAGGAGAAGAAGTCTTTTGAAAATGGTTATTTGATTAGTTACTTTTCCACTCTTCTTTCTTGCATTATGAGCACCTGAACAGTAAGCTCTAGTGAATAACAACATATTTCTTGGAATACTTAAAACAGTTATTATCCCTGAATTAAGTTTTTTCTGTTTGTAATATAAAACATTTTAATTACAATACAAATTATATGGTACAACCATGTAGCAGTAAACGAAGAAGTAATTTGTGTTCTTTCTGCACTTATCATTTTTTGACTAATTAGTTTCTTATGAGACACCAAGTGACTCTTATAAATACAAACCTCCTGAGGATATAAAGGTTAATTTTGAAGTGATTACAAATATACCAGTAACATTATAATTAATAGTTACAGTTGTGATGCAGAAAAGTCTTCTAAAGCACCAGTGAATGACCCCTGTAAATTAGTAGCAATAGATGTCATCATTTAGGGTGCCGTCGCATTATTCCTTCAGTAAGTCGAGTTTCAATGTGAAGCAGGATCAAATATTAAAAACATCATTATGCTAAAACCATGACCCTATGCATGTTCATCTACGTATATCTGGCTGTGAGTGTATGTGTGTGTGACAGAGATACATACACACACACATTGTGTCTGCAGGCTCCTAATTTATATGTTCACCCTGAACCTGAGCTATGACTGGACGTGTTGTGGAATGATTCTCTAAGTTATGATGAAGAATTCCATTTATATGAGGGACACAGATGATTTCTGGAAGAGAATTTAACCTGTCCAGTGAGAGGTTCACACAGTCTCTTTCACAAAACATTAATGGAAGCATGATTCTGAGAATAAATAGGTATGTACCATTCAGCTATGACTCTGATTCTAGCTTACATGCATTTATAAATAGGTCTTAGGAAGTAAAAGGTCTATGATGTTTAAACTGGAATGTTGTGGGTTTTTTTCCCTACTAAAATTTCTGAAAGTCCTTGCAATTCTAAAGTACCCCTGATTGAACTTTGAGTTCTTAGCTTATGGTGATTGTTAAAGATGTCACATGGATTATTTTTCTAATAGGTGAGGTACTGAAGTTTGGTACTGATTTAAGTACTAACTATTTCAAAGTGTTTTTAGACATCTAACTTTATATATTAATACTCCCTAGTGAGTGGAAAAGGCAGAAATAAGTCAACAATGGTCATCAGAAATTTGGCATAATTTTGCAGCCTATATTATCACTACCACAGCCCATTTTGATGTATCATTAATAGAGGCCATGATTATATAATATTACTGGGCTTCTCAATTGTGATTCTAAGATTAGTTCTCTTTTCTTATAAGTTTGACCAATGGGTAAATTATAAATAAGGAGGAAAGATTGACTATAAACACATGATTAAATTAAACCTCTCCCAGGATGTCCAACTGGCATCTCAGACCCAATAATTTCAAATTGGGTTTCTCATAACTCCCCAAACTGCTCTCCTGCTATCTTCCCTAGTTTAGTTGTTGGTAATTCCATCCTTCTGGTTCAGGTGAAAAACTGGAGACAAATTGGGTTTTCTATTTCAGCCCCATTTCTAGTATGTCTGGTAATGCTCTTGGCTCTGCCTTAAAAATACATCCAAGAATCCAACCACTACTGCGCCCCTTTATCAAGCTTCCGCCCCTCTTACCTAGATGATGGCGGTGACCTCTGAATGGTGCTCTCTGTTTGTATCTTTGCCCTCCTGCAATCTACACTCAATCCAGTGGCCATTTTAAACTATAAGGTTGACTGAATTTCTTCTTTGCTCAAAGTCCTCTGCCTCTTTCAAATTCATTTGAGTAAAAGCTAAAGCCCTTTTCTTTGACCTGCAAGGTCTTACATGATCTTGCCCCTCATTACTTTTTTGAATTCTTCTCCTACTCTTATTTCTCTCCCTCATTTGTTCTAAACCACCATCTGGCTTAAATAAAACAAAAAACAAAACCGAGGCGTCCTCCTATCTAAAGTTACTTTTTTCAAGTGACCACGTTATTTAAAATTGCATCGTGCCTCCTTCCAATCCAATAATTCATATTTACCTCTCAGCTTTAATTATTTTCCCCTTGGCACTTATCCCTGATAGGCTGTGTATAATTTACTCAAACTGTCTTCTTCTGCCTCCTCCTGTAGGGAATTCTTTTTGCATCCTTTCCTTGTGAACAGTGCCTAGAACACAGAAAATGTTCAATTAATATTTTTTGAACAAAAAACAGTGTCTACTTTACTCATAGATAATATGATGTTAAAATGATTCCCTTAAGTAAACAATAGTTATAATGGCTAAATCAAAGTCATCAAATGCATGATACAGGTGAAAGCAGCAATGATACTATTTGTCATGGCTTAAAAGTCAATGAGATCTCTGTACTGTAGTTTTGGATAATAGTGTGCTTTTAAATGTTTATTCTTCAATTGTCCATACCTCATCACTTTATTGGTATTATGTATGGAGTCTCAAAAATATTAAAACAAAATTGAATACTTATAAAATTAGTCACACATTAATTTTTATTCATAGAATTCCAATTTTTTAATCCGTCTAAATATTTAATTATTTTCATGCTTGTAAAAGTAAAGGCCAAATAAATAGTTCTTTTTGCTTACTTTCCCTACCAGATAATGTCTCCTTGCCTGATCAAAATGTGGATATGTCCATGAGAGTATGTCATGGATCTGAAAATAATCTGCCATTTGTCTTTCATGGAAAAGCCTTACACAGAATATTCTCTCTCCATCACAATCATAATTTTATGAAAGTATAAAATTATATTATGTCACTGTCAGCTCAAGCACTGAGGAGGAATGAGCAGTATTCTTCTTTGCAAAGTCCAGCCACCTTGACCTCTAAGCTCAAACCTTTGTCTGCTCAACTCAGTAAGATTATTGGATTCTGTATGGACTCCTTCTTTCATTTTCCAAAATATTAGCTGATATAATTACAGCCTTTACTTAGGTTGTTTCCTTTCTATTAGGGGTCACAGCTGGCAGTAGTATTATTTAATGTCAAAAAATCTGTTTTTCTTTATGTTGTTCCTTACAGTTTTGGGTCAAATAAGTTAAATTTCTATTACTCCTTCTTGGCTGGGGGTGGAAGTCAATTGTTATGTTATTAAAATATAGGTGACTGTCATCTGCATATAGACACAGTAGATTTGTGACTCAAAAAAAAATTGGGTTTATAAGAAACCCAAGGGCCAACAGAGACATTTTAGTGCTGGGAAATCCAGGGATCTTTTTTCAACATGACATATCTGAGAATTATGTACAGGTTTTCTACGCATCAACATGCATACCTTTCCTAGCGTCTTACACAGCTCTTGGTTTCCCTTTGTCTTGGTGAGGCTAAGAGTGAAATATGACTTTTTCTCAAGAACTCCCCTTCCTCCATGTACACCTTAGCCAAACCCACATCTGTGTGTGCACACACACACAGACACACAGTCCTAAGGTGGGCTCAGTGACTCATCTGCACATATAGAAATAGAAACTGAAACTGCTTGCTTTAATACAGGTGGCAAATCTTACATCTCTGATATCAACCGGTATGAAATAAAGTGGTTGTCAGAGCCAATAAAGCAAAAGAGAATGAGGACCCCATTTAAAATCAAGAGAGGCAGAGCAAGATACCTAGTTACTCTGATCAATGGTTGGCCAGGGGTGCTAAATGCATGTTGTTTTTGCTGTCACTGCCATTCTTATACTCAGGAAAGACAGACATTGGTAATTACTCCACCATTTTCCCCGGTAAGCCTCAACATAGACTCAGAAGTGTTCTCAGAATATCAGTCCAACTATCTTCTACTAAATTATTAGAAAAGAAGGAATAAAATTTATATCACATTACAGTTAAGGATTTCACATGTATACTAGTAAAGAATGAGTGGTCATTAATGCATGAGTTTGTCTACCCACTCTGGAGGCATTTATTGAACACCTGCTATGTGATAATGGCATCAGGTACCAAAAATACCACACTGAGTAAGACATCCTGAGAAATTCTGTGCTTGGGATGCATGTTATTTTATTTGGCCCATATATGAATAATTTTGTGCTCAAGTGTATTTTATTTCACAGAGTGTGAATCATCCCAACTAAATTTTTTTTCTACTTATAATGTGAATTAATAGGAGTCCTTGAGGTATTATGCCTAAATTCCCATTATCCCTGGCGAACTCTCCTGTTATCCCTGGCAAACTGTTTGAAATCAGATGGGGCCTCCAATTCAGTGCCCTGAGTAATTACATCATGGATCAATCTTTGAGGCCATATGTCTCTGGGACAGGTCTCTGGTCTCTGGTCCCTAAAATAAAAGGAAGGTACTTAAATCTCACTAAAGTAGCATTTGATTTTAAATTGACAGATTTAATAAAAAAGAGGTTAGACAACCATGCTGATTTCAAACAGCCTGGTCCCAGATAAAGCTGGGCTATCTCCATGTTCTGGGCCCAATAAAAGAGAGAAAATCACTAAGGCACCTTACTTGGTGAACTGAAATTCAGCAACTTTTTAAAAAAGCCCTCAGTAGCACTGATTAAAACTCAGAGGCACACTGGCAAATCTGAGGGGCAAACAAGCAAGAGAAGAAGGGGCCCAGCTGAAGGAAAGCCTTTGACTTGGGGGAGAGAAAAGTCATGTAAGGTGATGGAAAATGAGACACAGAGCAGTAGAGACCATGGTTCACAATATCTCATTATCTGCACTGATGGCATTTTGGGCCCTATACTTAGTTGTGGGGAGCTGCCCATACACTGAGGAAGTTTAACAACATCTCTACGCTCTATCTACAAGACACCAATATCATCCCTCACCCAAGTTGTGACAACTATAAATATCTCCAGAAATTGTCAAATGTTCCCTGGGACAGAAAATCACCTCTACTGAGCAAACTGCTTTAGATGTCTGATGTAGTTAACTTAGGTGCAAGCCAATGTTGTGGGAGATAACACTTATGAATAAAACATTTTGTGATTAATTATTTTTGGAAATATTCATTCCTTCATCCAACAAATATTTGCTGAATGCCTATTATGTTCTAGAAGCTGTTTTAAGTGACTGGGACTCAATCTTTAGTCAACAAAAGAGACAAAAATTCCCACTGTCACTAGACAGAATGATTAAGTAAATCTTACAGTATTTCAGAAGATGAGAGGTACTAAAGAAAAATAAAACAGGGTAAAGAGGATTAGGGGTGTTAGAGTGGTGGGGAAGGGAGTTCGTGGTTTTAAATATGGAAGTGATTGGACTATAAGACTTTGATTTAAAAAAATTTGAAGGAAAGAACTGAATTATTTTTCTTTGTATCCTTTGTAGAGCTAATAGTGTGGATAATACACAATAAGTACATAACACAATACTTTTATGTATTCATTAAGCAACTACTTATTGAAGAGCAGTTGGTTTTCCAAGCACAGATATAAATGCTGAGCATACGATGACGAGTAAAAACAGACAGGGTTTCTTCCCTCACTGCATCTACATTTATGAGAGACACCTCAATAAAACACAAAATAGATATAAAACTGTAGCTTGATTCTATAGCACTTCTTGAATGATTCTATAAAGGCATATGAAGTTATGCAGCATATATTAGATGGACCTGACCTAGTGAGGGAGGGAGGGTATAAATAAAGGCTTCTATAAAGTGATATTTTATTTAAGTTTTCACTGGGAAAGGAGGTACAGACAAAAGTTATAAGCAGAAAGGAAGGCATAGGCAAAGAATCAGTGGTAACTGGAGCTCTGAGAATGAGGGTTTCAAGGAACATATGAAAGATGAGAGGTGAATTTCAGCTATGTGGTACAGAGAATGTTGTAAATTTATCTCTTTATATTAAGAGCAATAAAAAGCCAATGGCATGTTTTAAGTGGGGATGGGGAGGTGACATGAATATATTTGTAGCATGAAAAAAGAAAATCTAGCTATAGGTAAATACCTAGTTTTAGGGGGACAAGAGGGGCTCGAATGTGAATACAAGAGGCGTTTAGGCAGCATGAAGGATGAGAATGCTCTTTGGGTTAGTAAGTTGGCAGTTGTGCTGGGGAGAAATTGATGGAGTCTATAGATGTTTAGAAGACAAAATTAGTAGGACTTGGTGATCAACTGGATATGAAGCCAAGGGGAAGAGAACTCTTAGTCATGAACTACAAGTATTTTGGTAATTTCATTGTAAAGAAACAGACATGGAGAAGGTGGTCATGAGCTGTTCCAGATCTATTAATCTCTAGGTGTTTTTGAGACATTTAAAGAAATATTTTAAAAGTGTTTTATATAGATACATATATGAGTTTGTCTACCCACTCTGGAGGCATTTATTGAACACCTGCTATGTGATAATGGCATCAGGTACCAAAAATACCACACTGAGTAAGACATCCTGAGAAAAATTCTGTGCTTGGGATGCATGTTATTTTATTTGGCCCATATATGAATAATTTTGTGCTCAAGTATATTTTATTTCACAGAGTGTGAATCATCCCAACTAAATTTTTTTTCTACTTATAATGTGAATTAATAGGAGTCCTTGAGGTATTAAGCCTAAATTCCCATTATCCCTGGCGAACTCTCTTGTTATCCCTGGCAAACTGTTTGAAACCAGATGGGGCCTCCAATTCAGTGCCCTGAGTAATTACATCATGGATCAATCTTTGAGGCCATATGTCTCTGGGACAGGTCTCTGGTCCCTAAAATAAAAGGAAGGTACTTATATATATATATATATATATATATATATATATAAAAATAATAATATAATATATATATATTCAAAGGATTGGTATGGATTGGAGATATGTTTATTTTTGATCCTCAATTCAAAAGTTGATAAAACAGGTTATGAGGACAATAACATTAATTTCAATAGTCTCATTTAAGAATTGGTAAAGTGGTCCTTTTAACAGGATGGCCAAAGGTTTTTACCTGTGTTTCCCTGTGGAAATATTTGTCTCAGATACAAATCAGACCCACCTGCCATGTGATGGCATCAGTACTAACAGCATCACACTCTGCTCAGATGTGGTCTGCAGTGGCCTTTCATAAGGCCAGTGGTACAGGAGGACACAGATGCTATAGTCTAACCCCACAATCAACCTTTGTCGTTGGCATTCCTCAGAGTGTGAAGGCCAATTCAGTCTTTTTTCCCCAAACCACAGATAAATGAATAACTGTCCTTTATCATATTTTCATTAACAACCAAAACCCAAATATATAAGTATATTTAGTTTTGAACATTTTACTGGAATTTTGAATAATGTATATTCCATGAGGGTCACTATCATTCACTGCATTGTAAGTAACCTATACACACTAGCTATCTCAGGGTTTTTATATTTTATTCCATTGTTAAATACCTATTTAATCCTACCCTTTGTCCAGAATGTGAAAGATTTGTTGGTATCTTAGGAACGTCCCAAAACCAGTGGAAATTGTGCAAAGGTTGACAGAGAAATTGTTTCGCAAGTAGAGCAGCTAAGGAAGAAAATCATTTTTAAGTGGTTTTTAGGAAGTGGTGAGATGAGAATTTTAAGATAAATGTGATCATTTCACTAAAAAAAAAATGCTAGCAATTACAACACAGTCACTTATTTGACTTCTGAAATAATACTTCCAAAGCCATGACAACCTCACGCTAATCTGAATGGGCAAAATCCGAGTTGGAGTAATAAACCAGAGCCTGACATGCAGTGAGTGCGGGAATACCCACACTTTTGAAGGGGAAGGACGTACATTACAGAGAGTTCGGAGTCAAGGAACAAAGATGAATGGTTACATCACTGAATTCTGACTCCCTCCACACCTGTTATCTGTATTAACTAACTTTATTTCTTATGTTTTTTAAAAAAGTTGTAGTCATTCTTTTGAAATTTACTCTGCATGCTTTTACTAAACAATAGTCTTGCAATCTAATTTAGCTACTTTGTAATCACAGAAGATATTCAAGGGGTATTCATCCCAACAGGAGCATTTTTCCAGGATGGTTAGGCATACTTTAACATCTTATGCCTAACTTTTTCCTTCTCAACTTCATATGTTTTGTAATAATAACTTATATAGTATTTTTCAATCTGAAAAAGAACTTGTACATATATCGTCTATTTTTTCTTGGAGACTTTTTTTCATGAAAAAATACATTTCCCCTAATAATTTTATGAATTCAGACCAATTCTATGCCAACTTCCAATGGACAGTAAGTGGATCTTACAAGTTTGACTCAAAAGTTCCTGTAGACCCAGGCTGAAAAGGAAAATGGTGAGAAGGGCTTTGCCTTGCAAGCAAACCAACTGTTATTTAAAGTCAGCATCTGTGAAATCTCTCTTTAATTCTACCTTACTGTATCTTTCCACACATAATTTTAGAAATATTTGACAAGTGGTGTGAGAACAGAAAACCAAAGTAGGTAAGTGGTATGGAAGAGAAGACCAAGAATAACTTAGGTATAAATGGGGGGTTAAGTGTATGAAAACGTTTCCATTTTTAAAGATCTTTAGGGAAATAATGGGCTATTTCACAGATAAATTATGTTGGGATAATTGGCTATTTGAAAAAAATGCAATTCTGCTTAAACCAAACAGAATAAATTAGAAGTTGATTAGAAATCTAAGCTTAATACCATACAAGGAGAAAATTATCCCTGGTAGTATACCACACAGAACTGATAAATGTGTTTTCTTCTAGGGAGGCAGGGCTGTAGGTCATGGTGTCAGGGAATTTAATTGTTATTTTATAGCTTTTTGCATGGTTTAAATTATTTACCATTATTTGTATTGTTAAAACAATAAAATAAACACTCTCAGCAAAGCTGCTTTGGGGAATTAATCCTATAGAAATAAGACAAGCATAAACAATATGAACCTCTACGTGTGCTGGAATAAAATTTTGAACTATCGAAATGGAAGGATTTCCTAAGCATGCTGTTAATGTCAGAATTGATAACAGGCAGATTCAACTTAATAAAAAATGAGAATTTAATTTTCAGTTGAAGAACACTGCATGCACAGTTAAAAGCACAGCAACTCACGGGAGAAGATCTTTGCAACTTAACCAGACCTCCTTTGCCTCATTGTTTGTTAGGGTGCATTGAAGAATCTAAGGAAGTGCTCAGCACCTGTGCTTTGGAAAGGCCAGTTAACAAAGACATGGCCTCACACCCAGCATCAGGACTCTGGCATTCTTTTTATGGTCTTGGTAACAGTGGAACATGCACCCAGGTGTTACAGGACTCCGTGTTTCTTCACTCAAATTTCAGGCTCCCACTGGCTCCCACAGTGATTGGTTTGGCTCAAAGCCTCTCCCTCTATCAGTGCTGCTGCCCGTGAGGACATCATGTGATGACTCCAGTATGGTCATTATTAGCCAATGTGCCTAATGAGTGCATGAAATAGGGCAAGTCTAACTGAGGAGAGTTTTAAATTTTATGCTACTTCGTAATTTAAATTTTAATAGCCACATGTGGCTGGAGGTTATCATAGTGAACAGTGCAACTTTAGATTAATTAGCAGTAGGCAGGACGGCATCAGTCTAGAGTCATGTAGGATAGATCAAGACACTCAGGAAATTCTCCAAAAGGGAAACTACTATGAGTTTAATCTACTATCTGTAGATTAATGTGTACTGATGTGGAAAGAGAGTAATGACCAGTTATTGACTGAAACCCTCTGCCAAGTACTCAAATAATGCAGATTAATTTGATTCATAAAACACCTAGTTGGTAGGAAATGCCATGATAATCTTTGTTATAAAACGGAGCCTTTGAGAACCTTAGTGACTTACTCAAGGTAACAGAGTTACTAAGAGGCTGAAGTCACTATTGCAATCCAGGCAGTCTAACTGTAGAAACGGCCTTCTATCTTCCTGCTCTAGAGCACACCTGCTGTTCAGTAGGCCTGCTGCAAAAACTTCTTCTGCGACACCACTTTTCTTACTCTTCTGTGTTTTTCCCAGATGATCTCAGCTGTCCGTTCACATTAAAAATGAGACATAAAGAAGGTAATTGGAACAGCAGTCCCTTTTGAATTATCTAGTCCTGGGTTTTCATTTTTTTTCTTTCATTATAGGGAGCATATCTCTGGGAAATATTCTGAGAAAGTTGAAAATATCAGATTAATGAAAAATTGACACCTCAAGTGTGGGTATGGACTATAAATTAATAGTACCTACTGTTAGTGTGTTTTTAAGTAGAAACTGGCATTACAATGCTCTGAAACCTCCCAGTGCTAATTACATGGAATAATGAATGAATTTTTAAAACATCTTCTATAATAAAGTACCAAAAAGCTGCATCTGGTTAAGCACAGAAATGAGGAGAGTGTTTTATTTTTCTTTCACCATCTCACTCCATAAAACCTGTAATTCTGAAGAAGATTTAAATAATAATATATACATTTAAAAGAAAAAGCAGAAAAAAATTAATAAGCTAAACATGTAACTCAAGGATTTTGAAAAGAAGAAAAAAGCAGAATAATCCTAAGAAAGTACAAGAGAATAAATAAAATGACAAAAATTAATGACAGAAAACTAAGAGTAAAGGACATCAGTGACAATTTTTTTTTTTGGTATTTTACAGACATGATAGAGGAAAACTCTGGGAACACTGATCAAGAGAAAAAAGGCAAAACATAATTTAGCAACGATCACATTGAAGAATAAAGCAAAATTTCATAAAGAACATATTTAAAAAATACATAAGAACTACTTATGACCAATTTTAGACCAATACATTTTAAATGTCAGACAAAATGGATATAGAGTAGCTGACACCTTTGCTATAGCAATCCCTAAATAAGTCACCTTTTCCTGGTCTTATTTGGGTTGTCTTTATTTCCACAGATAAACTGAACTTTAATTACTTATTATTTATATTTATTTAATCCTATTTTTAAAATCCAGAGGTTATTATATGTTTTCACATATAGCATTTTTTTTTGTTATTCATTTAAAAATGAATATGTAATTTAATTTTATGACATTGAATTTCCTTTTTTTGGGGATCTTTTTAATGTTTCCTTTTTGTGGGTTAAAATATGAACCCTTTTCTGTAAATGTCTTATGTGTGCTTCAAAGAATGTGCATTCTCTGATTGTTGAGGGTAGAATTCGATAAATAGCTAAGAGACTAAACTTAGTATTTGTATTGTTTATGCCAGAGGTTGGCAACTTTTTCTGTGAGAAAGCAGACAGTAAATATATTTGTCTCTGTGGGCCAATGGCTGTCACACCTTCTCAACTCTGTCATAGTAGTGCTAAAGCATCTATAATCAACATGTGAGTGCAAGAGAGTGGCTGTGTTTCAATGAAGCTTTATTTACAAAAAAATGTGAAAGGTAGGTAAATTTGGTTCATGGTAAATGAAGAAAAGACACATCCTTTACAGTGAAGTGCCAATGAAGAGAGTGTTTTATTTTCTTTTTACCATTTTACTTTGCAAAACCTGTAATCCTTTTAGCACTAGCACTACATACCATCTGTGTGTTTCTACAAAGCCATCATTTCATACTGTTACTTCCAATGCATGTCCTATACTACCACAAGGCACATCTAGCCTTCCCTGTTTCACTATTTATAATTCTTTTGCACAGCAGTGAGAAACCTGGCTCTCATTATGCACTTCATTTTTTAAATTTGCTCAAACCTAGAATATGCATAGATTCAAAATTGCTAATCCATACCTCTGTAATAAACAAACCTACCAACTAGAGTACATTTGTGTATAGTTCTTTTTATGTTTAGCCCTAGAGAGTATATCCAGAATATTGTTTTCCAAGATTGTTTACATTGATCCTCTCTCTGCCCCTTCAATGAGTTATATTATTCATTTACAGTACAGCCAGGTCCATTTGTTTCTATTTTTATTCCATGTTGGCCTCCAAACCCCATCTCTATTGATTCTGTTTATTTATTTGAATGTATAAAATATTAAAATGGTTGTGTGAGTCAGAAATGTGTAAGATTTGCTCAGAGCAGTGTCACTACCTTTCTGATTCCATGTACCGTTTTATTCTCCGTTCTTTCCACTCAGTTTCTATGCACACCCCTGTAGACCCTTGTGAACCTCCTGCCATATGAACTTTTTTTCATCTGTTTGTGTTTCTCTTTGCACACTGTTTCATGTGTTACTCTTTGCACAAAAGTGCAGATGCATTCATATTTTATTACTTCCCCTTTTTTCCTGCATTAAACTCTTTTGCCCTTTGCTTTTTTCATATAATAGAATCTAAAATCATTCTCTATCAGTTCATAGAAATTGTCCTTTTTTTTTAAAGCAGTTGCATAGTTCTCCATAATATATAATTATGTTTTTACTCAACTACTCTCCTATGTATGGGCATTGCTGAGGTTGTATCCAATGTGTTAAAGTTAAACACAGTGCTGCATGAATGCATTTGTGCATATGTATTTTTGGGTAAATTAGTAAACATGGGATTGCTGGATTAAAAGGTAAATGGGTATGTAATTGTGACAGATTTTGCTAAACTGTACCTCAAAAGGTTTACATCAGTGTGCATCCCCACAGCAGTCTATAGGGTGCTTATTTCCCCCCAAAAGCCTAGGCAACAGATTGTACTATCAGACCTTTATAATTTTGCCAATTTTTGAGGTGAGTGTCAGAGTTCCTACTGCAGTTTTAGTTCAAATAATGAGTGATTCGATGCATTTTCTCTTTTGAGTTTAAGGAACATTTTAACTATATCTTAGAATTATCTGTACATGTCTCTTTCTATTGGATTCTTAGCCATTTTTGATATATGTTAGTTCTATGCATATGTTAGAGATATTAGCACTTTATATGTTGCCAATATTTTCTCCCAATTTATCAATTGTCTTGTGACTTCATTCATGCTGCTCTTTGGATGTTAATTTTTAAAAATCTTTATGTAATGATTTATTATCCTTTTCTTACATTTTTCTCTGGACTTTGACTTCTTCTTGTAGGGCCTTTCTCCAAACTGAGATTAAACAGAAACTCATCCATAGCTTCTTCAGTATCTTTATTATTCAAATATGATTTTAGATTCCTGATTTAACTGAAGTTTATTCTTGTGCATGAGTACACTATGGCTTTGATTTTCTTTTTTCAAATGTCCCCAGGTGTCCTAGCATTTTTTACAATATCCATGTTTGTTCCAGTGATTTGAGTCACTTTTAAGAAAATTAATTTCCATTACTTAGCTCTATTTTAGGGCTTTCTCTTATATTCCACTGGCCTATTTATTCCACATGCTAGTGCTAAACTGTTTTAATTACAGAGGCTTTCCAATATGTTTTAATATCTGGTAAGACAAATCTCCCTTTTTCATTTTCTTAAATATTTCCTTGGGTAATTTCTTTTTCTACTGAACTTTAGTATCAAGTTATCAACCTCCATAAACAGCTTGTTTTTAATTTAACTGAGCCTGTATTATGTTCATAAAATCAGAGAGAACTGGGATAATAATACAGTCATTCTATCTGGGTACAAGGTATATCTTTCTATTTGCTTATATCTACTTTTGCATTTTTCATGTTGTCATATTTTTTAAAAAGTATTTCTTGCTGAGCTAAAGTATTAACCAGGTATTTCATATTTTTTGATATTGAAAATAGGAATTTATTTATCATTATGTACTCTAAATGGTTATTGACAGTTACAAGTTAGCTCTCACTAGTTAAGACAGAAAGCCCTTTTTTCAGGTTCCCAAAAATGTCAGTATTCAGTATGTGCACATGTTTTCTCTTAGGCTGCTCAGTTTTCCCCAAAAGCTATTCCCCCATCTCCTGCCAGGAATATATGACATTGGTTCACTGATAGTGGTATTCTGATAGTAAAAGAAGTTGAGGATTTTATCATCAAAAGGCAAAGATATACTTAATCCTTTTTTAAAAATACTGTGTCATTTACATGCTTATCTATATGCTAAATTACCTAAATAAAGAGTACCCTTCAGAATTTCTTTATCTTTCCTCTTCCATCTCCTCTTTGCTTTTTCTTCTCCTTATCCTTCCTCTTATTTTTGTTTCTAAATTTCCAGGATAAGTCTTTTTAATCCTATGTTTTTTCTTGGCATATGATATACCATACCATTTATGTAGTTAATCATTCCATATTAGACATTTATTTTTCTATTTTATTTTTTAAAGCACACAGCATAGTGATTCAACAGTAATCTACATTATTAAATTCTTACTGCAGCTGGTGTAGTTACTATCTGTCAACATAGGAAGATGTTACAGAACTATTGGTTATATTCTCTATGGTGTAGTTTCAGTCCTATGATTAATTTATATTATGGTTGTGATTTTGTGCCTCTTTATCCCCTTCACCTATTTCACCCACCCACCCCAACTCCTCCCCCAAGGTAACCACCAGTCACTTCTCAGTGTCTGTGAGTCTACCATTTTGTTCATTTTGTTTTGTTTTGAGATTTATTTATTTGAGATGGTTTTATTTTGAGATTTATTTAATATGGCTAGATCCATATTAAATCTTGGCACAGGGAAGACAATATGGACTCACTAGGGACATAGCTTTAATAAACTTAAATGGAAAGCAATTAGCTGATTATCTTCTAATAAAAGGCAGGCAGGTAACTTAATTTTCAGAAGTTAGGGATGACTTCTTGTCAGTAAGTTTTGAAAGTGTTTAAAGAGCTGAAGTTCAATCTGTTTAAGACCCTTCACTTAGGAAGAGAGGATTTATCCAAAGCTTGTCAAAAAAGTTCAGTTAAGGGTGAATTTTGCTCCAGAAGGCAAATTTGGCCATGGGGGAAACTCTCATATGGTCAGGGAAAGAGTCAAGTCCCATGGCTTATTTGGCTCAGGTACTTCTTGCACTTTATTTCTCATATAGTCAAATCTCTGAACACCTGGTGTACATTTAATGGCACCGATATGACTACAGAATGTTCTTAAAGTCAGGTTAAAAAAAAATTGACATGCTGCAATGAAGATGAATCTTTTTCTTCAGATAGTATCAGCTTTTTTTTTCTTTTTAAAGTTTCTAATAAACCTTTTGAGGATCCATGCTTTGAATTTTGGAAAATATTTTATATGTAAGTGTAAATTTTTAAATTGTTTCATATTCTACATATTAACTATAAAGTTGTTATGTAAACACTAATTAAGAATATTAGTAAACATAAAATATGACTAATAAGTAGATAATTTGATATGTTGCAGTGACTTCACACATACAACAAACTTATCTGTGTAAAAATTGTACAATTTCCTTTTATTTTACACATTCTATAGAAATGTTGAGACTCAGATAATTTTCTTAGGTGTTTCTGAAATTATTTTGATAATAGTGGATAAATGTAGGGTGGAAAGTGATATGAAATATGTTTTTGCTAATTAAGGAAATGAGTAAGTGAAGTTCATTGTTTGGTTCTCAGTGTCCTTCATTGCAACCAAGAGTTAGATACTGCATAGGTCTCCTCTAGATCATTAACTGTGAAAATAGAATAACTTTTTGGAACTCCATAAAGAGAGGCTGTACTTCTGAAGATGACTTTTCACTTAATAAAAGGTGAAGCAATTCTTGCTTACATTTTGAGAAAGATCCAAGAAAATAAATATACTTCTCCTGACAACTAGGTTTGTATGGACGAATGAAAAATAAATAAGCCACAAATCTAATTTTACCTAGAAGTGTCAACTCTTGACTTTTACCAGAGTTATTAATTAGCTAAATTGACTCATTATATTTTTTTCATTTTTGTCTTATTTTCCCTGCCCACACTCTGGGAAAGTCCACAATAACAAGAAAAATGGGTACACAATAAAAACAGAAAAGACCTGTTATTGGATATATGATTAAAACTGGTAGTAGTGGATCCTGGTTTCATATGATGAGCTGAAACAGAACTAAAGGGTTATGCAAAATCAAACTTTTAACATGGAGTTATGTTTAGGGGATGCAATTTGATAATAGTGTATCTGACATTATTATTAAATATCACTATTATAATGTGAATGAAATCAAGTAACCACTACATGGGACATCTAAAGGTAGGTGCTATAATTTCATCTTTATTTTGTACAGGACTAAAATGATGATGATATATGTTTGGGAGTTATTAAAAATATGTCAAAATATTATTTAAACAAAAACTAATGTGCAAAATACCAGCAATTAAATTATATAAAAAACATTTTACACATTTGTGACTCTTTTCTCTAATAATGATACTCCTTTATGGAGGAAATCCTTTCTTATGTGGACCTACCATTTTCCCTTTCAAAGAGCAGTCAGTTGATTTACTCCTATGTCTCTGATACCTGGATCTCCTCCTTTCTCTGTTTAAGGTTTTCTTGGCTGCTCCTGAGGGCCACTAGGAAAGATTTCTCATTCAGTCATAGGGGTTGTTGCTTACCAGCAATCTACATTTTTTTTTTTACTATCCAGCATTCATATACTCACGTCAAGAGTAGAAATTCATAACAATATTGTAAAGATTTCCATTTGGAAATATTTTTTCATTATGAATTTCTTTAGCAGAGTAGAAAAGAACTGTGATATCTGAGAAATAATTAAAATACATTTCCATTTGTGTCCAGAAGTTGATTCAAAAGGGACAAATCTACTAAAGGCAGACAACACTTTGTAAGATCTGAGTCATGAACCTTCTCTATCTTCTAAAGTAACTAGCAGAGTGCACTAGTTACTATTTAAATTCATTATGAGCATCAAAACGGTTAAATCACACTTGATATATTTTATTTACCGTGGAAGAATTATGCACTGTATCTAAGACTTTTATCAGATAATATGAAAATAAATATTTGGGAAACAGAACCTTCAGCAGCTGGAAAAATTTTTTCCTCCAAAACAATGCATGTGGTCAGACCAAAGCTGGTGCTTTGATCACATTTCCCTGTGCATTATGTGAACTACAGAACTCATGCAATACCAGGTGTATCACTTATAAGGATCTTCAGCCAATCAAAGAAAGGCTTGTTGATAGATCAAAGATGCTGTTGAGACTGAAATGTCATCGTCTACCCACTATTTCCTGGCTGTTGATTTTAGCCATGATGCTTTCATTGATACACTGTTTTCTTCTTATGGCTGAATAGCATTCCATGGTGTGTATGTACCACATCTTCTTTATCCATTCATCTACTGATGGACACTTAGGTTGTTTCCATTTCTTGGCTATTGTAAATAGTGCTGCGATAAACATAGGGGTGCATATGTCTTTTTAAAACTGGGCTCCTGCAAAATTCCTGGGTCAAATGGTATTTCTATTTTGAGTTTTTTGAGGAACCTCCATACTGCTTTCCACAATGGTTGAACGAGTTTACATTCCTACAAGCAGTGTAGGAGGGTTCCCCATTCTCCACATGCTCGCCAACATTTGTTGTTGTTTGTCTTTTGGATGTTGGCCATCCTAACTGGTGTGAAGTGATATCTCATTGTGGTTTTAATTTGCATTTCCCTGATGATTAGCAATGTGGAGCATCTTTTCTGTGCCTACTGGCCATCTGAATTTCTTCTTTGGAGAAGTGTCTGTTCAGCTCCCCTGCCTATTTTTTAATTGTCTTATTTGCTTTTTATTTGTTGAGGTGCATGAGCTCTTTATATAATTTAGATGTCACCCCTTATCAGATATGTCATTTATGAATATATTCTCCCATACTGTAAGATGTCTTTTTGTTCTACTGATGGTGTCCTTTGCTATACAGAAGCTTTTCAGTTTGATATAGTTCCACTTGTTCATTTTTGCTTTTGTTTCCCTTGCCATGGGAGATATGTTCATGAAGAAGTCGCTAATGTTTATGTCCAAGAGATTTTTGCCTATGTTTTTTTCTAATAGTTTTATGGTTTCATGACTTACATTCAGGTCTTTGACCCATCTGGGTTTACTTTTGGGTATGGGATGAGACAATAATCCAGTTTCATTCTCTTACACGTAGCTATCCAGTTTTGTCAACACCAACTGTTAAAGAGGCTGTCATTTTTCATTGTATATCCATGGCTCCTTTATATTAACTGACCATATATGCTTGGGTTTATATGGGGGCTCTCTAGTCTGTTTCATAGTTCTGTGGTCCGTTCTTGTGCCAGTACCAAATTGTTTTGATTACTGTGGCTTTGTAGTACAGCTTGAAGTCAGGGAATGTAATTCCCCAGCTTAGTTCTTCCTTCTCAGGATTGCTTTGGCTATTCAGGGTCTGTTGTGGTTCCATACGAATTTTAGAACTATTTGCTCTAGTTCATTGAAGAATGCTGTTGGTATTTTGATAGGGATTGCATTGAATCTGTAGATTGCTTTAGCCAGAATGGCCATTTTGACAATATTAATTCTTTCTTCCTATCCATGAGCACGAGATGTGTTTCCATTCATTGGTATCTTCTTTAATTTCTCTCATGAGTGTCTTGTAGTTTTCAGAGTATAGATCTTTCACTTCCTTGGTTAGGTTTATTCCTAGGTATTTTATTCTTTTTGATGCAATTGTGAATGGAATTGTTTTCCTGATTTCTGTTTCTGCTAGTTCATCATTAGTGTATAGGAATGCAACAGATTTCTGTGTATTAATTTTGTATCCTGCAACTTTGCTGGATTCAGATATTAGATCTAGTAGATATGGAGTAGATTCATTAGGGTTTTTTTATATACAATATCATGTCATCTGCAAATAGGGACAGTTTGACTTCTTCCTTACCAATCAGGATGCTTCTTATTTCTTTGTGTTGTCTGATTGCCATGGCTAGGACCTCCAGTACTATGTTAAACAAAAGTAGGGAGAGTGGGCATACTTGTCTTGTTCCTGATCTTAAAGGAAAAGCTTTCAGCTTCTCTTGTTAAGTACAATGTTGGCTGTGGATTTGTCATATATGGCCTTTATTATGTTGAGGTACTTGCCCTCTATACCCATTTTGTTGAGAGTTTTTATCATGAATGGATGTTGAATTTTGTCAAATGATTTTTCAGCATCTATGGAGATAATTATGTGGTTTTTGTCTTCTTTTTGTGGATGTGGTGGATAATGTTGATGGATTTTCAAATGTTGTGCCATCCTTGCATCCCTGGGATGAATTCCACTTGATTGTCATGGATGATCTTTTTTATGCATTTTGAGTTCCCTTTGCTAATATTTTGTTGAGTATTTTTGCATCTATAATCGTCAGGGATATTGGTCTGTAATGTTCTTTTTTTGTGGTGTCTTTGCCTGGTTTTGGTATTAGAGTGATGTTGGCCTTGTAGAATGAGTTTGGAAGTATTCCCTCTTCTTCTACTTTTTGGAACACTTTAAGGTGAATGGGTATTAGGTCTTCACTAAATGTTTGATAAAATTCAGCAGTGAAACCATCTTGTCCAGGAGTTTTGTTCTTAGGTAGTTTTTTGATTACCAATTCAATTTCCTTGCTGGTAATTAGTCTATTCAGATTTTCTGTTTCTTCCTGGGTCAGCCTTCAAAGGTTGTATTTTTCTAGAAAGATGTCCATTTCTTCTAGGTTATCCACTTTTTAACCATATCATTTTTCATATTATTCTCTCATAATTCTATGTATTTCTATGGTGTCCATAGTGATTTTTCCTTTCTCATTTCTGACTCTGCTTATGTGTGTAGACTCTCTTTTTTTCTTGATAAGTCTGGCTAGAGGTTTATCTATTTGTTTATTTTCTCAAAGAACCAGCTCTTACTTTCATTGATTCTTTCTATTGTTCTCTTCTTCTCAATTTTATTTATTTCTGCTCTAATCTTTATTATGTCCCTCCTTCTACTGACTTTGGCCTCATTTGTTGTTATTTTTCTAGTTTCATTAATTGTGAGTTTAGACTGTTCACTTGGGATTGTTCTTTCCTGAGGTAGGCCTGTATTCCAATATA